>NC_042997.1:78187256-78212256 GCF_006345805.1 Octopus sinensis
TTCACGACTCAGGGATTCCAGGAGACCTGGTCCTGCTGTCCACACTGCTAGCTGCTCAGATATCCAAGGAGATTTGAATAGGATTTCCGTTGTATTGTTCTACTGTGGGACAATGGATATACTCCCATTTCTAAATAATTACATTTTTCGAAGATGTCATTATGTATGTGTGTGTGTATAAAATTTACAATAAAATAGCAAAGATAGTATTGAAAGTAAGCAAAACAAAAGTGTAACAAAAGAGCTAATAAAAATTTTGTTTATCATTTAAATCCCAAAGGGACTTCTGAATCCCTCCTTGCGTGCATATGTGTGTGTATACATACATGCCTATACATGTTTTTAACTTTATTTCTCCTGTTTGCATCGCCAAACCTGTACATGCCTCTCTCTCTATATATATATATGTGTTTGCGTGTTTGTGTATGTTTGTGTGTGTGTTTGTATGTGTGTGTGTTTGTATGCGTTTGATGTTGACTATTGAAGAAAGAGTATTCAATACCATAGTAGAGACTAATAATATATTTGGGTTTTCAGCCTCTTGCTACTCTGAGTTTCGTCTATGAGTGCAGAGGCTCTTCAGACAAGTTACGACTGCAAATTGCCCGAAGACTATGTGTACCTGCAAGAGATGGCTCGGCTCAAGTAATATATATATATATATTATATATATATATATATATATATTATATATATATATATATATATATATATATATATGTATATATAATTGAAAAATAGGATAAAATCTTTATAAGAATTATCAAGTAGTTAGCGTGAAAAACCTCATAAGGGAAAAATCCATTAACTTTTCATCTTAAATATTTTAATTTATATTGAGGGCATTACTATACATTAATTCCACACGCTAGGAGGGACTCTTAAAGTCAAAACTACCAAAATAAATAAACACATTGTACTGAATACGAGGGAATGCAACTCTCGAAGTGAGCATTTTAAAAGCAGAATTCAGCTGCGTATCACGTTTTCATAATTAGTGCACAAATGCACTTTTTAATCTTCAGTGCAAGCACAGTTCAAGATATATAAAAATGAACAAAAATGAACATACGAGATGAACACCAAATGTATCCAGCGTAGCATATAGAATTGTTCATCCTTATATATCTATATAAATTGCATCTCGGTACAACGTGCTTATTCGGAATAAAATTCAGCACTGAAAAAACTCCGGTTAAATTTACAATTGAAAAATAGGATAAAATTTTTATAAGAATTTATCAAGTAGTTAGCGTGAAAAACAGTGTGTGGCATTTATGTATAGTAATGCCTTCAATATAAATAATATATATATATATATATATATTTGTGTGTTTATGTATGTGTGCATGCATGTATATTTGTATATGTAAGTATGCATGTATGTATATAAATAGTTGATTGTATGAATGTACATTAACACCTAGACTATTATATATGCAAATTAAATAATTATTAGAACTGAGAATGCAGTTACAGTTTTTGAAGGAGTGAATTCATGGTGTAGCAATATGCCATGGTAAAGCCTGTTTACCGGGGACAGATAAAAGCGTAATCCCTCTCCAATTATTGCAATAGGTGAGTTTTCCTTCCTTTGGGAGCTTAACGATTACACCCTGTTGCCAATCCTCTAGAACCCGACCTGTCGTCCAGCATACATTTCGGAGGGTCGTCAGATGTTCGACGACGGGATGACCTCCGTGTTTCGTTCTTGTCCTTGATGGGCACCTTTTGTCCGCTTCTCGTTCCGGTAAGGTCACGCTATAAAGTCTTCGTATCATTTCGATCCGCCGCCTCCTGCACCTTCTGACTCCTTTGTTCCAGCCAATCCCGCTTGTTTTTCCGACAGCTCTTCTTCACTCTTCGATACGTCTCCGATGCTTCCTGCTGGGCTTCGTCCGTTTATGCTAGGTCTCATTGTATTTCAGCCTTTCGTCTCGCAACGATCTTGGATCCAACGCTCCTTGTATGCGCCACGGCGTTTGCCGATGGTATTTTCGGCACTTTCGATGATTGCCTCCTTGCAATAACTGAAGGGGAATTACGCTTCTATCTGTCCCCGGAAAAGTCTTCGGTATCGTCCTCTTAAGGCGGCTGCAACGGGCGGTGGATGAGAGGCTCCGAGAAGCCGAGAAGAACAAGCCGGTTTTCGATACTGACGATCGTACAATGGACAAATCTTCAAGTTGCACAACATTGTCGAACAAAACCTGGATATCAGCAACGGCAACTAATCATTTTCATTGATTTTCTCAAGGCATTCGACAGCGTACACCGGAGCTCGTTGTGGTGCATCGCTCGTGACTTCGGCATTTCCGAGCGTTTCGTCGAAGCCTTTACCGCGAGGCTAGATGTTACGTTCGAACGGAGACAGGCTACACCGACTATTTTGCCATTGAGACCGGTGTACGGCAAGGGTGCATTCTATACCTTCTCCTATTTCTTATGACGATCAACTTTGTGGTGTGGGTCGGGGCGCCTGACTGACCTCGACCTCGCCGATGACATCGCGCTCCTCGGAGCGACGAAGAATGTCATTCGCACAATGACAGAGAGATTGGAACGGGAGGCGGCCAAGATCGGACTCCGTATAAGTGCAACCAAGACAAAAATCATGGGAACTGGATATTTCAATGGGAATACCAATGGCGTCCCCTTGATGACTGGAAAACACCAAATTGAGAAATTTGATGAGTTCACTTATTTGGGCAGCGTTGTGGCCAACAACGGAGACGCCGAACACGACGTTGCCTGCCGGATTGGGAAGGCCTCGGCTGTCTTTCAAAAAGTCAAACCCATCTGGGCAGGCAGGGTGATCTCTACCAAGACCAAAGTACGCCTCTTTAAAGACACCGTCATATCATCGGCAATATACACGGTGGAAACGTGGAAGACATCGGCAAAGATCGCGCGAAGGCTCAATCTATTTCAGCCACGATGCCTCCGGCGGATACTGCGAATATCATACCAGCGACGAGATACATCGACGAACTGATACCCGTCCATTCCATGACGTTATCACTGAGCGCTGCTTGCGATACGCAGGCCATGTCCTCCGATTACCATTGTCGCGGCATGCGAATAAACTGCTATTCTGAGGAAGCCACCGCATAGGCAAGAGAAAACAAGGGCGACCACAAGTGACTTGGCGCCGCACCTTCAACGATAACCTGAAAGCCATTGACATTTCATGGGATGAAGCTGAAATCGGCGCAGGAGAACCTAAGACTACGAAATCTTATTTGTCCATCATTGTATGATATACGGAAGTCTGTATCATATAATGATACCATAAGCGAGAGCTGGCAGAAACGTTAGCGCGCCGGGCGAAATGCATAGCCGTATTTCGTCTGCCGTTACGTTCTGGGTTCAAATTCCGCCGAGGTCGACTTTACCTTTCATCCTTTCGGGGTCGATAAATTAAGTACCGGTTACGCACTGGGGTCGATGTAATCGACTTTACTCCGTTTGTCTGTCCTTGTGTGTCCCGTCTGTGTTTAGCCCCTTGTGGGTAGTAAAGAAATAGATACCATAAGTATAGAAGCCATAAGAATTGCTATTAACTGATAATCAATTAATTCTTTTTATAGACGTATGTAGCATTTATTGATAGAAAGCTTTATATGTGTTAATATATTTATTCATATCACATTTTGCGAAACTTTCTACACATTCTATATATTTAGGTATGTGTAAAAATAAGAATTGCATATATTGGTACAGGTCTGTATGGATTCAGTCAATTTGAACTTTCAGCTAACTTACTCTTGCTACTTGTTTTATATTTTATATACTTATTTTCACATGGAAGCAATGAAAGATAAATACTGTTCTATATCATATGCATTTGGGACGAAGGGGGTCCTTTAATCCGGGGTAGGTTCTGCAATGTAGAAATTTGTAGGTATATATCGCACTACATTAGTCTAAGGTTACATATGTTCACGGGAGATTTTAGAGAAGTTTCAGAACAGTAAATAAGCAAAATAAGCGTAATTTGTTTTTGTTTTTTCAGAAAAATAATCAATGTTGCTTTTAATGCTACAATATATTATTCATTCATGTAATTAAAACTAAACTTCATAGTAGATCACATGAAGAATGAGATTCGTTATTAAACGATTATATTATTAAACAATTATGGATTATATTAATTATATTAATGTTTAATTATGTAGATAATTTTCCTAAGAGCAGCAAAGAGCTTACAGAAACGGTAGAACGTCAAATTAAATATTAATAGTTATCGCAAAGCTAACATGGCAGTCCAGAAAAATAGGACGATTGCTGCCGTTGATTAGTTCCAAGAGGCCATCGCCTCTAGCTAGCGATGTGACACAAACCTGTGTCCATTATAACCTTCGAACAGGGGAGGTTAGCAGCTTCCCCTTGCTGGTCTGGCATCCACAGACTAGTTTTAAGGTGGTTGCCTCTTATCAATGTGGAGTAGCCGAACCCTGCAGGAGTCGCTGCTATGGTCTCTTGGAGCTAATCAACGGCAGCATTCGTCCTATTTTTCTGGACTGCCATGTTAGCTTGGCGATAACTATTAATATCCAGTACAGCTGCCGTAATCTCCTTTAGAGAGAATTAGAAATAATGATATTTATAGAAATGAAAACCAGTGGATGTATTCCACTGAATTTAAGTAAATAATCCTTCGAACAGTCGGTCAACAGCGATGCTTGACCTCCCCTGTTCGAATGTTATAATGGACACAGGTCTGTGTGTCACATTGCTAGCTAGAGGCGATGACCTCTTGGAGCTAATCAGCGGCAGCATTCGTCCTATTTTTCTGAACTGCCATGTTAGCTTGGCGATAGCTATTAATATCCAGTACCGCTGCCGTAGTCTCCTTAGAGAGTATTAGAAATAGTGATATTTCTATTTTAGTCAAATTAAATATTTTACATCAATTATATCCACCTACTTAAAATCATCAGGCCCAGGAAAATAACTGCTATTAATTGACTAGTATTGATTATATCAACTCTACCACCCGTTTAGAAAACGTGACAGTTTTACAAAACGTGCTCATATCTAATCAATACGTTTGAGAGAAATAATGGATGGTGACCCGGACACTAGAGCATTGGTCAAAATTGCTTTGTAACATTTAGTTTTGTCTTATGTTCTTACACTAAATCTCACTAGGATAGATTTTATCTGCAATACAGAGGTTGATAACAATGACTACAAATATGCCTGCCACTGTAAAAATTGAAAATGTCGAGATTTTTAGAAGGGAAATCAATGCAATAAAGTGGCAATTACTAAGTGGATAAGTGAAATATTCAAATAGTGATAATTTTAATCTCTGAAACTATTTCAATATCGAAACATATTTCCTGCACAAACAATATCCAATATCCTAATATTTCTGTCAAAATGTAAAAATTGATGTCGCAGCTTTTTAATACACTTAAGGGTTGACAGTTCACATTGCATTACATAAAAAGTATTTCAACCTTCTAAACAACCTCAGTACGTAGTAATTGCAGCTTGCTTTTTTGATGAGTAATAAAGTTATGTTTTCAACGGACACGGTCTTAAATTTATTAGAGGTAGACATGGATATTTTCACTTTGACCGGCAGATTTTTA
Organism: Octopus sinensis; assembly: GCF_006345805.1. Classification (NCBI taxonomy): domain Eukaryota; kingdom Metazoa; phylum Mollusca; class Cephalopoda; order Octopoda; family Octopodidae; genus Octopus; species Octopus sinensis. Next base: position 78,192,860 of record NC_042997.1, read on the forward strand.
AAATAATTTCTTTGTAACTAAACACTTTTAAACTTCGTATACTGGTAGAATGTGTTACATAAAACACTTTATTCTCTTGGCTTTCTTGACAGTTTGTTTAAAAGTGTTTAGTTACAAAGAAATTATTTTAAAAATCTGCCGGTCAAAGTGAAAAGATCCGTAGACATTCATTCATGGATAAATATGATGTAGAATACCCAGGCTTTTGATGCTATCTGTCACAAACACCCAAGATTTATAAGAAATGGTTCAACTTAACTTTGAATGAAATGGGGTTTTTATTCAAAGTTATTTGAGTAAAGGTATTTTGCTAAAAGAATTAGTTGTATACGTGAACAGAAAATCGAGACCTGCTCATGGAATCAGCTTGCTGTTACCATGAGAAAATATAAGATTATATTTTCATCCGAGATTTAAATATGATTCAATATTTTTTACATCAACTCAAACGTTCACCTGGTACATATTTTATCGACCCCGAAAGTATGCAAGACAAAGTCGACCTCGGCGAAATTTTTTAATGTTAATATTAAGTGTTGATTAAGGCAGCTAGCTGGCAGTTTCGTTAGCATGCTGGACAAAATGTTTGGCAAAATTTTAACTGAACTGAATTGAAATTTCGATTTGCCTTTCATCCTTTCGGGGGTCGATAAAATAAGTACCAGTTGAGTACTGGGGTCGATATAATCGACTCACTCACTCCCCCGAACTTGCTGGTCCTGTGCCAAAATTTGAAACCAATATTACGTTTTGATGAGTCTAATCTCCAGTGGATCCACTTTGGTTATTATCTGCAGGGGATAAAACACGGATTGACTATTCCTGAATGTTTATAACAATGAAGCTTTTTAAAAACTTTATTATATTAGTCAAGCAGAGAGGGCAACAAAAATTATTTTCCCTTATTCAATGCTACAGTAATTATATAACTTCATTTTCTGCTTTTATAACCTAACATTTTATTTTTAATACTCTATTACTTAACAGTAACTGAATAAATTGATATGTACAAATATTTTCTAAATTATTTTGTGGTTTTATTTTTTTAGGCCTTTCTTCAAACATAAACGACATTCTCACAAATCACGCTAAACAGACAACAGTCGACAGATATTTAAAAAAAAAAAACGAAAACAAAAACAAAACAAAATCGGCAAATTAAAACCAGCTAAAATTTTCTACGAAAAATGCTAAGAAGATTGAGATAAAAATCTGTAAAAGACAAAAAGGGAAGAACAATAAAATCTAACTAGAAGATTTGTAACCTCTAACGTATTCATCTTTCATTAGTCACAGAGCACAACTGGCTCAAGGCTAAGGATATTTCATATTGTAGTATTTATTGCATGCTGTTTTGATCCATTTTCCGAGAATTCCAGTTTCTTAGAAATAAATTTGCTATGCCTGAAGCTGAAGATGTGGTTGGTTCAGCTGCATAATACGTAACTTTCTCTCTGGTGTGTACATATTTTGCACGTACATATATACTTACGTATGTGCAAGCTCTCTTAGATCTGTGATAACAATATCACATCTCACCTAGAAGTATACGCCTTCGCAATTTATGTGCAGCCATTTTCTGCATCATGTTTTTTAAGAAACTTCAGAGTAACTCTACATGGAATTGGTTTTAGAGACAGATATGATGGTAAATTGTTCAGGCTTCGTAGATTGAAAGCCACGTCATAATGGATATTTTATAGTATCTAAACAGCACTCTGCTGTTCAGTATTACAATTTCGTTCTTTAATATTTTCATTTTACCACCTAAATTTTATAAAGTAAAAAGTTCTCACATTCATGGGGCATACGGAACCAAGAAGTGATCAGGCAAGTGGAGTTGGATAGCAAAGCTAGTGAAATGGATGAAAATAGATGAAAAAAGCGAGCAGGTTTGTCCTTGACACTTCAAAGAGAAGTAAGGCGTAACGATAACAACAGTCGCCTCACACTGTGTCCAATAAATCCTCTACATCCGACTTCGACTGGAAAATGCTCCACTTTCCAGCCTGCTTCTTCACATTCTTCGAGGAGGTTTACATAACGGCCAGTCTTTCGAGCCCAAGCGGCGTCCGTATTATCTGCACGGGGAACCGTCAACTCGACTAGATTCACCACTTTCTTTCACACCACATTAAGATTCGAATTTCATTCATCCGGCTTCGGTAGACTATATTAGTTACTATAACCGACTACATAATGTGTCTGGGTTAGAAATCTAAGTCTTTTCGCTAATTGCTTAAACTTTCTATGATCACTAAATATAAGCAAATAAAGAAATATTATTTTTATATATTTTTAATATTCTCAAAATGGATCAATATTTGTGTTGCAAGCCAAATCAATTTTTAAAAAATATATTGGAGACGTGAAGCCTAAGAGTTGCTAGAAATACTACAGTGCCGAACTGCGTTGCAGTTTTTAATTTCATATTTCTGTCTTCTAATTCAAACAACACCAAGAGTTGACTTTGTAGGGTGTTATGTATATGTGAGACAGTTTCCTTCTGTAAAATATCACTATAATCGGTAAAAAGAATGACCATAATTGAAGAACTTCAGACAACATTCATCTTTGTGAAGTTGTGAGTAGGTATAATATCAGCCATTACGGGATTTAGCTGCGTCGTCTTAAGTTCTGATTTCGAACTCCACTCTGCTTAGTTTTGATTTTTGTCCTACGTAGATCGATAAGCTAAGGATCGGTCATATACTACAGTTGCACCTAAATTCTGTGTTCCTGTACTTATGTTATAAATCTATATATAGTATTGCTCTGCTCATTTTCAAGATAAAAATTTCATTTTGTATTTAAAACCCTAACAAATAATTTAACATATATACAGTACAATGAAAGATGCGGACACATAGAGGTTAATATTGTTAAGTTATTAAACCTGGAAAAGTACAGGACAAGTTATTACACCTAGAAAAGTACAGGATAAGCATATTTATGCTTAAAATATTGAAGCTATAGTTGACATTTAAAAACATATTTAGATTTAAAAACATATTTAGATTTAAAAACTAAAAATAATAGCTTTTATTAGCTACGCTATAATTGAAATATCAACTCAAATAATAAATTGAAGGCTAAATGTTAGCAAAAAATACAAAAAAAACCCCATTAAAATGTTTTTTCAATTACATGTTTTTAAGAACTTCTAAAAGTTCTTAAGTAGTATTCAAATGAAATTCCTTTTTTGCTCCATCTTTTTGATAAAAATTGGCACACTATAATTTATGGACAGACACCACAGGGCTAGTCTTCCGGAAATTTAAAAAAGGAACGATCAATTGATACCTTTATGGTAGGTTTGAGGCTCAGGAGAAGGCACAGGGATATTTTCCGGAGAGGGTTGTACTCTTGCTAATTAAATTTTTTGCTTGTGAGGGTCGGGTGGGGTGAGAGTAGGGGTTATTGGTGGGCGGGGTGTAGTATACTATATGAAAAATAGGAGCTACATAGCGCATATAGAATAAAATGCCGAGGAGGTAAATCCCTCAATATACCCACTCTGTACATGTATGGGAGTATTTAAAAACTGATAAGAAATAAATTATGGTATAATTGTCAAACAGAGCTTTTTTGATTAGGAGGTTTTTATTTACTTAAATTCAGAAAATTGACTCAAAAACGAAATTAAAGCTTATTTCTGCAATAAAGCCGAGATCGAATATATTTTGCCTAAATCTTGATGTATTAATATATATATACAGTAACATATCTGAATTAAAGAAAAAAGAGAGAATATTAAAAATAAAGTTAAAAGAGAAAAAGAGTAAAGTTTACTGTGATGCAAGGGAGACAACTGTGTATATTTTATGTATAATAGTTTATATATATATATATTATATATATATAACTTATATAATTCTAGCGTCACTTTTTTGTCACTTTTTACCTCAACATTTTTCTGCAAAATTTTATTGCATAAAATTAGCATTTTTAGATTCCGCTCGTTTTGTTTTATCATTCGAGCTTAAAATATAGATTGCTTCTAAATTAAGAATTTTTTTTTTTTGAAGTCAAAGTCAATTGGAGGCGTCACTCACTCTCTTTTTGGCACTTCTGGCTTTACAACTTCTTTTGATAAAAATTGACAGTTTTAGACTCCCCTCGATTCGTTCTATCATTTAAGTTTAAATAAAATATAATTTGCTTTTAAAATAAGAAATTTACTTTGATTTTTCGCCTTACTCTCCCCTGTTGGACCTTATATATTTTAATGTAACTTTTTCACCACTTAACCAAATTTCGCTATTTTTATGTCAAAATGTAGCTTGGGAGATGACTATTAAAGAACCGTTAACAGTTTTGAGAAATGAGTTAGCGACAAAGCTTTGAAGAGGTTGCGAGTGAGTAAATGTCGACCTTAATATCATTTAGCCACTACCATGGTTCAATGATACACGTAAGTGGATGCCAACAGCTTATATGTAAGAAGTAAAACATGCCAGTTTTTTTAATTGAACATGCATCTCCCTTTCGAGGTCTTTCTAATACTGGTTCCAAATTTTGACATAAGGCCAGTAATTTCGAGAGAGAGAAAGAGTCTGTTATATCGATCCCGATACTCAACTGGTAGTTATTTTATCGACCCCGAAAGCATAAAAGGCGAAGTCGACTACGGCGGAATTTGAGCTCAAAACATGAAGACGGACGAAATGTCAGTAAGTATTTTGTCCGTCGTGTTAACGATTGTGCATGCTCGCCGCCTTAAATATTTTTAATATACCTCTCATTTTATATTCCTCATTATTCCTACTTGATTAGATTGTGAAATATCTTTTTTATATCATAACGCAAATATTATATATGCATACACACACATACACACCTCTATACATTTATCTCTATATGTGGGGATTCTGAACGAAGGCGTTGTAAGACAGCTTTGAGAATGATAGAATCCTAGTTCTTGTCAGAACATCTGTTTGAGTTTTAAGCCGAGTTTCTCATACTGGGACGTGGTTCATTTCAAACTGGTGCATGGATAGGCAAGTGAATGAAACTTACAATATATGGGCGCATGTTCTTTTAGGGAAAACCGGAGTGGCACGTGAGGCAATAAGGTTGAGAAACAGTGGTTTACAAGTATGATGTACTGATGCAAAATTTGAGAATCGTTCAGTTTTTAGACGTCTCAACCAGTGCTTGGGCCACCGAGGGAAAAGGTCTAATGTCTAAAAAGTAAATATATTCCTGTGTACGCTTTACTTATAATATTTAATTTCCCGAACAGAATCTTCTTAGAACAACAGAAAGACTACGCACATTTTAAAAGTGATCCTTGTCTTTGCGATAGTCGGTTTATGCGCAACTGCGACTAAAAAATACCGTCATTTCTATAATTTCCTTGCTGGTAAAAGCAAATAGGCTGTATTTGTAACATCTTTCTACTTACCAGCGTGGCATTTTCTCCGTTGCTGCTGCTTTTTAAGAAATGCCATCGGTGTGTAAGAAGTGTTTGCACTCGGACACTAGTTGATTTCCACTATATCTATCTCTAATTATGTGTACATGTGTCTCTGTGTGTATGTGTGCATTTATGTATGCATTTATGAGAGTTGAATTATTAATATCTGAGATTCTCATCTTCGATGCGAGAATTTACAATAACATCTACTCGCTTAATGTATATGGAAACCGCATGTCAATTGAGTGTGTGCCATAGGTTATAGAAAGGTAATGGATGAAGTACTTGTGTTATACAGAAGAAGGTGGAGGGTGATTGGCAGAGATTAAAACTATTAGATCGTTTGAATTTGAAATGTCAAGGATGTTGTCGCCATGTAGTTATGAATTCAATGTTTATTTGGTATGTTTCCGGTTCGTTGAAGAAAACATTATGGAATATTATTATGTACTACAACGGAAACTTTCTTCTCAAAATAGTTCTTGCAAGTCGATTTTATTTAACATGGCAACTATACATAAACTAAAAAATATGAAGAAATATATTTCATTGTTACACAGGAGAAAACATTTATTGTAAATGGACCTCCATCAATTTAAACGATAAGTATTCCAAATGTTCAATCAACTGAAATAGCTTCTCATTGAATTGTAAGTAACTGAGTATTCTGCAGGAATACTTTTGTTTTTGCTGTGGTTGTTTTCGTGGCTTTGTCTTTATCTATTATTGTTTCTGATGTTCTGGTTAGTGCTTTGTTGTTGCTCTGGTAATTGTAGTTTTGCTAGTTTTTGTTTTGTTGTTATGTTATGACGGTTGTAGTTGGTAACGGGCGACTGGCTTGCATGCTCTTTAGCGGCATGTTGACCATTCCAGCGTTTTTTTCATGTTGTAGTAAGGATGAATGTTAACCGTTTTCTCCTTTCACCACCCCACGACCAGAGTTTACCCTAATCTAATTCCTTTTTCTACCTAATCCCTTTTTTATCCATTTCATGAAAATGCGGAGAAATCGAAGAAAAAGCCTGGTTGCTGCTTGTGTTGAATAGGTGTTGTTTATAGAGGAAAGACACTCTACTGTCCAAGGCACCGACACTCAGCATTAATTTCAGTGTTTGTTGCTTCTACAGTCTTCCAATGCTAGTGTTGGTTGTGACTGCTATTGCAGTTCATGTTGCTGTTCTCATAGTGTCGACAGCAAAACGAGTCCATATTGACTTCACTTTTGTTGTTACCTTTCAAGAGATCCTTGAGGCATAAGAGCTTTCGTCCACTTGTCATACAGGTAGGGACATGACCACGCTCCAGGCATTCATCCAGCTGTGCAGCGATCCTTTCATGCAACTATATCAAGTTCTTCAGCCAATAACCTTGTATTATATCCTGGCTAGGTCCTTTCCAATTTACTATTTTTTAAAGTTCAGTCTCACTGTATATAGATCGCATCTGACATCCTTTTGTGTTAGCACAGTGCAAGTTACCTCTTTACCTGAGTTAGCCACTCCGCACTTTATGTCTCACTGACCTGTTCTACAGTTCTCCCCGAAATATTTTGCTTTCTTTTGCATCAGGAATCAGTTCCTAATGTTGGTCCCCCTCTATTTCCTCAAACAGACGCCTTCTATTTGATTGGAACAGTCTATTCTGTTCTTAACTTTTGCAACTAGCATCATATCTTTCTTGTTTGGCCTTTAACGCTGTCACCCTTAGTAACAGTTCTTCATGTACTATTTGCGTTCTCCTTTCTTCTAACCCATACTATTCATTCAATTTTCGGATTACTATCTCATTTTTGAGCTCTCCTCTCATTATCCTATTCAATTTCCCCAGTTCTTTCTGTGTCTTTTCCAACTTCATTCGTATTCTCTTCTTCCAGTTTGGTACTTTTGTTTTTCATTTCCTTTCATTTCTTCAGTTTTCCGCTTGTAATCCTACTGTGTCGGCTACAGCATTAGCAGCATCTATGATTTGCTGGTTTCTTTCACTAATGTTTTCTGTTCTTTTCAAGCTCAAAATGTCATTTACATTGCCTTTGACTCTCCTTACTTTCCTTCTGTCCATGTATCTTACATTTGGTGGTTCTTCATTGTTCCCATCCCACATTTTACCACGCAACATTTCTAAAATCTTCTTGTCTTCGTAATTCAAGTCATGTGCAGCATTTACGGTCACTTGTCCATCTAGATCATCTTCACTATTTACTTCATCAGTAATTTCAGACACATAATGATTTCCATTTTTATCTCTTTTTCATATGCCACTTTCTGCTACTGCTCATTTTTTATTCTTCAAAAGATTTTTCAACCTCTAATCAAGTCGTTCACACGAATTGCTCTTGCTCGATTTCTCAGTAGCTGAGCAGATACTTCAAAATCTCCATTTTCATCCCATATGCTTTTCATTCGTTCCATGAGACCTCTTTTATTTGGCTCACTTCTTATCTAGCGTTCAATTACAATTTTTTTTACCTATTTCACTTTTTTCTCTTTTGCACTTTTGACTTCGATTCTGGTCTTGATAAATGGTTTGATGACGACCTACCGGAGCTTTATCAGACACTCCTTGTCTGCCGTGTGCGACACCCTCACTGTTAACAGTTCCGATCCCGTTAGCGCAGTCGTGATTATTATTTGACTTTGACATCACTCATTTAGCGGTAGCATTTGTAACGTTGTGCAATCACCAGTATTTTTATCGTGACACCATCACGAGAGAATTGCTACCGAAGGTTCAAAGAGTCCATACTTACCCTTGTAATAATTTTTTTCAGTTCCAGCTTCATTCATGCCGTTTTTTAATACCTTGTATTTGACATTTTCACTCATGCAGATTCTGGTGATAAGGGTACAGAATCACCAGTGTTTTTATTGAGACACCATCTCTAGAGGGGTTGTCGACCAAAACTAAAGGGGCACCTTCATCCCATGAGAGAGACTGAACTCCGCTGGACGCCAAACTGGTATTTCAAGGTCTCGGGGTGGGCTTACAGATACTACACCTTACCCAACGGTTAGCTGAGTGTAGTTGTGGTTAAGGGTAACCTTAATTATCTCACATCGAGACATTGCAACCTGATGAAGTTTCATGCCATACCCAGGCGTATATTATCATCATCATCATCATCATTATTGTGTGAGAGAACAGTGCAAGCCATTAAAGCGACACTGGGGTACAAATTACGAAGCCCAATATACTCATCATGACTACCTGTTTAAAGGTATACCAGGCACATGCATCACAACCATATGTGCGCGACATGGTGATCACATATCTAGATAAACAGCGCATGACCTTGCAGCGCATGACCTTGCAGCGCATGACCTTGCAGGTGGGGCCCAGTTAGAATTTTCTTCAGGCCGAGTAGCCCATCTCGCTCAAAAAGTCCCTGAATAAGGTTTGTTTAGGATGATGAATGAACCACCTATGTTTCCAGAGGTGAATTATTCAAACCCCAAAGAATTCCTCTCAGTACATGGCTATGATGCTCCCCAACTACTTCTGCACGTGATCAGAGATGCACGTACCGTCAGCCATTAAGGGACATGTTCAACTGATTAAGGTCATTCAACTGACAACCCAATCCGTGGTATTGAGCAGAATATTTGTTGTAGACCATCTTTAACATGAAGACAAAACATGTACGAGGGGCGTTCAATAAGTAATGCCCCTGACCCACTTCCCATAACAGTAGAGCAACGACACTTGGCACAGTTATTAGTCTTTTCCTACATAGGAACTACCCAGAGTTATGCATTTCTGCCATTGTTTGATACAGATAGGAGACCGTTTTTGTAGAAGACCCCAGCTTGGTCCTCCAACCACGACGTGACTTCAGAAATCAAGGCTGCATCATCTGGGAAACGCTTTCCTTTCAAAATCAACTTCATGGCTGGGAAGAGGTGAAAATCAGAGGGTGCATGGGGAGGAGTTCATAGCCGCACGCCTGTGCTTCTGATCTGGCGACACGCGAGTTGTGGACCGGAGCGTTGTCCTGCAGGAGGAGGATGCCTTTGCTGATCTTGCCCCGCCTCTTGATTTTGATAGCTTCTCTTAATTTCCTCAAAAGTGAAGCATAATAGGCTCCTGTAATTGTGGTACCCTTTGCCAGGAAATCTGTCATCACTACTCCGTCCTGGTCCCAGAAAACTGTGAGCATAACCTTGTCAGCGGAGGGCTGCGCCCTTGCCTTCTTTGGAGGAGGTGAGTCACGGTGCTTCCACTGCATTGACTGGGCTTTGGTCTATGGATCATAGTGATGGACCCAGGTTTATCCTGTGTGATCAGTCTTTTGAAAAATTTCGACTCATCTTCTTGGCACATCTCCAAATTCGTCCTCGAGCACTCAACGCGTTCTTGCTTCTGGAAAGGTGTGAGCAACCTGGGAATCCATCTGGCAGACACCTTTTGCATATGCAAATGGTCATGAATGATAGTTTCCACAGACCCGGTACTAATCTTGACCTTATGGGCTATTTGGCGAATAGTTATGCGTTGACCTTCCAAAATGGCAGCCTCAACTTGACGGACAGACGTCTCATCAACGGCAGAAGGGGGCGACCAGATCTGGGAGCTGTTTCCACAGAGTTCCGACTATGTTTGAATTCACAATGCCAGCGTTTTACAAGGTCATATGATGGGGCATCATCACCATAAGATACTTTCATTTCATCAAAAGTCTCCCGTGGTGTGCGTCCTTTCAAATACAAAAACCAGATCACTGCTCGACACTCAACAGGCTCCATTTCACACTTGACTCAGTTCAAACACCTGTAAATCAGAAACCACAATTAGTTCAGAGCTGTAATTTGCCACTTAATCCATAGAGGTATAAATAAGTGCACATGCAAAATAGATCAAACAACTACAAGTGGGTCAGGGGCATTACTTATTGAAAGCCCCTCGTACATGATAGCACTTCGAGTTAGTTAAGATGAAAAGCCATTCGAGTCACTGCCTGGTACTGCATCAGGGCATATTATTATTATTGTTGTTGTTGTTGTTGTTGTGTTGTTGTTGTTCTTCTTCTTCTTCTTCTTCTTCTCTTCTTCTTCTTCTTCTTCTTCTTCTTCTTCTTCTTCTCTTCTTCTTCTTCTTATTATTATTATTATTATTATTATTATTATTATTATTATTATTATTATTACTACTACTACTACTACTACTATTATTATTATTATTATTATTATTATTATTATTATTATTATTATTATTATTATTATTATTATTATTATTATTATTATTTTCATATACACTCAACAGACTGGACTGTCGGAAAAGAAAAAAATCCTAATATCGGGCTACAGAAAGTAACCTTAGATGCCAAGAACCCTCCTAAATATCGTATCTGTCCCTAATAACACTGTTTTCTGAAGCTGTTCTAAACTGGGTTTTATGTCTATTTCCTCTATCCATCTGTTCGGATCTTTAGGGATAGATCCCAATGCACCTATAACTACTGAGATATATTTTGCCCGCACTTTCCATAGTCTCTGTAATTGAAGAGCTAGATTATGGTACTTTACTATTTTCCTATACTTCTCATATTCGTGTTTGCATCGTTTGGGAATGTAAAGTCAATTATCTGGCACTTTGTATTCTCTTTATCTACTACTACAAAATCAGGTCTTCTAGCTTCTATTACTCTGTCAGTCTCAATGTTGAAGTTACTTTCTAGTACTTTACTAGGTTCATGTTCATACCACTTATCAGTATGTTCAAACCCTAGCTTTCTACATAGCTCCCAATGGATTACTCTCCTTAGATTGTCGTGTCTTTCATGTTTTGTTTCTGTGCCAGCTTGCTACATTCACTTACTTAATGAGTAACGCTTTTCTCTTTTGATTTACATAATCTACATTGGGAATCTACTTGGTTTTTGTCTAGCTTGGCTTTTATCCAATTAGTCCTTAATACTTGATTTTGTGCAGTTACTAACAAAATGCTCACACATTATCCAATGTAGATATTGGCCAACTGTGTCATATCTTGATTTGTACTCTATATCCAGAGATTAGGTGATCCACTGTATCGATCCCATTGTTGCAGTATCTGCACTTTGGGTCTACACCACTTTTCATCACATTGGCTTAATAGTTCAGGATCAATAAGCTCTGATCTTGGGCAACCAAGATAAAGCCTTCCCTTTCTGCCTTTAACCCTGAGTTACGTAGCCACCGATAGGTGTACTTCTATTCAACATCAGTTTGTTTGCTAGGGGCCACATATTTGCCATGCAGAGGTTTTTGTTCCCACCTATCAGCCAATTTTTGAAACGAATTTTGCTTTGCTTTTGATTTCATCTTTTCAACTACTTACTGCATTTCCATCATGTTGTCAACCTGGGTATTATGCATAAGCTCACTTGAAAATTTTTTGCTGTCCTTCATAACAGAATGTAGCTTCTTACAGCTTTTTGTGGTTTTCAACGAGCTTTCGCGTACAGTCTTAAGATGTTACAAGATATTTTGCCAGTGCAATTGTGGTGGAGTTGTAAGAGATTTCAAATTGGATCAAGCCTCCAACTCCTTGCTCTCTGAGTAGGTAAAGACGATCTGCGTCTGCCTTTGGGTGGTGCACGAACTCTCCAGAAACACTACTTCTTGATATTCTCTTTCATGCTTGCATGCTGAATGCCAGAGCCCTCATTTATTCCGAGGTATTTGTAAGCTTGTTCCCGCTTGACTGTGTCAACATCCAATTCTACTGAATGTGAATTCTTCAGTTTCCATTTCTGGAAAGTGGCCTTGGCAGATTTATCAAGACCAAATTCCATCCCAATGTCATCACTGAATGCTTTCACAAGTACGCAGTATTCTTTCATGCTCATTATCGTCTTTGCCATAGAGTTTTAAATCATCCATATAAAATAGATAATTTATTTTCTTGTCGCCAATTTTATATCCATACCCTGTTCTGTTAAGTTCACTTGTAAGGGGTATTAGGGATATGCAGGAAATTAAAGGTGAAAGCAAATCACTTTGGAAAATACCACAGTTGATATAAACGGTTTTGTGGTCAGTATTCCACTAGAGTGGTATAATTGGAGATGTGTATTCCACACTGATATGTTGTGCTTCAAGAAGTTTGAAATCACAAGAGAAATTTTGAAGATTTCCAGCGATTTCAAGATCATTGAATGCGGTATGCTGTCGAAGTCCTTTTTATAATCAATCCATGCAGAACTGATATTTCTGCGTTTGTTGACAGCTCTCAAGGATCACGTGTTTGATTAAGAGTTGGTTTTTGCATCCATATGATATTCTTGAGGAGATTGGGTTGCATTATTATTCGGGAGTGGGTAAGTAATACCTCTTGCTAACCAATCAAGTGTTTTCGTAGGATCTCTCATAATTTCATTGAATAACAGAACTAACTTTTCGTGTGCGCACGGGAGCGATGCGAGCCAGAAACTTGGCACCCTATCATCACCAGGGGATTTCCACTTATGAGCCTTCGTGAATGTCATCCTTAGGTCTGCTATTGTAATGTCTTCCATGCTTGTTCCCGTCTCATCCAGTCTGCGTTTTAATTGTAAGTTTTTTTCATTACTCCAGATATTTTTCCAGAAGTTTTCAACCTCTTCCATGGCAGGCGGGGGACGAGGTCTTCAACGGTTATTTTATCCTTCCCTATTTCTCTGTAGAATGTTTTCGCATTGGATGTGAACAACTTATTTTGCATGTAAAACGTGTTGCTTTTATCAAATCTTCGTATTATTTGAGCTTTTGCTTGGGTTTTTTGTTGCAGTGTTTCTTTTGCTGAAAGTAGTTCTTCTTCTTCTTCTTCTTCTTCTTCTTCTTCTTCTTCTTCTTCTTCTTCTTCTTCTTCTTCTTCTTCTTCTTCTTCTTCTTCTCTTCTTCTTCTTCTTCTTCTTCTTCTTCTTCTTCTTCTTCTTCTTCTTCTTCTTCTTCTTCTTCTCATTATTATTATCATCATTATTATTATTATTATTATTATTATTATTATTATTATTATTATTATTATTATTATTATTATTATTATTATTATTATATATGTTTGCTTTTTACAGTTTCTGAAAACTGTAAATGAATCCCATGCACACTGATAGTGTATGTCATGCTCTCTACATCTTTCACACGCGGGCGACACTTGACACTGTCAGCAACTTTCTAGACAGTCTTCCTTATGAAGTTATTCTCAAGGGGTCTAATTCTGAATTGTAATAAGCTAACTTCCTGTTTCATTTTTTTAATTCTCTACTCCTAGGTCATGTCCACCGATCATCAGTTTTTACATGCTCTGTTTCCATTTCAAACTTTCCGTGTGGGTTTATTGACATTCAATTCTCTCATAATCTAGCCTTTCTTTGCATGAATCTTTGGTTTCAGTCTCCTCTTTCTTCAAACCCTCTGACATAGCAACATGTTGACGCAAAACTTCGTTGCTGTTTACCACGTAAAAATCCAGCGTTCATCATTATGCAGCTATACATTCTGATACATTAATCACTTCTACTTTTGTGCTTTCGGATAAAGAAGTACGAATTTCTATAGTAATTCTCGTGTACATAGATCCACTTCATCAATTTCCTCTAACGCCCAGTTAAGTATGGTCACACTGAAGGAACAACAGCCGCAGTCCAAATGTTGATGGCGCACACAAGGTTTCGGCAATGAAGCTTACTCTTCAGAACATCAGCCAGTATATCAAAACAAGTCTTTTTTACTCACTCCTCATCTCACTTGACATTATATTGTCTAATTCCAATACTCATAGATACTTACAACCTGCTTTCTCCAGATCTGTTATTCTTTGCCCCATTGCGTATTACTTTCGCCCTGTACATAGTGACTAACGCTCTTGATGTTATCATCATCATCATCATCATCATCATCATCATCATCATTATTATTATTATTATTATTATTATTATTATTATTATTATTATCATTATTATTATTATAAAAGTGGTAAGCTGGCAAAATTTTGTAGACTTTACCCTTGATCCTTTCGGAATCGACAAAGCTAGTACCACTTGACAAGCTTTTCTTCCCCAACATTTCAGGCCTTGTGCCTATGGTAGAAAGAATTAATATTAGTATTGTTGTTAAATATATAATTCTTCTAAGTACTGGTGAATACATGTTGTCTAGTTAATCGACTATATCTTTCCCCAAAGTATTATTTATGAATACAACCGAGAATATCACATTACCTCCCAAAAGAAGAATGAGGTATGCGAATTAAGGTTTGAATATTTAGAACTATTCTATTTCATGAAGATATATCACCGTATTCTTTTTTATATTTTATATTCATATTAATCCTCATATTTCTGAATAAATATATCTGTAGGTATGTGTATCTGGAAAATATAGGTTTGTGATTTCTAAACTGCACAGCTATATCTCTGTCAATGGATATGAACAATGAATAAATGTTTTGGAGATATATAATTGCTTAAAGAAGCAATAATTAATCGACCCACTTCGGTTTTGCATCTCCTCAGTTGACCATAAGTCCGTTGAATTCTCCCTAAAGATAATTAAAATGAGAAATGTAAATAACTTCAGACCGAAAAGAAAAGCAGCTCACTGATTCGGCTTGTCAGATCCGCCTTTTCGTTCACGACATAGCTTAAGAAGGTGTACTATTACTGACAATTATTCATCTGAAACCATACTATATATCATTTATATTATCTGAATCAACTGATAAAAGCTTTCTAAACATTCACATTAAAAACAATAACGAGGAAAAATACATAGACCAATTTCATTTTAACTGCAAGAAATACAAGAGAAAATCTGTGCACATATCAAAAAGAAAGTGTACTTCGAAATGAGATTAATAATATTCATTTCCTACATCATCAAAGAAGTGGAATATAATGAATTAGTTTTAAGTATCAGTTTCTTTCTGAAAACATACAGGTGCGTTTTTATTTTAGATGGGGAAACATAAAAGTGTGGTTTTCGTGCTTTTGTCCAGGTTGGCAGGTACCGTAAGTAAAATATAATTCTGCCGGTAATTTTTGACTGTGTATTATCAACTCACCTCTTGTTCTAGAGTGCATACTAAGTGTATTCACTAATTATTTCATTCATCTATTATATCTATTTAAGATATGTTTAATGGAAAACAAAAATAAATATAGAATAAATTAACCGGTGATTACATTTGTGGCTACCATAATAAGTAGGGTTGTTGTGACTGAAGCCTTGAAAAACACGGTCTTCACAAAGTGGTTTTAGGGCCTTATAAGGAATTGAATAAGGAATTATAAGGAATTAAAAGTCAAAGACATCTCGGCAGGATTGGAACTGGGAATGCAGAGAGCCGTAGAACCACCGTTAGGCATTGTGTCCGATTTGCAGTTACTGATGGCTTTACTGAATTATGTAATTAACTTACAAATAAAAATATGTAATAATAAAACTAGCAGTTGAATAAGTAACAAAAATGATAAACGAAAGCATGTAAACTGTTAATTGTAATTACAGTCATATTATATATGAAACATGTGATCTATGGTAAAAGTCCACAATGTAAATCTAATCAAAACATTAAATATACTAAGTCTAATAAAATGACTACAATTGCTGAAAATGATATATAATTTAACGTTATGAAAACAAAACCAGCAATAGTTGGAACCTAGTAATTAAAGATGACAGCTTGGGCAGTGTTGACACTAGCTTTTGATGAAACTAAATGGAAGTAGCCTTGAAACACCCTGTTTTTAGTTGTTTAGTCTATAATGTTAGGTTTCATTCGTTTCATTCGTATAGAAAATAAATCGGTGAATTTACTATTCATAGCACCCATCAACATTAAGAGACAGACATATAATAGGAATGAAGGAAAGAGAGAAACAAACAGACAAGCAGAAGAAGAAGAAGAAGAAGAAGAAGAAGAGAAGAAGAAGAAGAAGAAGAAGAAGAAGAGAAGAAGAAGAGAAGAAGAAGAAGAAGAAGAAGAAGAAGAAGAAGAAGAGAAGAAGAAGAAGAAGAAGAAGAAGAAGAGAAGAAGAAGAAGAAGAAGAAAAGTAAGCGAGAAAGAAGCAAAAAAGAAAGAAAGGAAGAATAATATATTGGAGGAAAAAGAAAAATAGTCATATAAGGTTATTGGTTTTTCTTCGGACACAGATAAAATTTATGGTGGAGATTTATACAGTTAGAATCCGCCTTTCTACGCTAACCATCCGTCTTTTTCTCAACCAAAGTCGAATGCAATGACTCAGCAGAATCATTAAAGGGTCGGACAAAATATCTGCAGTAATGAATTACAACACCTTACTTTCTAATCTCATAGCCGACTGAGGTCAACTTTTCCTTTCACCTCTTTCGGAGTATATAAATAGAAGTAACAAGCAGGAACTAGAGTTGATATAATATTTCAATAAAAAAACAAATCCGAATAAGTTATAATAGAAGACAAGAACTGTCCAGCAGTTCTTCGTCTATGTCTCCGTACAGTTGATTTTCCTTTCCAATGAGAAACAAATACTTTCCAACGCAATCAAATTTTTAAAACAATTGTCTTTGTATACTCTTGCTACATATAGTTTTTATATTTTATATAATTTTTACACTTGTATTCTTCATGTTTCCTCAAATACAGTTTTATATGGTTGTCCATTCTTGAGAAATGTTTGTCACAGAACAATAGAAGCATATTTGTACGTTGTCAATATTCAAGAAAATTGATTTTTAGCATTCACTAAATGGATTTATATACACAGATGAGATCAGAAGGGAACAATTATATCAGCCATAAATCTTGAGATATCAGTTAGAGGATTTTCAAGCCATAGGTTTGATGTATACGAGAGATCCTGGCAAAACAGTTGGGTTAATACATTTTAAATGGATTTATATACACACACCGCACTAGGAAAGAAAGAAATATCTCGGGTCTAAATATCAGTTAGAGCAAATATTTATCATTTAGTATGCTGTTGATATGTTCATATTAAATCCATTTACATAGGGCTTTTGTAAGCATCGACGAGTACGGCATCAGTTTGTGGTAATGGCATCGAAAATGTTCTAACAAAAAATAATAAATCAAAAGTATAAGACAATTAATTTTAAGTAGTAAGGGAAAAGCAGAATAGCGCCAACGTGTATTAAAAACAAAGAAGAGAGCTCCATGAAAGGAATGTTTTATGTTAAAAATTACATGATAAATGGATAACGTGAAGGGCGGGAGTGGGTGGATCAGGATGGTGTTTTCAGCCCGAAAATGTTTTGCAAATCAGGGAGATGGTATGCAAGCGCGTTTAGTTTGTGTGTTTGTTCAGGGTGAGGCAGTTTTACTAAACAGAAACAAATTAATAAATAATTCCAGTGGTGTGAAGGTTAGCTGCTGTTCTCAGTGAAAATGGTTAATTCATGATTATAAACAACAGCTCAGTTAGTTATAACCAGGAGAATGGAAATTCAGCTGGAGGAAATGTAGTGTTCTTTCGCGAGGCATCCAAAAGATGCTCTGTAAAACGGTTTTCTCTTATGCGATTGTTTTTTTTTAAGGTCACAAAGTTAGCATGAACGCAGTAAATGTTATTCTTGATGGTATAAGTAAACCTCCCGACGACATGGAGGCAGGAATTTGACCTGCAAAAGGTGCTGACTTTGGGGATAAAGAGAAATGTGCTGCAGGAAGAAGTAAAAAAACAAGGATTATGGTTAAGTATGGTGATGACAGTTGAGAAAACTGTACTTGGAGATCATAGACATTGCAGTAGCAGATGAAAGAGAGTGAGTGTTCAGCGGGGATCTGAGGAGCAACAGAGTTTAGTTGGAAGAGACAGAAATGCAAAAGGAAGGTACGTCAAACATGGTCGATTGGTAGGTGAAAGGTAAAGAAAGGCGGTTAGTGGTAGGGATATGAAGCGTGAAGGTGAAGTATAATCAACTGGGTGGGTGCGACGGCATGTGATGTCGCCAATAACTGGTTAGAGGTAAACATGTGTTGGAAAGTACTGAACCATTTGGTGCGACTGGATATCGGATTTGGAATCGTAGCTACAGAAGTGGCGGGGATAAAAGTACAGTGAGTAGGAGATATCACATGAAATATGATTGAGGTGAGATGAGGTTAAAATGCGGGACTTAGTGGACTTGTACGCGACAAATCATACGGATATGATTAGGAAAATGAGAGGTGCAATTATTGACAAAAGTAGTTGAACTGTTTACAGGTAAGAGAGGTAGCATTGAAACCGTCATTGATATAGCGAGTGTATAGTTCTGGAGTGGCTGATAATATGAATTTTAACCTGTGCAACAAACAGATTTGTATATAGGGCATGCCCTGGTTCCTACCATCACCTAAGTAACCTAGTGATGGAGCTCTTTGGAAAAGGGAGGGCAGTGGAGTTCGCACCCTACAGGAATTAATAATCATCTTGATTACTTTTAGTAAAATTGACTCTGTCTAAAACACCACTGTTCACTGAAAAATACTCCGTAGCGTACTTCGCAATCCCCTCACTTTTCTTGTGTACACACACGCACGCAAACACCCTACTACTCTATCACACACATTTAGAATTAAGAGTTATTCCCATCGCTTACACAGGGGGATGCACAGATCCATACTCACTCACACAACGTGCTACATATTGCGCACTCATATGTATACACTTATCCATGCACACGCTCGCGCACGCACATACACAGAAGGTACATTTTTGCGTCATATCTTTCTTGACTCAATAAAAGATGACATGCTCATAGAGATACTCTTTCTCTGTCTGCCTTACACATCAAACATCCTCGCACACTATCTCTCTTGATTAAAATCGCATTTCCGGTTGAAAAACACTAACTTTCTTCTGTCCACGTCTGTCCTTAATTTTATATATTGACTATGCGGTCTCTATTGCTTCTACAGTTCTCTCTTACTTTTCTTCTTGATGAAAGACCACCCATCAAATGTCGAATTCTTTGCTTCTTCCTTACGGAGTAAAACGCATCACCTTATATTTCTGTTTTACACTTTCTTGTTCCTGGAA
>NC_042997.1:78219756-78237256 GCF_006345805.1 Octopus sinensis
AGCCTAATTTCACAAGATTGGTATTTAGTCAGTGTTACACATCCCAGTGCCGTAATAAATACAGTATAAACCTGAACTTGTGATCTGGATAGAGTAGCTGTAGATTCCTCAATAGTTCAGTATAGGTGATCTTCAGCTTTATGTTAACGTCCGCTGATTTCCACAACTATACACAATTTCTATTCGAAATCATATCAAGTCTATTGTGTTTACATTTTATTGAGGTTTTCAGTGGGATATTCCAATTTTTATTACGAGTAGCTATAGCTTATCAGACAACGAATACTGTTCAAAAAGCTGCCTTCCCAGTCTTATGATGTTATCAATCTCACGTATACTAATTTGGCCAAGGGATGCACTTCAACGCTTAGTGGTTAAAAGATGTTGCCGAAGGGAAATGATACGATATTCAAAAGCAGTATGGATCGTTATTAAGCTTTTGCCGCCTTATTTTCGTTTTAGGTAGAGGTGGTCTGCGTTACTGTTGATGTGGCAATAACGTGTGCTTGTTTTCACCAAACAGCCCAAAAGTTGATATGAGTACTGGCACTGCAAACACATTGTGGGCCACTGTTTTATAGAATGCAGAGAGTTCCGAGGTCCAAATTTTCTTTATTCGGCTGTAATATTCCTTGATGACACGTGTTTTGTTACAGGTGCCACTGTAAGATATGTTTTCATCCACCCCTAGATACCCGTAACCTTCCTCATCAGATATAGGGGAAACAGTTATGTATGTATGTATGTATGTATGTATGTATGTATGTGTATGTATGTATGTATGTATGTATACGACGGGCTCCTCATAGTTTCCGTTTACGAAATTCACTCAAAAGGCCAAAGTCGACCCGACGCTATAGCAGAAGGCCACATGGTTGGGAGGCAAGCTTGTTAACCACTCAGTCACGCCCGTGTCGTTTGCACTTTCTCTTCACAAACATCGTAGCAACAGTGAACTTGAATAGTTGTAAAAGATACGTATTGAATGAAACGTAACTGATTTTGTCATGCCTTAAATTCTTTAACATGATCGTTGCTTCAATGTTTTAAAATTATTATTAGCACTTTGAAATGACCGATTAACATCAAACATTTTTACGTGCACTTTAGTAATGCAATTGGAAATTGCAGTCGTCGTAAGCTCATGGAAACATACAGAATGATTAATGAAATATTTATGCAAGCTAAAGTTTTTGTTCAGATAATCCGAAGCTTTCGTTTAGTATGTGAGTATATGTATTCGTGTGTGTGTGTGTGTGTGTCTTTGTAGATATCTGTGATTATGTTTATCATTATAAAAACCGACAAAGTGTTACTGTGTCGTGTGTATGTATGTATGAATGTATGTATATATGTATATGTTTGTTATAAATATACATATATATGTATAGAAAACCAAAGAAACCCAAGATCAACAACAGAAGAGAGTTACAGGAAGCTAGCTGGTTGCTATAGCAAAACTTTTCCGCTCATGTCCACTCCATTCACGCTCACACACACGCACATTGGTAACATTCGTCTATGTCTTGAAAATGGAGTCATAACCCCAAAATATTGAATACAAGGTAAGTCAACATTAATTCACATATTTCTTTTCTTGTGATTTACCTTGCATTTACTTCGCATTGTTTTGGCCTTACCCACGATCCTATATACGAGGGACTTTCAATAAGTAATGCCCCTGACCCACTTGCATTTGTTTGATCTAGCTGAAATTTTGCATGTGCAATTATTCGTATCTCTATAGATTAAGTGGCAAATTACAGCTCTGATAAAGTTGTGGATTTTGATTTACAGGTGTTTGAACTGAGTCAAGTGTGAAATGGAGCCTGTTGAGTGTCGAGCAGTGATCCGATTTTTGTATTTGAAAGGACGCACACCACGGGAGACTTTTGATGAAATGAAAGTAACTTATGGTGATGATGCCCCATCATATGACCTTGTAAAACGCTGGCATCGTGAATTCAAACATGGTCGGAACTCTGTGGAAACAGCTCCCAGATCTGGTTGCCCCCCTTCTGCCATTGATGAGGCATCAGTCCGTCAAGTTGAGGCTGCTATTTTGGAAGATCGATGCATAACTATTCGCCAAATAGCCCATGAGGTCACTATCATTCATGACCATTTGCATATGCAAAAGGCGTCTGCCAGATGGATTCCCAGGTTGCTCACACCTTTCCAGAAGCAAGAACGCGTTGAGTGCTCGAGGATGAATTTGGAGATCTGCCAAGAAGATGAGTCAAAATGTTTCAAAAGACTGATTACACAGGATGAGACCTGGGTCCATCACTATGATCCAGAGACCAAAGCCCAGTCAATGCAGTGGAAGCACTGTGACTCACCTCCTCCAAAGAAGGCAAGGGCGCAGCCCTCCGCTGGCAAGGTCATGCTCACAGTCTTCTGGGACCAGGACGGAGTAGTGATGATAGATTTCCTGGCAAAGGGTACCACAATTACAGGAGCCTACTATGCTTCACTTTTGAGGAAATTAAGAGAAGCTATCAAAATCAAGAGGCGGGGCAAGATCAGCAAAGGCATCCTCCTCCTGCAGGACAACGCTCCGGTCCACAACCCTCTGATTTTTCACCTCTTCGCAGCCATGAAGTTGTTTTTGAAAAGAAAGCGTTTCCCAGATGATGCAGCCTTGATTTCTGAAGACACATCGTGGTTGGAGGACCAAGTTGGGGTCGTCTACAAAAACGGTCTCCAGAGCTGCATCAAACGATGGGGAAAATGCGTAACTCTGGGTGGTTCCTATGTAGAAAAAGAAACTGTGCCAAGTTTCGTTGTTCTACTGCTATGATGTATCTTCAGAAATCAAGGCTGCATCATCTGGGAAAATGTGTTACCCAGCATTAACAGAGTCGTCTCCAAGTGCTATCTCGCGGCGAATCCGGCGAACAAACAAAACACATACTTACACAAAGCATGTGCGATTGATGACGTTTTCATCACTAATGGTGCTTTTCATTCGATATTCAATATACATACATACATAAATACATACATACATACATACATACATACATACATACATACATACATACATACATATGGAAACTCCTGGTGAGTCTAGCTTCAAACTTTGGAATTGAAAGTTATGCTGGATCAAAGACTCCGTCCTCTCCATCGAGACCAAAAATACAATACTGAAATAGACATGGTTTCATGGATCCACAAATTTTCAATTCTCTGCTAAACAACTTCAGGGATCTTCGAGATGTCAATATGGAAATTTTCAAAGAGATTGTACACACATTTTCATTTGAGGTACCAGATGAACCCACTTGGCAGCAGAAAACATAAAGAGCAGCTGTTTCGAACAACATACTTCACTCGAAACAATTTAACGAAGAATAGAAGGAAGTGAGTTTGAAATAAGAAATAAAAAAAAAAGAAATCACTAAAACTGATGCTCCAGCAATGCTGCAACCTTTCATTGCAACTAGTAAAAGCGAAAAGTAAAAGTACATACACACACACACACACACACACACACACACACACACACACACACACACACACACATATACACATGCACACACTTAAAGAGAGAGAGGCATGTATTCATTGTATGAATAGGAAATATATATGCATGTGATGTGTGTGTGTATGTGTGTGTTTGTGTAGCCTGAGGCATGGTAACGTTTCTTAACCTCCTCAGGCAAAGATACTTTAGGCGCCTTTATCTTTGAAGTTCATTTGCTTCGTGACTCATAACCAACTTAATGACAGTTACGTAAATAATTAATTACCACTTCATCATGGTTTCAAATATAATCATAATATGACATCAGATAATATCAGAAATGTTAACTAGTAAATAATAATGAATAGCTTACTAGATAGATGTATTTTTGTAAACTATTTTGATATGAATGTTATCGAGATTTAGAACCATTCAAAATAAATTTTTATTATATCCTTAGTTTTGAAACTCATGCGGTGTATATAGATCATGAAATAGCTTGACAAAATGCTACTTATGTTTAAAATAATAAATGTAATAATTTTACAAATATGTAGAGATCATCATATACACAAGGAGAGTTCTACTTAACCACTTGCTGAATCTACTGTGTCAGTGCTGGGATGAGGGATCAGTGGCACAAGATATGAGAGACTGCAACATTATCACACTATATAAGAACAAAGGAGACAACAGCGACTGCAATAACTACCGTGGCATCTCGCTGTTAAGCATCGTTGGGAAAGAATTTGCCCGCGTGGCCCTAAATAGGCTACAGAAAATCGCTGGGGGTATACCCCGAATCTCAGTGTGGTTTCAGAGCAAGACGATCCACCATCGACATGATCTTCCCTCTCCGACAGCTACAGGAAAAGTGCCGAGAGCAAAGACAACCACACTTTATCACCTTCATCGAACTCACAATGGTGTTTGACCTAGTCAGTAGAGAAGGTCTGTTCAAAATCCTTGCCAAGATTGGCTGTCTTCCAAGATTTCTCAGATTGTTCAATCATTTCACACGGATATGAAAGACATCGTTCAATTTGATGGCTCTTTTTTGGAGGCATTTAACATACGTGACGGCGTGAAACAGAGCCTGCCCCACTATATTTGGTATCTTCTTTGCAGTCATACTAAAACATGCATTTGAGACATCAACTGATGTGTTTACCTCCACACCAGATCTAGCGGTAAAATGTTTTATCTGTTGAGGCTGAAAGCAAAATCCAATTGCGCCAGATACTCTTCAGAGAAATGCTGTTTGCAGGTGACGCAGCACTGACAGCGCACTCTGGAGAGCAAATGCAGCACCTCGTAGACAAACTTTCAAAGGCTTGTCAGGAATTCAGCCTGCTATCAGTCTGAAGAAGACCCAAGTAATGGGTCAATGTGTTATGCATGCACCCACCATCACCATCAACAACTACAAGCTAGAGGTAGTCCATCAATTCACCTATTCCGGCCCTAACATTGCTGAACCCTGAGATCAACAGGCAAATCGGACAAGCATCCTCCACATTTTCCAGGCTCACACAGAAAGTCTGGGAGACGCATCTTGGACATCAAGTGGACCGACCACATCACCAACATCGAAGCCAAGGTACCCAGCATATACATCTTGATCCAGTGGCGTCGTTTGCGCTGGCTCAGTCCTGTTTATCGCATGCCAGACGGAAGGATCCCAAAAGACCTCCTGTATGGGGAATTTGCCACCGGTACAAGAGCACGAGGACGACTTCATCTTCGTCTCAAAGACGCCTGTAAAAGGAATATGAAGTCGCTTGATCTGGACGTCCAGAGACGGGAGGAGGTTGCAAATGATCGCCCACACTGGAGGCAAATACTGCGAAAGGGAATGAAGACAGCGGAAGAAAATCAGGAACTCGCCTTCAAAGAAAAGCGCACTGACGGAAGGATAAATCAGTAGCGCCAGTAGAGAGCTCCTTCAAATGCAGTGGCTGTATGCGTGACTGCCACTCCCGTGTGGGCCTGTACAGCCACAACAGATGCCTCACCACCATTAGCAGTTGACACTATTTATTTGGGAACAGATCCACGACCTCTTGAGACCAAAGGATGCCTACCACTACCTAGATGCTGTACAGAACAATTTCCTATTCTGAGATGGATCACGGAGGGATTCAAAGACAAACAACTTTCAATGAATATTGAATTTATTGATTTCAAGAAAGTCTTTGACACTCTCAAGAGAGATATTATGCTTAAGGAATTCTCTAGATCATAACGGAAGCCATCAAAACTAGTTACAACAACTAACGTATTCCTCTGATGATTTTAATCACCGACAATATCAACATTTAATAACTTTATAAGTATTTCATTATAAATAAAGATGTGCTTAAAGGCTATAACTTTACTCCATTTCTCAGTCTGGTGAAGCAAGCATCAGATGATTCAAGCAGTTCTCCACCAACTTCTGATACACCGTCCACATCTTTTCTCATGCTTCACCAATCCTTTTTCCCCGCGTACAGTTAGCTCCAATATGATAAGGTATATTGTGGCTCCAGAAACCAACAAAAAGTCTAATTTTCACGAGGAATTGTTGATATCTGATTGAAATTTCAGCTGCTTCTCCTGCTCATTTTTTATTACACAGTTACGTAAAGCGGAAACCAAACCACTGGAGTTGATTTGGGGTCTTTCATCGACCGTTCTCTTTCCGTAATGAAGTTGATCTTCCTTGTTACAGTGTGAACGTTTGCGTTGTTGTTAATCCTGCTCCTCACTGCCACAGCGATTTTCTCGAAGACTTGATAATGTCTTCAGCAATAACCTACGTCATTCAGTGCCTTGGAACAGCTGCTTAGAATTTGCCTATTGATCCCTGGTTTAGAACACAGAGAACGTGCGGGTGATTTCACTGTTGCATATATATAAGCTGGATGAGCTAGGAAGGACATCGTAAATACTCTAGAATTAAAAACTTGATCATCTGTAGGTTTCACATCCAAGTAACATTCACTCCATGGCCTGTTCCCACTTAATCCAAACACCTTGTTTTTACATTGCCACTCCTCTTCTAAAGCTCGCAATCTCCTTGCTTTCGCCTCTCCTAATCACTGTCCATGCCATTTCGGATTATTAGGACAGTTTCAAGCAGTATCTTGTGTTTCAGCCGCACAACTACCTACATGCCTGCGTCGGTTGCTTTCCATTTGCTTAGTCTACTAACAGTAATTCATGTATCCTGTCTCTTGAACTTACAGCCCGTGTCTCCATGAATTCCTTCCTGGCAGAACTAAACGGAAGCCTGAATGTGTTGTTTCTCCCCGAACAACCCAATACTTCTTAAGCTACTTGGTAAACCAAGCCATTTGCAGAGATGGCTACTCACATGGAACTCAAATCCTCACACTATAGTCATGAGCAGCGACCAAACGATACTTGGGAAGGTCTCATAGTGATAGTCCTAGGCCAGGAGAGATTTGGTCACCTATGTCGTTCATACCTTCTCGGGATCCTTTGCTGGTTTTATATCGACCGGTAACATTTTCATAAAAATACACTACCTTATAAATCTTATTAGTTATATCCAGGAGGCGCATGGCTCAGTGGTTAGAACGTCGGCTCTCAATCATGAGGTAGTGAGTTCGATTCTCGGATAGGGCTTGTGTTGTGTTCTTGAGCAAGACACTTTATTTCACGATGATCCAGTTCACTCAGCTGTAGAAATGAGTTGCGTCGTCACTGGTGCTAAGCAGTATCGGCCTTTGCCTTTCCCTTGGTTAACATCGGTGTCGTGGAGAGACGAGGCTTGTATGCATGGGCGACTCCTGGTCTTCCATAAACAACCTTACCCGGACTTGTGCCTCGGAGGGGAACTTTCTAGCTTCAATCCCATGGTCATTCATGACTGAAGAGGGTCTTTTACCTTTATCTTGCAACTCTAAATCAGCTAACTACAATGTAACACAATGCCCAAAAACGCTTTTAACAAAGCATAAATACGCTAGGTAGTTAACCTATTCCTATATTAAATTTCTGTCGTAACTAAATTAAGGATCAATAGTTCAAACAGAAATATGTTAACCGGTTCATAACAGGTCTGCGAAATTGAACTTTTTGAGTTGTTTTGATAACTGTATGTTATAACTGTATGTTACTTATATATTTATATACTTTTATATATTCATATACTTTTTTTCATCGAAATATCAATAAAATTGTTTCCTAATGTTTTCTCACAATTTAATCATAAAATTTACCATAATTTGTTTGTAAATCCACATATAGTGGGACAAAATGAAACTAATAGAAATAAGTTTGGTACTTTATTTAGCAAAATGCTATTGAAAGGAGAGAAAATAGATTTTTTACAATGGTTCTATTCGTTAGGTTCAGCACTTCAAATCTCTTATTTTTCACTTGGAAGCTGCCCCTGGAACTCTTTCATCAGTGAGCTTTTGATGGACATTCACGATTCAACATCCAGTAGTAGTCGGCCATCATATTGACATTGACGCCTTTAAGACTTCTCTTTGAAGAGTCAATAAAGCCATTCGTCAAAGCTGTAACTTATGCCAAACTTTCCTATTAGTCCCAGTGGATCTGTATAACATCAAATCATTGTTTGAGCGAAATAAGGAACACATTCTGTTTTGCGGATACAATAGCAATTGGATGATGAGCGAGAAGTTAAAATATTCTTGGACTTAAATTTGCAGCCTAAAAGCTCTGCTGACTCCTTTGCGAGCCCTAAGTCTCTCACTAGATCAATTAATTCACGTTGGTTGAAAGTTGAGGTTCTTCGCCTTCACTACTACTGAAGTTTTTATCGTCATTTCTATTTCTGTCGTTTGACTTAGAACTCAAGAATATGTTTTCAAGGTTTCCCGGTGGTGATCGGACAGGAACGTTCGGTTCATGGGCAACAAGTCGCAATGTAGATGAGAGATTTGGATAAAGAATACTTTTCTCGTGCTTCAAATTGAGTCCCTGCACCTTACATGAGCAAAAGTAGCAGCCATCACTGTGATTTTGACGCTCTCTTCATATCATTGGGACCCCGAAACAAAAAGATTTCTCTGTACATTTTATCTGTTGTCTTAGTTCTTAACACAAATTTAGCAGACTTTATGAGGAGCCCACTTCTTATCTTGGTGTCTTAATTTCACACCAACGTAGGTATAGTAAGACTTTTTGACAAATTCGGTAATGTTTATCTGGTGTTTCCTGATCATAAACTCGCTACAAATATAACAAGTTATTCAGACACACTGAAACATATACAGATATACATACAAGTATATATGTATACGCGTATGAGTACATATGCATGTATAAACTAAAGCTTATAAGCAGAAATCTATTCTACTTACAGAATTACTTCGTTCATGGCACTTTAAAGAAAACAGGATGACTAATAATAGTACTAACCTTATCTTCAGTTACTTCTAATCACAATTCGAATCACAAGGCCTGAAATTTTCAGGGAGAGGGTAAGTCGACCACATCGACCCCAGTATTTGACTGGTACTTAATTACTCGATCCTCGAAAGGATGAAAAACAAAATCTATCTCGGCGGAATTTGAACTCAGAACGTAAAGACGGACGAAATGCTGCTAAGCATTTTTCCCGATGTGCTAACGATTCTGCCGACTCACCACCTATCTATTCTCTCATTAATTCTTCTTCACACTAGTGTCTTTTGTATATGATCACTCTTCTTCTCTTACTCTTTCTCTATCCCTATCTCTCTTTCTTTAGTTCATTGATAACTTTGTAAGTTTACAATCAGCTTAGGAGCGATGTAGCTTCAGTAGCCGCAGCGAAGACACGTCATCTAGAAGACATTTTTGTAAATGACCAGCAGAAACTGAGAGAGTCTTTGATTTCACTACTGGTGCAACGATGAAACAGCTCAATTCTTATTTTCGGGGAAAGCACATTCTGTCTCCATCACTTTTTTTTTCATTGTTCTAACTCTAGTGCACCTCCTAAATTCAGTATTTTTTTCTGAATCTTTACATGTATACATTAAGGAACTATTTGGCATCACTTTTTACAACACATACAACATCCATTTGAAAATTATACTACATTCCACTCCTCTTTAACGTTCAACAAAAAAAGGTATTATTCACACACAGTCTAGACACCTTATCATAGGCATACAATGTCTTTATGAATAATAGACTAGTAACATCTTTCAGAAAAGAAACAACAAAGTTTCTATCAACAGTACACATTTTCAATGATTACAGATACAGAGAAAACAGTATTGTATAGCATGGACTCTAACTCTGAAGAACATACAACCGAAAGCTTAAAATTCAAGCATACAAATACGAAACTTTAAAATCTCTGATTATTTTTCATTGTGACAGCGAAAAAATAGTCAAAGTTGCATGACGATGAGCGAAGAGGATTGATCAGATTAAGCTAGATAATTTATGGATCCTATCAAACCTAAGACAAGTCTGATAGAAGAGAAAATATCTTTAAGTAGATGAATATTGATCTATATATTATTGTTTATAGATATTTAAGCTTGGACCTATGTCGGCCTTGTTCAAATAGATCTATGGTAGATAAAATGTCTATCGAACGTCTGGGTACAATTGAAAAAACCTGTTCTAGATATTTTATATCTCTATCTTCTAGAGGTTCGTAGTAGTAGTAGTAGTAGTAGTAGTAGTAGTAGTAGTAGTAGTAGTAGTAGTAGTAGTAGTAGTTGTTGTTGTTGTTGTTGTTGTTGTTTATAGTTGTTCGTACTGCTGCTGTTAGTAGAAGGTCAGATTGGGAAGACCTATGGTCATAGGCGTCTCAAGTTACATACATACATATATATATATCAAGGACCACATTATCCAATGTGTCCTTATCTTTATATTTATAGGATCCATTTTAGGAAATGGCTCGTTGCTATTTTTGGTAGATCAAGCAACCGAAGAAGCAACTCCAGATTTCAACTCTGCCTTTAACTCTGTAGTATTTGTTGCAGATGTTAGATATTTCTAGTGTTTTGGGGTGATTGACATGTAGTAACAGGACATACTAGAGTTCAGGCCTGTTGCAGCGGGAAACTGTTCATTGCAAATAGTTGCATTTAGATTTTGAAACGTTGTTTATAGTTATGTAGATGTGAAATAGTCGAATAAAGATGGTATTGGCTTAGATTATTGGCTTAGTTTAAGCGTAATGCAGCATTCTATCGTGTTCCTGGGTTAGAAGACCTTCACAATGCTTCAATTAATATTCTTGTCGGGAGTAGATATTAAGATTATCCAGACAGAGGTCACTTTGATATATACCACTAGTCATGTGTTTTAAACTAAGTGATTGTATTTAACGCGTCAGTAAGTACGATTTAAAAATTACCAGTTTACTTTGCAGCTGATGTTAGAAATCTATAATATAGTTTCTTTTTTCTTTGTTGTATTATCCAGCTTACATAATTGTTGATGTTAAATAGTATTTTATGATAAGCTTAAACGACCGCATCCAGAACTCGATTATTAGTAATCAATGTCTTTGAGCAGCCATTAGTGTTAGCTATCACGTTTTTATGTGATATGACGTAAGACAAAGATTTAAACACGAGCCTGACACTTCATTTTTTAAAAAAATGATAAACCGCATGTTCTGTTGTTGCCTTTGTTGTTATTTAGCCCGAAGATCAACCGTGATCTGACAGATTAAAGGCATTCCGGCAGTTATCAATCTGCATTTATTTTCAGTTATAGTATATCTAGAATTACGTTATCCAATGCATCATTTTTGTTTTAAGACGGTGGGGCATCATTTGAAGTTTCCTCGAAAGTTAAAACGCCAACTAATAATGTAGAACATACCTTCGGTTGGAATTGAGTATTACACCTGACATTAAAAAAAAACAAACTCATATACAGACGGGTCTAATTCAATTTTGCTGTAGTTAAGGCCACATAGTCTTACATCCGATTATAGCAAGTGGCATCAATTTTCAGAGTTACTAATTTCGTGGTATAGATTTCATGAGATTATATTTGCTAACAGATGTGCGGCATATGTAACATTACCTTAAAGTGCATGAATAATAAATTATATAGATTCAAATATCTTAAAGAGGTTCCGTTTGGGCCAACGGTATTTGCAAAGAAAACCTACACAAAGTTAGTAAATGCTGGTTGAATTGAAAATTTTTTCTTTATGTTTTAGATATTAAGTAAAATTGGTTGTATTGTATATATGGGTAATGAACCAGCTATTACATGAGGCAATCTATTCAGTATGTATATTTCCTTGTTTATTGATATTTTTGTGAAATAAATTGCCACACCAGGTTAAAGTCGATTTCATAATTATAGTGATTTCAATATATCAATTGAATTTGGTTTGTACAAAAAGCAACAATGCATTTCTATCTATAGCGTTCCTTTTGAAAGAAATCGAATTTGTCTCTCCAAATATGTGCAAAACCTTCAGTTCCTAAAATATATATTAGAAATTAAAGCAAAACCTGGGTAATTGTTTATATTCTAGCAGTGTGAAAGAAACGATACCCCATTGTTTTGTATGAGGTGATTTTACACTATCAAAAATCCACACACCACATTCTGAGAGTTTTGCACTGAAAAATAACTCATTATTTGAAGGGATTTTATTTATCCTTTACTTCTCACGATTACATTTAGTATTATGTGAAAATTGATATGTTGGCTGGTGTGTTTACCTGCAATTGATTATATAAACACATGGAAATATAATACGTTATTGTTTAAAATTTTATTGAGTTGATATATCAATGTATTTAAAGATATTGATAAAGGGATAGAGTCCAAACATTTAGAGAAAAATGAAAAATAGCAGTAACAACTGTTTAAACAAATTGATTTGATTGGTTACTATGTTAACAGAATCGTCCGTGCCGTACACTGAAGTCCAGCCAGGATCCTACGCACTAACTATGACTAATACATCATAATCACACATCATAAACACTATCCAGTTTGCACTTCATGCATCAATTTCTTTGTAGCAGGGAAAGTATGTGCTTACATAGGAACCATTCTTCTCACCATTCACTAGCTGCCTCTACCACTTTCCGATGTATTCTGGGTGCTAACAGTGCACCTATCTCACTCCCAAACATTAGCAGAGAGACGAAATAGCTTGACAACTTGAATTCTCTGAATCGACTAGCATCCTACACAATCCGTATGAGATCTTAACACACTGCAAACGGTTGTCGCATTTTAAAATCTTTACCAAGCCAACACTATCTGTTCTTATCATCCTACATACAACTCCCGCTTATATAAGCATCTGGTATATCTAATCTATATACGTTTCCTACACTCATTCTTTACTCGTAAATTGGCCGTGTTATTCTTGATATACTTCGTTTAAAACCAAAGACTATGACCCCCCCACACACACATATATACATAATTTTTCTCTTTTATCTTTCACTTATTTCAGGCATTTGACTGCCGCTATGAAGGGTGTTTGTCGAACCAATCCACCTCAGGACTTATTTTTTTAAAGTCTATCGGTCTATTTTGCTGAATTACTAAGGTACGGGGATATAAACGCACCAACACCGTGACAAACGCAGACACGAGGACACACACACACTCATATGTGTGTATATATATATATATATATATATAATATATATATATATATATATATATATATAGATGTATAGTATTAAATATCCATCGCGGCTAGTCTTACCAATTGGTTTCGCGTAAAGAATACAATGGAATTCAATGGAGTGTTAGGTAACAAACCGATTATATAACTTTATGCTCATCAGAGTTATCCGCTATGGAAGGGAATACGGTGACTGCTCTCTATTGTCGGAGGTGTATTAGCACAACCGGTCAGTGGTTGCTGTGAAAAAGGTGGTGGAGCGAAAAAGGGGCAGGGGAGTAGCTTAGGAGTTATGTCCCTTGGCTGGGTATATTGTGAACCGGTAAGAGTGGGGAAAGTGTGTATAACTAATGTGGTACTCCTGTGGGGATGGGGTGTGTGCTATGTGTAGCGTTGTCTCATGTATAAATTTTTCCGAGGGTGTAGGTTTATATAGCTGTGTTCATTGGGATGTGTAACACACTGCCTAAATACCAGTCTTGAGAAACTAGGGTTTTCAAAACCAGAAAGGAGAAAGCTACTTCAAAGCCTACAGATTCAATCCATCACTGGAACTGAAAAAATCTCTAAAACATTCCAGAAGTTTATCATTTAAATATATATGAGCATGTCTAGATATGCAACTATATGCATGAGAATACATACATAAAACAAAACATACATGTGTGTGTGTGTGTAAATGAGTAACAAAGATGTATAAGTGTGAATTCATTACGGCCGTTTCGAACGTCTCCTTTAATTGAGCAATGAAAGCATTACATTACTACCAAGAAAACGTTTCTCATCAGATGACCGCATAGACCTCATGCATAAAAGACAAGAAAATATATATCATCAACAGAGAGCAAATATTTACAATGATTCCGCTGCTAAATTTTTTGGCAGAATCTGGTTCTCAACTGCAGCTCAAATATTCATATTGATTTTGCTGCTGTTTCTTTGGCAGAATGAGTGTTGAAACTACAAGAATTTAGAGGTTAGTAGAGGTCATAGTGTGAGGAGGAATAATTGAAAGTAGTGACCTAGTTACCTACACATAGAAGACATTCCTCCTATTGGCTTCTAAGATTTGGTAATTAGGTCACTTCTCTCAATCATTTCCCCCCAACTATAACTTCTACTTACCTCTAAATTCTTGTAGTTTCAACATTGCATAAGCTTGCAAAATCAATGTAAATATTTTAACTCCAGTTGGTGATATGAACATGTTAAAGCAGTTGGTTGATCCTTTGTATTTGAAGCCTATGCTGTCATATGAAAAAACGGCTTCTTTGCAATGATGTAATGTTTTCATTAATCAATTAAACGAGATCGCTTGAAACAGCCGTAATGAATTGATACCTGTACATCTTTGTTACTCATTTATATGCAAGGTATGACCAATAAGTATCTGGACTTTTGCTATAGTAACGACGTTAAAGCACGCAGAGTAAAGCCGCTTGGCACAGATTGACCTTGAACTCTGCTGTGCATGCACACTAAATTTTAACGTTCTAGCTCTCTTCCGCTGTTTGCAGCCGTGCTTGGACAGAAAGTAATCATCGCATTGACTATGATGGAGAAAGTTGTCATGGTGATACCTGCTCAGAGACCTACACGAAGTTGCAGGAAGTGTATGGAGAGGAGTGTATGAGTGTACGAGTGGTTCATATGTTTCCAAGATGGCAGAAAAAATGTCCATATTGACGAACGTTCTGGGAGAACCGCAACCAGCAGAACTGAGAAAAACATCGCAGATGTGAGTGCAGCTGTGAGGGGAAATCGTCGAATCACCATCCGTGAGTTATCAGAGGATGTGCAGATTAGTTACGATTCAATTCAGTCCATTATCACTGAAGATTTGGGTATGAGACGCATGTCTGCCAAGTTTGTATCAAAACTGCTTTCAGCTGACCAAAAAGACACTCGGGTTTCAGTTGCACAAGACCTCCTTGATTGTGTCGGGAACGATGAAAACTTTTTGAAAACTCTGCGTAGGCCCCTGAGCAGGTTTCGTCAAGCTTTTGGCAAAATTTGATGCAGATTCTCTGCTCAACGTTTTCTGTCATGGTCAATGCTACGATCACACGCTACATGCCTTCCTTCTAAGTACTGCTGTAAACAATGAAAGTGAGCTAGAACGTTAAAATTTAGTGCGCATGCATAGCAGAGTTCAAGGTCAATCTTTACCAAGCGGCTTTACTCTATGAGCTTTAGCTTCGTTACTATAGCAGCAGCCCGGATACTTATTGATCAGACCAGGCGTGTGTGCTTGTGTATTTTTGTGTCTGTGTTTGTCTCCCACCACCACCTGTCAACCGGTGTTAGTGTGTTTACGTCCCCGTAACTTAGCGGTTCGACAAAAAGAGAACGATAGAATAAGTACCAGGCTTAACAAAAGAATAAGTACTGGGGTTGATTCATTCGACTAAAAGTTCTTCAAGGCGGTGCCCCATCATAGGCTGCAGTCTAATGACTGAATCAAGTAAAAGATAAAAGATAATAACTGAATCACAATATCGGATTCAGCGTGAAAATGTACATCAGTATACTAAAGCTGAAAATGTTCACTTAATTATAAAATTTAAGTCTGTCTCTGTATTTCTCTATTTTTTCATTTTTCGCTTTTGTAAATTACCCCCTCTCTATATATATTTACCACACTCCCCTCACTCTCTGCATAAGTATATTGATCACGCTGAGTGTATGTGTTCGTGTGTGCATGGGTGTGTGCTTATGTGTGTGCATGTGTATCAGTGCGTATGTATGCATGTGAGGAATTTCATTAGAGAGAGAGAGAGTGTTTAAAAAGATATGTAAAAGATAATATATTTTGATACCATACTTATGTTAATAATCATTTTTCTTACACACACACACACACTTACACAAGCACACTCATACACATGCGGACTTGCTTGGTGTAGAGTAGGGATTAAAAATTTTAATTGGAAAATCTTTTGTAGTTACATCGGAGCAATGGACCACCCTTGGGCTAAACAAAACTGTTATGTCCTCGTCATCATTCCGTAAAATGTGTTTATGGGAATAAAAACATAAAAAAAGATACCAGATCCTGTCAGAGTGACAAAGAAACAAGAAAGCTATCAGATGTTACCTTCCGACTGAATCTCCCTTAGATCCCATACCTTTTCGTTTGAAATTATAAACAAAAACAAATTGCAGATTCGAACTGTCCGTATTTTAAAAATAGGATTAGAGCAAAAATCGAGAAAAACGCCGAATTTTATGATTTATGGGGTAGATGGTTAATGAAAAAAAAGTTTTTTACATTTCATTATTGTTTTTAAATTATGTTTATTTTCTGTCAATAATAATAATAATAATAATAATAATAATAATAATAATAATAATAATAATAATAATAATAATAATTGCCCTGATGCAGTACCAGGCAGTGGCTCTCATGGCTTCTGATCTTAACTGATTGGAAGTGTTATCATGTACATTGTTTTGTCTTGGTATAAAAGATGGGCTACAGCAAATATTCTGCTCAATACCACAGATTTGCTTGTCAGTTGTTTGACCGTAACCAGTTGAGCATGTCCCTTAGTGGCTGACAATATGTGCATCTCTGATCACGAGCAGAAGTAGTGGGGGAGCATCATAGCCATGTGTTGAGAGGGATTCTTTGTGGTTTGAATAATTCACCTCTGGAAACATGGGTGGTTCTTTCAACATCCTTAAACAACCCTTATTCAGGGACCTTTTGAGCGGGATGGGCTACTCAACCTGAAGAAATTTCTAACTGAGCCCCACCTGCAAGGTCATGTGCTGTTTATCTTGATATGAGATCACCATGTCGCGCACATATGGTTGTGATGCATGTGCCTGGTGTACCCTTATCAGACAGGTAGTCATGATGGATATATTGGGCTTCGTATATTTTACCCCAGTGTCACTTTGATGGCATGAACTGCTCTCTCACTCAATAATAATAATAATAATAATAATAATATAATAATAATAATAATTATGTGGAATGTGGAATCTAAAAACAGAAACAATTCCTATCATAGTAGGTGCATTAGACATGATAAAAAAGTATTCAGACAAATACATAACAAAAACACCAGGATTTACAAACACATATAACATACAGAAGATTGCACTACTAGGCACTGCACACATCCTACGCAGAACACTTTCAATACAGTAACCATCAGAGCATCACAGCAAATCACAGCACATACCCAAGGCACACAGACCTGCGCTCGGTAGTGAAGTGAAAGCACACTATAAAAGTAAAACTACTGAATTGTAATAATAATAATAATAATAATAATAATAATAATAATAATAATAATAATAATAATAATGGAAGTCTCCAGGAAAGGATAAAATTCCTAACTTCTGGTTGAATGCCTTCCCAGATAGCCATGAACTGCAAACAGAACTTTACAATGATGTTTTGCAACACCATAGTA
>NC_042997.1:78242256-78304756 GCF_006345805.1 Octopus sinensis
AAGCAAGCTACTTACCACCCAACCACTCCTGCGCCTACATGAATAATCTGCTAAGTTCAAAGTTGAAAAATATTTCAAGTTCAAAATCGATGGGTTGTTGCTGAATTATAAATGTAACTTCGTTTCATGCGTCTTTTAAATCCGAAATAAGTATGGCCAAACATTTTTGGAGGCCAACTAGATTATAAAAATGTTTTTTATGTCGTGTGAGCCAAAGTAAATAAACACTGAATTCAAAATCATACTTTTATTTTTTGTAAAAGAAAAAGTAATCGGTTGGAATGAATTGCTACACCTTAAATGATGTTAAAATTGGAAGGAACCATATATGACATGGTATACAAGGAAGATTTAATGTATTTTTAGTTAGATTGAACAGGGATGGCTGTGGCTTCGGGTACATGTGGTACCAGATTACTTATTTTCTTTATGAGACATGGAAACATTTTTTGTGCTACTCTCTCTTTTCTTAAAGTCAATTATTCACGTAAACTATATTACGGCAGCATATAAGATACAGTCTCTTTTATTCTATTATTTTACAGCTTTCATAATGAATGCTGAAAAAATTGCAATTAGAACCATTTTACGCGACCTGTGAAAAAATGAACCAAGTGCAAGGACAACGGTAAAAGAAGTGAATGATGAGGATGGTCCAGGAACTGCCAACGAAAGTATGGCACAAAACTGTTTCAGATGTTTCAAGGAAAGTGACATCAACCACGAAGACAAACCGAAGTCAGGGAGACGTTTTGTGGCAGATGTGGTCTTGTTTGAACTAGTTGAACAACTGCAAGTACAAGCAATCGTACGTTGTCTTCAGAATTTAATCCTTCACAAAGCACCATCAACACCTTTATATGCTCGGCTTTGTGAACAGACGCTGTTGAGAAGTTCTTCATGAACTGACCAATAATCAGGTTTGACGGTGTGTGCAACTAATGACAAATCTTCAAGATGTCTGTATTTGGCATCGCGTTGTAACTGGGAATGAAAAATGCATCTTCGTTTCAGCCAGACTTCAGAACCTGTTGTCTAAAAGGGAATTTGAACAGAAGGTCATGTTGCAAGTTTGGTGGATTCTCAAGGTGGTGTTGCACTTTGAGCTTGTCCCTGATGGTCATACTGTAAATGCTGACCTTTATGCTCCACAACTGCAGCGAGTATATGATACTTTGAAAGCACGCTGCCAGTCATTGGCCAATCGAAAACTGTAATCCTACAGCGTGATAATGCCCCCAGAACACCCTACCAATGTGACCAAGCGCAAACTTGGGGAACGCAATGGGCTGAAATTGTTGCCTCACCCTCTCTACAGTTCAGATCTTGCACCATTAAATTACCATCTTTTCCGACGCATGGTTCATTTCCTGCACAGACGGAGAATTAATGTGGATGAGGTTGAAAACAGGTGCAGGCGTATTGTGCCTCTAAACCAGCCAACTGACATGAGCGCAGGATTGATCTGGCACAACGATGGCAACTAACTATAGAATATGACGGGATATATTTTATTGAATAAACACTTTTTGTATGTAATTTGTTCGAATCATTAAAATAAGAAAACAAGGTTTTACTCAACCTGGTAAAGCACTGTAGTATGAAATATGGATTCATTTGTGGTCACTGAAAAAAGTGGGACTTTTGTTTTACTTTTCATACTGAATTTAATTATTCATTAATCAAAGATATGTTTTAAAAATTCAAAATCAGTTTTGTACGCGACGCTTGCAGCGTGGAAGGTGTTTATAAGCCATTTAAGAAACACACAAAACCGTTAGATTCACTTCAACATTTAAATTTAATTTGTCAAAATGTTTTCTAACGGTTTTGTGTGTTTCTTAAATGGCTTATAAACACCTTCCACGCTGCAATTGTTTTCGTTCCAGCACACGATCTCAGATCAAGTCAGTCGCTATGCAAGTACATCTCTCTCTCTCTATATATATATATATATCGAATCAGCAGGTTCGATGATACGACACGTGCACCGTATTTTGCCGACGACCGAGCTGGTGAAACGATAATTCCTTTCATCTTTTTAAAATCAGATTATAGCATGTCGACATGGAATAGCGTTATCAAAGTAAAAAGATGACGCTAAACATTGTTTGTGACGCCAAAGAAGAGAAGGGAACGAAAAGCTGATGCAGGCCGTGCGAAGATCAAAGTGTTAGAAAAAGTAAGTTTAAAGAAAGGAGAGGCATGAGTATCAGAATCAAAGACATATAGCAAAGAAAAAAAGAAAGGAAACCAAATAGAATACGAGATGTAGAGAGGGACGACGAAAAGGCTGTGCATTAACCCAGTGACAGAAGCGACTGAAGAAAGGGAGATCCCTTCGATAATGAGAGGCAAAAAGTAATTATTGTGAAAGCTTCTGAAGATCACAATGCTCACCGAACAATAGCGAACAATAACAAATATGAAAAAATGTCATGTCACATTGTGTGGAACGGGTAAGGAGGTTGCCTCGTTCATCTAACAACATTTAGTACCTACTTATTTTTCCATCTGGAAACGATTACTCGCATCATCGGCTTTACATGATGAATAGAAAGAAAATTGACCACAAACATGTTACTGTGCGTGTCAAATAATAAATCATGAGAATAAATAATGAAGTATGATAATGAATTTAATCAGCTTTTCGGAAGCCGATGTTTATTTCAGCTTTGTTGATTTGGCTGCCCTGAACGAAGGCAAGGGGTTTAATTTCATACCGATGAATCAAACAACCTTGAGATCAACAACACATAGACGCTTAATCGATTAATTGAATCGCGATAATGATGACGAGGAAGAGGAAAAGGAAGTGCTCGAAGCGGAAGAAGACCGAGATATCTAAGAATGATGTCAAGACGCCATGCTGTATAAACGGAAAACTTTGATTGCTTAATTTTTTCATTACAATGCCATGTGATACAAACTGACCTGAAATTCGTTAAGTTGTATTAGTAGCTAGATGATTAGCCAGATATCACTGCGAAAGTATTCGATTTGAAGAGAAAATTGTTCACAAAGCACATTGTTGGAGCAGACTGTTGACTGTAGAATATGAAAAAGTAGATTATGTCTTTGTTGTACTGTATAATGTAGCGCCATAAAGCATCCAAGTTAAAACCATAACTTTAGTTTATGACAGATTCACGCATGTCGAAATATCAAACCCAAATGAAGAGTCAGAGGAGCATGAAGCGGTATCGGAGCACATGCCCATGGCTAACATTACACCAATAGTGCATCAAATTAACACCTGCAATAAGAGTTACCTGAGGCCATACATTTAGCATACTAGGTGTAAGGATGATTTATATTCTAAGTGCATGAGACTTTCTTGCGAAATGGGAAGATTTGAAGGAGATCGATTAAGATAAGTCAAAAATAACTTCTCAATGGTAAGGCATCTATAATTCTTACTTATAATTAAGTAGTTCAATTACCATCTCAAAGTAGAAATATTCTTATCTATCAAGATTATCTCATACATCATCAAGTATACAGCGAATGAGAGGGAAAATGGGAAAAGAAATCACGCATTACCTCACAAAACAGGCATATATATTTAGATATTTTAATCTGAAGCATCGATACTATTCATGTGAAAGAAATAGGTGCCTTCAAATGTGCCATCATCAACAACATCAAGTTTCTTTCGAGACTATGCAACAGAATACTTAACCGCTTTAACAAGTATCACATAACTGATTCAAGACACATGATAGAGATATAATTTTATCATTAAAAAACGTCTGCTGCGAGAATGCTGTTGGATGCTGGTAATTATTAGCAACACACTAGGAAAGACACTGAGGGAGGAAAAATACCCTAGAGATTTGTTTTGTCGGCTTCCTATAAAAGACGGAAAGTAGCAATTTACAGCAATTTAAGGAATGGTAGTCTGGAGATGCTTGTCAAAGATAAACGTCAACTTGCAGTGATCGTTATGTCAGAATTGCTGAGTGATATTGTAAACAAACTCTTCTGTATTTCCCAAACACACTTTAGATCTTGGAAAAAATTTGCAGAATATAACTTCCTGACACCAAGAAACGGTGATATATATATATATATATATATATATATATATATATATTATATATATATATATATATATATAGCAGAAATGATTATGATACAGCTAACACGGTAACAACGTCAGAAAATGAAGTAAGAACTGCCATATATACAAATAAGTATAATAAATGCTCATGCAGAGTAAAATCAAAATGCCCGTTGATCAACCTCTGCATGAGTACAAGTCTTGTATATAAATGTACCGTACACACACTGGGAGGGCCGTATGTTTACATTAGGCAAACGGCTGATTCATTCAAGAATCGTTATCGCAACCATGTCAAGAATCAATAAGAGACATTCAACATCTTTGGCCAATTTTGGCCAATTCAGTGGTAACTGAAGGGAGATAAAATTAAGTATTGCATAACTTGGTCCATAGTAAGGCACGCAATATCATTTAATATCATTTCCAGCAGAGACTGACTCTGTTCCGAGGAATCCCTGTCTATTTTGTGCATCAATGAGAAAATCATTAATAGAATTTCTAACAGACTGAAGCTGCCTACATGCATATAAATGTACATTCGCACAATGCAGTGGGAATGAATTTGAGTAACTGTTAGCCTAATTTACTTTTAAGGTGTGGATGAATTAAGATTAGCTTCAACCTCCCCATTCTTATAAACACCAAGTAGCTATTTATTTCACTTTGTGAACGAATGACTCCAAACCACACTTGTGCGTGTGCTTACATCTTCGGGGATACTTGTCTGAGCGAATATACATGCGCCATACAACTTACGCGAGGGCATTTATACATGCATATTTGTTAACGGTATTTTTAATACTTTTCTCGAGATATTGTGTGTTTGTTTCTTTTTTTATCTGTTATTTTGTTATTGATCATTTATATAAATGTAGATATAAACTTTAATTTGCTACTTTTCTTTACACGAAATGAGAAGATACATTGCGGAACTGTTATTTTAACGAGTTATATCTATTTATCACCCGAAGAGACCCATCAGCATTGTCGAATGCTCCTGGACCAGTTGTTAAGTATCCCACCCGTGAGGGATCTTTGCGAGATGTGTCGAAACAACTGTCGTAATTTATAAAAATTCCGTCTTTCATTTATGTATGTATGTATGTATGTATGTATGTATGTATGTATGTATGTATGTATGTATGTATGTATGTATGTATGTATGTATGTATTTACATATATATATATATATATATATTTGTCCATGTCTGTATTTAATTTTACTGTTTACCTATATATATATATATATATATATATATATATATATATATATATATATATAAATGTGTGTGTGTGTGTGTATAAAAAGTAAAGTTTGTTCCTACATTGACCGCTGAAAACATTAAATAAAATTGATAATATTTCAGGTTTTTCGTATCATTTAAATTAATTTGACCATTCCGCAGATAACTGTACAGGACGATGCCGTTCATTATCTTGTTGAATTCCTCAACAGTCTGGAACCATCTGCATGCTGCCATTAAACCTTGAATTAAAGAATGGCACAGTTATCATGCTTCTCAGAAACCTGGATCAGCCAAGATTTGCAATGGTACATGTATGGTTGTGACTGAATTACAATCTCACATCATCGAAGCAAAACTCCTCACTGTGGTAAGGTAGACATTGTATTCATACCTAGAATACCACTAATACTAACAGATGTCTCCTTCCGTTTCAAACAATTGCAATTCCCGGTGACAGTAAGTTACGTATTGACAATTAACAAGTCCCAAGGTCAAACACAGCTGGTTGTCGGTCTCCGTCTAGAAGAGGGCTGTTTCACATATGGTTAATTGTATGTAGGTTGTTCCAAAGTAGGAAACCTACAGAAACTCTTCATATGTGCTCCAAAGAAAAAAAGTTAAAAACATTATATCTATTGAAGTTCTGTAAAGGTTTTACAATTTTCGTACAATACTTTTCTCTATTATATTTATCACATTCTGTATTTAGATATTCTAAATAAATATGTAAAATTATGTTATGCAATATTTAAATACTTTTTAACAACTTTTATTGTAAGGAAAACAGACATTACGATAGATGCCAATATGTACCTTATGAATACATTTCGTCACCGCGCAGATCGGGCCGAAAGCCGGGAGGCCCGCTAGCATATATATATATATATATATATATATATATATATATATATATTATTGTAATAAAAACAATAATCCTTGGATGGAGTTTATAATGCATCGCTACGAGCGTTTCCACAGATCACATGTCTCTTAAGATCAGTCCGTATTCCTGGGATGTTTACAGTCTGTAGTATTTGTGAGTATCGGATTGATCATCTACATGGATTCATTTCTTCAGGCGATATTATATTAATGTTAACAGCGGGTTGTTTATCCCTCTTGACCAGTGCGAAGCTTTTGGACTTATTTTGCTATTCAGTCTGCAGATGTCAATGATGGTTAGTACATTCTTGTGTTCGATCTCATTTAAGGCATGACTATATTCAATGAATTCTGCAGTAAACAGTTCAGCTGGTACAACTACTACAGTTATCGGCTGTTGAAGTTCATTTTCTGAATTGATAAATGATACTTTCTTAGGGTAACCTCTTAATTGTTTCTGGTGATATAGTGCATAGTATCCTGAATATTAGATGGCTTGTTTATATGTTTGTGTTCCTTCCCCAAAACATCTTGGAGCGGAATAACATCAACCACCCTTAGCATATTATAGAACAAAGATAAAGAAATGACCGTCATTATACCGAACAATAACGAATAAATTTAAAAGATGTATGTATGTATATATATATATCTCTTATTATAAAAGGCAGATTTTATCTGCCTCCCTTTGGGAGTTATACAAATCTACAATATAGCATTTCTTCAATTACAATTTACCTAACATTTTTAAGAGTACAATGCATCGCGTCATGCCAGGTCCAGTTTTTAAAATTTAAACTCCAATTAAGCAAAATTTACAGAAAACTCACATTCTGGTGTGTGTGTCACATGCTTTTCTTAGTCTGGTTTACACCACACGCAAACGCACACACACAGTGGGCAACGAATAAAATGAAAGTAAATAGCGACAGAGTGATTTGAGGAAGACTAAACTGAAAGTATTTTAACCACTACTCAAAAAATTAAAAAAACACAGCAAACAGAAACAAATAAATACATAACCATTTACTCCTCACACAATTTCTTCAATTAGAATTTAACTAAGATTTTTCAGAGTACTTCAGTGGGTGATGCCATAAAAAATTTCTTTCAATTTTACCACCAATTAAGACAAAATTCGAGAAAACTCAATATTTTAACCTATCACTCCGAAAGCATTGATGTACATGTGTGCGTGCGTGAGTGTGTGTGTGTCATTCCTCACACACACGCATACACATACATATACAACTACATACAACTACATACACATACAACTACATACAAACACGTGTGTGTTTGTTATTAGTAAAAAAGGCGCCAAAACTCAACTCACTTATCATTCCAACACATTTGCAAAGACACACGGACGGACAGAAAAGGTAAATTGGTTTTTATTTTACTCTGTATATATTTTATTATATAATATTATATATAGATATATGTATATATAATTGCAGTATGAAACAGTGTTTATGTATAAACAGACGACACTTATATATAGTTACCAAGCCGCCCGAATTTACCTATTCATATTTAAATTAGAATATCAGAGCAAATCTCTTTAGTACATTCGTGAAAACACGTATTATACTTCGTAAACACTTCAACTACAGTTTTGTACAAAAATCGAAGTGTAATTTTAATTCCGTGAATTATGGGAGATTTTTTTCCGAAATTTGTTCCTACTGTGTTTTCAAAATTTGTAATTCTGACAAAAAATGGATACGAATTTCATTATATCAAGCAGCGAGTCAGA
Source organism: Octopus sinensis (assembly GCF_006345805.1). Lineage (NCBI taxonomy): Eukaryota > Metazoa > Mollusca > Cephalopoda > Octopoda > Octopodidae > Octopus > Octopus sinensis. Next base: position 78,250,211 of record NC_042997.1, read on the forward strand.
ATTCGAAGGATTTTCTACTGAAGACCTTCATAACTCTATGACTGAAAAAAAAAAAGCATCTTTATATAAGAGTGAAGTTGTGTGTCTGTCTCCTACGATTTAGATTCCTAACTACTCCCACATTTTGCGGTGCAGTTTAACCAAAACCGGGTATCTTATAGTCGTGATTCATATCGAGCCCTTCTGGGTATTAGCGTGCGTCTACGATGAGTCTACGATTTAAAAAAAATTTACCATCATATTTTTCCATTTTAATGCATTTTTTTCGCTTTTATATAAGGGAAGTAACTCTCTTAAAATATCTACGATGTGTCAACGATTTAAAAAAAAATTTACCTTAATTTTTTTTCAATTTTTAATGCATTTTTTGGCTATTTTTTGGCTATAACTCTCTAAAAATGCTTATATAGTTATTTCCCTTACAAACCCGAGCAACGCCGGGCGATACTGCTAGTATATATATATATATATATATATATATATATATATATATATATATATATTATATATATATATATATATATATATTATATATATATATAAAGTAGAAAAGAGTGAAAAAACTACAGAAGGCTTGTTTTATAAGGTTAAAGAATATATTTAAGTCATGTTAGAAGAATGTTATAAAATTTTTCATATAGTAACATAATTTTTGAAGAAATTACCGGTTTCGTGTTAAGTTTTGAAATTTCTCAAGTGTCTTTACCTACATCATGTCATGTCTTCGTTATGCAGTGCAAAGAGTTCCAGGCAAGGGGAGGTAATAAGCGATTTCTTCCGGTATAAGGGAGATAATCGCTTTATATTTCTTTTCCCTTATTTAATGGGATGAGTTTCTCTGTATAAGAATGTTAGAATGGTTAAGTTCAGGCTTATATTTTTCAATGAAGAATGTTTCCATTGATAGAATGGAAAGATTAAAAATTGTGGTAGTAGTTGCTTTGCGCATTTCTCAATATGCTCACTAAAGGGTATCATTCTGTATTCTGGGAATGCAATCTGTTGTCGATGCAGAGTGCATCTACGTCTGAGTGATAATCCCGTGGACCCCACGTAGTTTTGGTGGCAGCCCGAGCACCTTACGACATAAATTATATTTTCAGAAGCACAAGTAAAATTAGATCTGATCTTGAATTTTTGTCCCTCTTTGAAAAGGAATTCTGATCCTTCTAGAAGGTTTGGGCATGTTGCGCAGTTTGGTCTACCACATTTTTTTACTTTTGCATCCGTAATTTCAGAAAACAATTTTGCCTTTGTGAGAATCATTTTAAGTGATTTAGGTTGTTTGTAGCTTTTAATGATTTTATGTATGTTTAGAATTTCCTTTAATTTGGGGTCCTTATGAAGTATTGGTAAAATCTGGGTGATGATGGTGAAGGATTCTTTGTTTCTGCGGTTGTATGTGGATACGTAAGGCAGTATTTTCCGGGAAGGTATGTTGTTGTGTTGAACTTTTCTCAAAGTTTCTATGTCGATTTCTGTTGCACGTCTGATCCCATCCTCTATGAGTTGAACTGGATAGTGTCTGTCAATTAGGGTGTTTTTGAGTTCTTGCAGTCTAAAGTTCCTGGTATTTTGTTCTGACACTATTGTGCATATCCTTCTCGCAAGGTTGAAAGGGATGTTTGTTTTAGTGTGTCTTGGGTGGCATGAATCAAAAAGTAGGTATTGTTTGGCGTCTGTGGCTTTGTAAAAAATGTCTGTTTCTATTTTAAGGTTAATTTTTTTAATTAGTATATCTAAGAATGGAAGCTCCTTTTGGTTGTATTCCATTGTGAACTGTATATTTGGGTTGATGCTGTTCAATAGGTTTTTGAATTTTAGGAGTTTATCTGTGTTTTCATTCCAGAGTATAAAACAATCGTCCAGGAATCTTTTCCAATTCCCTTTTATGTATTGAGAAAGGGGGTTTCCAAAGGTCGATAAAGATTCCTGGTATATAATTATTTCCAGGTATCCCATTGTTAGGTTCGCAATGACTGGTGCTACCCTTGTACCCATAGCAATTCCGGATTTTTGACGGTAAAATGTATTGTCAAACATGAAGTGGTTAGTTTGTAGGATGAATTCAACCGATTTAGTAATGAATTCTTTACTGATCCTTTTTGGTATTTCTTCTGGAAATTGGTCTAGCCAGAACTGTATTGCCTCTAGTCCATAATTATGAGGTATATCCATTGTGTCTAACCTGATTGGAACCTAACTTTAAAAAGACAGAAAACCGAAGATTTTATTAACCGGAAAAAGTAAAGAATATGTTAAATGCTTGTGATGGGAAGTTCATAAGTGAGAGAAGAGGACAAATACTGAGTTAAAGAAAGTAGTTCCTGCATGGTAGGCACTGGTATAGCAGCATCCAGCTTGTTGAGGTGGCTGCACTGGGGAGAAAGGAACACGCCTGCTATAATGACCTGGACATTTCATGGTGCTACCAATGCTGCTTACACAGACAAAATGGGACGATGCGGTCGGAAAGTGCTGAAAACGTTGTGATCTCCACCAACAATAAATTGAGGGGTTGTCTTTCAGTTCAAGCTGTATGTCTGCATGTATGTATGTATGTGTGTATGTATTATAGATTGTTTGAAATGATATACACATTTTAAAAATAAGGAAAAAGAATATAGTCAGAATTTTGGATAATTATTTATTAAGCACTTTAATCTCATTTCAGAGATTTACCATATATATATGAGTTAGTTGAAAAATCTGGAGTTGAATTGGGAAGCGAATGTTCTTTGTAAATTTGAACCTATGTATGTGTATATATACGTGTGTGTATTTGTGTGTGTATAAGTATGTCTGTGGTGAACTGTTGGAGGCTTGATTAGAGGGCGAAAAAGGAAAACGAAAGAAAGAAATAAAACAAGAAAGAAAGACAAAGGGACTTTTTCTGGATATTTGAAATAGATGACAATACTAGAGGTCAATTTTCTTTTACTCATTGTATTTTTTTGTCAGTTCTCTTGATATCCAGTTGTGGAAAATGGACTTTATGAAAATTATTTTGGAAGGTTATTAAATGTGTCTGTTGGGGGAGGGGAGAAAGAAAGAGAAAATGGGTCTGTGAGTGTTGTTTGTTGATCATTTAAGTGAATTTTTCCAGTTATTTTAGTAACAGTAATGTGAACATTGTAATAAAGATTTCTCATGCATTCACAACTATGTTTTTCTCCTTTTATACGTTTAGTTTAGGTGAGAATTTTTTGATAGAGTGTACTTCCATTGCCTGCCTGTATTTTGGATCATCCCTTTGGCATTTGTAGGAGGCACAGATCTTGAATATATATATCTATATAAATTAGAGAAAAATACACCTTTTATCAAATCAAAATGAACAATTAAATTACATCATCTAGAAAATTACATATAATAGAAATATAAATAAAATAACAATAATATACCGATGATTAAGTAAATTGCAAAGTAATAATAAAAACGTATATATTTGTGATTCTACCAAATATATACATTTTTATTATTATTTTGCAATTTACTTAATCATCGGTATATTATTGTTATTTTATTTATATTTCTATTATATGTAATTTTCTAGATGATGTAATTTAATTGTTCATTTTGAATTGATAAAAGGTATTTTTTCTAATTTTTATATATATATTATATTTTGTGAATTTGATTTAGTATTTCTAAATTGAATGTTTCCCTTTAAGAATAATATTCCCTCAAATTATATATATATATATATATATATATATATATATATATATATAGTTAATCCAAACATGAACAAAGAGAAAACACAACAACGCGAGGACGCGAAACAAGTATAGTGTTATTGGACGCTCAGGAAAGGAAAAAAAGGAGGAGATTTTAACGTTTCGAACGGAGCTCTTCGTCAGAAATATAGAAAAAAGGAAAAGTTCAAGGAAGGGAAGTCGGAGAAAGAAAATCAACAACGATACACACGCGGTCACACACACACACACACACACACACACACACACACACACACACACACACACACACACACACACACACATATATATATATATATATGTGTGTGTGTGTGTGTGTGTGTGTGTGGAGGAGCAAAGGCCCTGTAGTTAGGGCAACGGACTCGCGGTCGTAGGTTTCGATTCCCAGACCGGGTGTTGTGAGTATTTATTGAGGAAAAGCACCTAAAGATCCACGATGTTCCGGCAGGAGATGGTGGCGAACCCTACTGTACTCTTTCACCACAACTTTCTCTCGCCCTTTCTTCCTGTTTCTGTTGTACCTGTATTTCAAAGTGCCAGCCATGTCACACTCTGTGTCACGCTGAATCTCCCCGCAAACTACTGTGGAGTGCTCAGCCACTTGCACATTAATTTCACGAGCAGGGTGTTGTTCCGTTGATCTGATCAACTGGAATCCTCGTCGTCGTAACTGACCGAGTGTCAAAGATATATAAATATATATGCCATAAGAAGTTTGCTTCCCAGTCTTATGGTTCCGGATTCAGTCTCACTACGTAGCACCTTGTGAGCGGATTTTGTGGACAGAATCTGAAAGAAGCCCGTCGTGTATATATATATATAATTTATTTAAAGGACATAATACATATATTTAAGTGCTACTAATAGATTCATATGCTGACAAATATCTCAAGCATATTCAACAGGCACAAACCACATATCATAACGAACTAAAAGAAACTGAACAAGAGAAGAAACGTGAAAACTCTGCGAAGGCAGTATATAGAAAACGCAGACGAGATGGAGTACTTATGTATGTGTATGTTTGTGTGTGTGTGTGTGTGGTGTGTGTGTGTGTGTGTGTGTGTGTGTGTGTGTGTGAGTGTGTTTCTCTCTGTGTGTGTGTGTGTGTAAAGTAATTGTAGCTGAGAACATTAAGCCAGAACCGAGAATTTCATATCAAGCCATCTTTCAAACTCAATTTCATATTCTGAAATTCTAAAAAAATAAGTTATTTGCTATCTGATTATGGTCAGTAAACTTGAAAAAGACAATTACATATTGACAGAAATACGTAAATATACGCACAAATAATCAATTGAATACACGTATACATTCCCATACAAATCAACACATACCTACATACATGCATGCATATACACTCACGTAATGATGGGTACACACACAGACACACACATATTTTGGAAGAGATTGATTCATAAAGTTTACAGTCACACTCACCAATTATTATTTGTCTACATTTAACATTATTTTCGAATGCAATCGATGCTTGTCAGAGTCCTCCAAAATAGGCACCTTGGGCCAGTGTCTTCTACTATAGCCTTGGGCCGACCAAAGCCTTGTGAGTGGATTTGGTAGACGGAAACTGAAAGAAGTCTATCGTATATATGTATATATATATATATATATATATATATATATATATGTGTGTGTGTGTGTGTGTGTGTGTGTGTGTGACTGTGTGTGTGTATCTGTGTGTGTGTGTGTGTGTGTACCCCCGTAACTTAGCGGTTCGCCAAAGAGAACGATAGAATAAGCACTAGGCTTACAAAGAATAAGTCCTGGGGTCGATTTGCTCGACTAAAGGCGGTGCTCTAGCATGGCCGCAGTCAAATGACTGAAACAAGTAAAAGAGTATGTGTAGCCTTCTCTATGGCTGGAGTTAATCTTTGTAACTACTTGTTTTTCTTCGTAATTTTTTAACTGATTTTAGAATTGTTGTTACATCGCTATAATTGAGCTCATATCTTAGTACCAGGTACATAAAAATAAGAAATCATTCTGCGTTTTTAAGCTCTTACGTACGAATCCTCATATATATATATATATATATATATATATATATATATATATATATATATATATATTATATAATATATATATATATAATATATATATAATATAATTCGAGACAAAACCACTATTTTAAAACCAAACAAGGAAAGACTTAATCAATACATAAAATTTTAATATAAATTAAATAAACCGCCACTACAAATGTTTCATGTCTGCTCCGACAATCTTCAGGTGGATTTTCGATCTTCTAATCAGTATCAAATTTTGAAGTGAATATATATAAATGTGAGTGTTTAAATACATATATATGTGTGTGTGTGCGTGCCTGCGCGTGTGTGTGTGTGTGCATGTCTGTGCGTGTGCGTACATATATTTATAAAACCACTAGTTGCCTATGGATGCAATTTTCCTTAATGCAATCGTCATCAATGTAATCTATCTTCCCGTCTATCTGTCTATCTATATATTGGTTGGCATGTATGCATGTGTGCGAGCGCGAGCGTGTATTTGAATTCATGTGTGTGTGTTTTTCAGGGCAGAACAAGCTTTCATTTCTACAACCTTGGAATATTGTTAAACGAAAAAATAAAAAGTATAAAAATATAAAAAATATAAAAGCACATAAGCATTGATAGGATTAATTATGAAACAATAATGGAAGCAATCTAATTTGGAAATGATGTTTGTTCATTGATACTTTCAATTATTTTTCTCGGGAACACTTTTCTCTTTTTATCCTTTTCTTATTTTTGTGTTTATATATTTTCTGCCAAAGTTCACTTTTTTGTATTTTCAATTTTGCAATTTTCTTAATTTAATGAAATGCATGGTTTCATACATCGGTTTCTTTCTTCGAATTGTTTACCACGTTTCGTTTTCAACCCGTTTTTACTTTTTTCTTATTTTCCCTCTATCTCGAATTCTTTATTATTTCCTGGTTGTCTTCAAGTCAACATCCTATAACACATGCAACCACAAAGTCTGTTGACATTTTCTTCGATCTTTGGATTACAGTAAAATGACATTCAAATTTCTATGATCTGCCCTTCAAATACAAACAGAACAGTTACTTCTAAAAATGCAACTCAATATTTTATGCAACCGATCATCAGATACACGGAATTCTACTAAGTAACCATTTTATATTTTATTTTATTTGAACCTAGTGGCATCCCTCATAGAAAGCTTAGGCGAAGGTGAAATAGTGTAACGTTCTTGCTTTTCTAGATAGTTGGCTTAGCTGTGAGGTCGTCATCCTACTGGAGGAAATATTGACTATTCGTTTCTCGCCATTGGCGCTGTGTTGTGACATTGATTTACTACGTTAAATTTGTACTGGGTCTGTTCACCAAGATCTAAGTTGGGACTTCATAAGTAGTGGTAAAGAATAGGTTTGCAGTTCTAAATTTCTTACTCTGGGTTTGAATTAAGTAATGGAAAAATTTCTATCACTAAATTCTCTCTAAAGAATCCTGTTTGAAAGTTTGCTATGAACTCTCGCTGCGAGCCCTTCAACGATATTAATCTGTAACAAAGCGCAAAAATAAGTAAAGACATGAGTGATGCGGCGAGCTGGTAGAATCGCTAGCACGCCGGACAAAATGCTTAATGGCGCTCTTTTACGTTTTGAGTTCACATTCCACAGAGGCCGACTTAGCCTTTCATTATTTTGGGCGGGGTGGGGGGCGATAAAATAAATATCAGTTGATCACTGGAGTTGATGTAATTGACTTACCCCGCCCCTGAAATTGCCGGCCTAGTACCAAAATTTGAGTCTACTATTAGATACATGAGTTAAATTAGACGTAGATCAGTGAAGTGAAAGTTGTGTTACTGTTTTTTCCCCAGCCATTTTTTCTTTTATTTTACACAGCAATATCTCGACACTTAGGTCATATCACTTTTACCAAGGAAAACAAGAAGGTTATATATCAACATACTTTGTAAAGTAAACAAACATATATTAACAGTTTCAGCAAAATATTTTAACTTCAACGGAAATTAAGGAAATATAATATTGCAAGATTTGAATCCTTTATCATGATTGCTGTTACTTTTCATTAATAATACGCTTGAAATTTTTTGAACTTTTGAACAGTTTGTGAGTTGTGGTTAGTTTTCCATATAAAGATGCCATTTTTATTTGTTGAAATATTTGAAAAGAAGAAGAGCATAAATAATATAAATAGCAGTAAAATTATCCTTTCTTTTTCACATCCACAATGAATTTAAGTTCATTCTACCAAAGTGGACTTACATTATCTATCTATCTATCTATCTATCTATCTATCTATCTATCTATCTATCTATCTATCTACCTATCAATCTGTCTGTCTGTCACTTTCCCTACCTCAATCTCTCTCTCTATATATTAACTTTAACGACCTCGACACACTTCTTCCGAATAATATAAACAACCGTATAAAATCATAGTAAAATGAGCTATGTAAAAGACGGTACAATTGGAACAAATGATAGAATTAAATAAAATAATTAAAAGTTTTTAAAGTTTTGAGTATAGTAATAAACCAAAATAAATTCAACATTAAATTTTATTTCTTTAATTTTTATCCAATAGGCACATGCATTTCCAAAATCAATTCAAGTTCTTGAGAAACTGCAACATTTAAGTACACCATCCTCTCAGTTTCCAGGCAGTCATCAGTCTACAATAGTTTAAGCTGAACATCAACTACGTTCATCAATCTAATCTGTGAGAACTCTCTGGTTTGACTACATTATAAAGCAAACTATATATTTTTGAAAGTTCCATTTTCTATCAAATTCATATTACTCTAAAATATTAGTTGATGGTAATCAAGCAATTGTAATATATTTTACAATTCTCTAAAAAGAAAAAAAAAGGAAAGAAATGCTTTGCTGTAGTTTTACCTTAGTTCAGCTTTATAAAAGTATATATATTGTGGTAATAGTCCCTGATACATAATATTCAATAAGATTTTCTGACGAGAGATGAATTCGAATACCACTTCAAATGCATTGTCTACCAGTCAACACGCTCCTCATTTCTTCTCCAAAAAACGACGCGGCTCAAAACGTTAGGATTCACCTCTACGCACGGTACACAGAATTATTCCTTTGATGCATTTTATTAACTGTGTTCTGTCACATTGATTATCGCAATTGTCATCGGAGTCTATGTTTTGTCTTGTTTCTAAATGCTCTTAAATTCTCACTTTTAAACGCACGTTTTCTCAGAAACCACAAGGCATCATCACAAGGTTATATCTAGTAATAGATTTATAATTCTAGAATACTAAACTGATGTGAGAAAAGGTTATGAACATGAGTACATCCCAGGTGAAACTTTCCACTACATTACTAATTATATCATGTACGAGGGACGTTCAATAAGTAATGCCCCTGACCCACTTCCCATAGCAGTAGAGCAACGAAACTTGGCACAGGTATTAGTCTTTTTCTACATAGGAACAACCCAGAGGTACGCATTTCTCCCATCGTTTGATGCAGTTCTGGGGACCGTTTTCGTAGAAGACCCCAGCTTGGTCCTCCAACCACGACGTGACTTCAGAAATCAAGGCTGCATCATCTGGGAAACACTTTCCTTTCAAAAACAACTTCATGACTGGGAAGAGGTGAAAATCAGAGGGTGCATGGTCGGGAGAGTAGGGGGATGGGGGAAGAGTTCATAGCCGCACGCCTGTGCTTCTGATCTGGCGACACGCGAGTTGTGGACCGGAGCGTTGTCCTGCAGGAGGAGGATGCCTTTGCTGATCTTGCCCCGCCTTTTGGTTTCGATAGCTTCTCTTAATTTCCTCAAAAGTGAAACATGATAGGCTCCTGTAATTGTTGTACCCTTTGCCAGGAAATCTGTCATCACTACTCCGTCCTGGTCCCAGAAGACTGTGAGCATGACCTTGCCAGCGGAGGGCTGCACCCTTGCCTTCTTTGGAGGAGGTGAGTCATGGTGCTTCCACTGCATTGACTGGGCTTTGGTCTCTGGATCATAGTGATGGACCCAGGTCTCATCCTGTGTAATCAGTCTTTTGAAAAATTTTGACTCATCTTCTTGGCACATCCCTAAATTCTTGCTTCTGGAATTCTTGCGTTCTTGCTTCTGGAAAAGTGTGAGCAACCTGGAAATCCATCTGGCAGACACCTTTTGCATATGAAAATGGTCATGAATGATAGTTTCCACAGACCCGGTACTAATCTTGACCTCATGGGCTATTTGGCGAATAGTTATGCGTCGATCTTCCAAAATGGCAGCCTCAACTTGACGGACAGATGCCTCATCAATGGCAGAAGGGGTGCGACCAGATCTGGGAGCTGTTTCCACAGAGTTCCGATCATGTTTGAATTCACGATGCCAACGTTTTAAAAGGTCATATAATGGGGCATCATCACCATAAATTACTTTCATTTCATTAAAAGTCTCCTGTGGTGTGCGTCATTTCAAATACAAAAACCGGATCACTGCTCGACACTCAACATGCTCCATTTCCCACTTGACTCATTTCAAACACCTGTAAATCAGAAACCACAATAAGTTCGGAGCTGTAATTTGTCACTTAATCTATAGAGATATCAATAATTGCACATGCAAAATTTCAGCTAGAACAGACAAAGGCAAGTGGGTCAGAGGCATTACTTATTGAACGCCCCTCGTACTTTGACATGTGCGACATTTCTTGTATCATAGAAAAAAACGGAGGCTATCCTTCTTGCTGAAATATGTTTAAGACTTTACAAATAAGATGTATTAAACATCTAAGTCTGAATACAGGATATATCAAACATATTTAGCGCGTTTTTTTTTTTGCATTAGTAATCTTACAAATTCTATAGATGTGTTTTTTTTCATCCTTAGGAAGGAGCATTTGTTTGTTCCGTCTTGAGCCACGCCTGGCTCATAAGGGTCGGTTTCCCGGTTTTCATTGGCGTATAGGTTCCCCACCTGGACGGGACGTCGGTCCGTCGCAGGTGAGCTGCAAGATGCAAGAGGAAAGAGTGAGAGAAAGCTGTGGCGAACGAGTCAGCAGAAGTTCGCCATTACCTTCTGCCGGAGCCGCGTGGAGCTTAGGTGTTTCGCTCATAAACACACACATCGCCCGGTCTGAGATTCGAACCCGCGAGTCCGCTGCTCTAACCACTAGGTCATGCGCCTCCACTATAGATGTGGTTTGCTTTACCGTTATTGGATATTCTCATTAGATTATGATGATAATTAATGTAATTTCAATAATATAGTCGTTGAAGAAGGGTTTGTAGAAGAGAAATTCTATTTTTACCTATTGTTCTTTATTTGATATTGCGTTGGTTTTTCAGTACTTTTATTTCATCACTTTAAGCGTTTTATGTACATGTCACTCTTGTTATGTATGCGAAATAAATATATCATTGAATTTAATTGCAAGGTCGATGTTTTCCTTGGAAGTTGCGAAAACTGTAGAAGTTGATTAATTATGAGCAACTACAAATTAGTTTTCACAACTATGTATAGCACATAAAATATTAATGATTCTGAGTTGGCATGTATAATCAGGTATAGTTAAATGTCTTCTTTTGGCATTACCTTGAAGCCGAGGATATTTTCAAGGCTTTTTTCTTCCTCTCTTATTTATAATTATAAGTGATGTTCCCATCCCGATGCTTACTCAGAATTTGTACTAAAGTACAGTAGCTAGGTTTTATTCCCCTAGCATGCTGATCGAACCACTCGTTCTCCGCATACATACTTATACATTGTATAAGTTTCGACAACATTTTAACTGTAGTCAAGTAAGGTGTATAATGGCATGGTCTTTTGATCGAGTTACAGAAGAGTTTCTTAGGTTCACATCTCGGGTGGTTGTCTTCTACAAACATAGATCGCATAACTTATTTAGGTATTCTTCTGTCTGGCCTTCTTTTTACACACCCCAGCAAATTTGATGATTTTCAAAGATAATTTGAATTCTTCTGGTTTTCGTTTTTGCTAGTATTTCATTGTCTGTGACATAGTCACCACATGACATTCAAACACAGTCTTAGTCTTGTTTAAAAAAGCTTCACAGGCGGCGGACCGATTGATGTTAGTAAGCTGCCTTAGTTTCTTATCCATATAGTGGTGGAAAAACTCCAATAGCTTAATACTCTATGACTTGTTTTGACCCTCATAATACGATTGTGAAGACACCATTTGATAGGATACAAAAGGCTTTGTGGACTGCTCGCCGTCGTTTGGTGGTGTTATTGTCAAAGGGGCAGGAGCTGAGTAAGACACTACTGAGATGAGTTCAATATCTATTGTGTTTTTTCTTTATTCTTCATTGTCTTAGAGAATGTCTGTACTTTTGCTCAGCATCTTGTAATCGCAAACAAAGGCATTAGAAATTATTTTGAACCGAGTAGCATTGTCATCACCATATTGTAGCTTACAGATCATGATTGTAGATCTAAAGCGCTTTATTTCAGTTCTCGGGGCTGAAAAGGCAATCCCTCGTATCTGTAGCTCGTAGTTTACTGTCACGACTTATGTTGATTATGAAAACATTCATATACATAGAAAAAGGGTGAGTGCCAGTGAAAATCCCTTTTTAGCTCACTGCTGATTTCGAAATCATACTCCACACTTGTTTTTACAGAATCATCATTCGCTATCATCGTTAAACTCACTGTCGCAAAAGTAAAATCATACATCCAAGTAGACGGCAATATGTAGACTTAAATTTTCAAACTAATTTCTGCATATGATTTTCAATTCCTTTTATTTTCTGCTGAAAACCTGTAGAATAATTAATTGTACCTAACTATCGATTCAATGATACATTTAGATTTTTTGAGTGTCGAGTTGTCATGGTCGGCTTAACTAGAGTAAAGATGTCTGAACATCACATCTGGTGCAGCTAGTGGATCACTGGTTAATTTGGTTAATTATTTAAAACTTATAGAGCTTTGTAATGTAATAAATATTCGTTTCATACACCATGGAAGTTATGTTCTTAGACGTAGATTTGTAAGTTTCAAGATAACGATAACTATATGAACGTTTTCCGTCATTCAACAACTTATTTGAAAAGAAAATCATACATGATAGAGTGGGCTATATTCCAGTTTATTACCATTTCAAATAGCGTTATGATAAGATCATCTTAACACAACTTTTAAGTTTTGCGTTACTTCACACAAGACTTCTTACAAAGTTTGTTTTTAGTATGTACCTGTTTTCCCTTTGCTTAACTATGAAAACAAAAAGCACAAATATCTTAAAGTAATTTCATCGACGTATTTGTTATTGTAAGAAAGCCAAAAGGTTGTATTATCAATAATGACACCTGATGAAATAGAAAGATTTTGAATATGATGATGAAACCAAAAGAAAGCAAACATTTCTATCCTTAATAGAATAGGTTTTCGCATCAGTTTCAGAAAACAGTTTCAACACGTTTTCTGGTTTATATTAAAGTTCATGTAAATTTATTTTTGTAGTGATAAATATATAGGGAGGAGGGAGAGAGAGAAACAGAGAGAGAAAGAGGGCTATGTTACTAAATTTAGGTATTCTTTAGATACCTATATTATATTTTACATAGAAATTCACGAAAAAACTCTATTAGTAAGAGAAAGGAATTTAATCTTTTGATGTTTATTTCTTTCTTGAAGGTAGATTTGGATATACATTTGCACGGTGTAAAACACATGAACTTACGTATCAATGAACAAACATAAGCTGGGAGCTTACGTCTCAGGAATTTCTTATTTTAAGAGAATAAAATTATAACACAGTCAACAACTATATCATCTTGAAACCCGTAACTAATATTCACAAAATATTTTAGACATTTTATTATTTGATACTTTGAAATAAATTGATAGGAAATACCCTTCAAATTCCTCTTCACATCAAGTGTTTATTGATCAGGTTTGATATATGACTGGAACAGGTTACATTGGGTCTAACATTGTTTTTAACTGATTTGTTTTTAATCAATAAAATCGTAAGATGAATAAGATTATCAAATGAAAATATTTCAGTTGTATATCGATTTAGGATAAAATTGAGGTGTTTATTGCTGTGAAAAACAATTGTTAGACATGCACTTGTTAAATATCGGAAAATTGTATAAGATTCTCTAACAAGCAAACTCAGAGATCGCTTGTTAGAGAATTTATGAAATAGAAGTAAACTATAAGATAAAGATGTCATAAGTATTGGGGTTTAATAACGGAAAATTGAAAGTGCTATGACATCAATGCTGTTATGATAATAAATATGTAATGAAATGTACCACGAGTGGAGACATGGCTGTGTGGATAAGAAGTTGACTTCACAGTCATATGATTCCAGATTTTATCCAACTGCTACACATTGGGTATCTTCTATCAAACTTCTATCAAAGCATCTTATAACTAGTGAATGGAATTTAATAAGCGCAAATTATACAGAAACCCAATGTATATGTTTATCCATATATGTGTGTGTGTATGTGTGTGTGTGTATGTGTGTGTGTGTGTAGAAAGAGAGAGAGAGAGAGAGAGAGAGAGAGAGAGAGAAACCCCTTTTTTCTGACTTTCCTTCTTTCTGCTTTTTCTCTTTCTTTCTTGTTCTTTCTATCTTCTTGACTTGCTTTTTCTTTTTTCTCTGTTTTCCCTCCTTCTAACAAACATCCAAACAATTCCCCGCACACACATGCATACACGCACATAGATACGCACACATATCTACGCACGCATATACATGTACACACACATATAGATAGCAAAAGACCATTCCCTTCCAGATTTATATAAAAAGCAAAATGTTTTCTGTAAAAACCATATCTACTAAATAATTATCCAAAATTTTACCTCCTTTTTCTTGATATATAAAATCTGTACACCACTTCAAATAATTTATACATATTTACACACGCACACACTCACACACACACACATTCATACATACATATACATACATATTTATATGTGTGTGTGTGTGTGTGCTTTGGGGTTTTATTCAACTAAATTGCACAGACAGTCGCTTGTCATTTGGTCACTGTCAACATTGATGCTTTTATTTAAAAACATGGATACATATGTACGTTGTAGAATCTGAATTCAGTGCTGCAAGTCAATAATAGTCGTCAGTTATAGAGTACTCCTACTACTTGTAGTAATAAAGGTAATTGTTGTATGGTTCCAAAGCGTCGTGTAAGCTTTATCTTCTGAAGTACTACTTTACGACTATACAACTAGGTACAAGTTAGTACGGAGCAAATGATTTGCTGTTGAATCATTTTGGTACAGGTAGAATTTAGATATGAACAATTAACTCTTTGAAGTATTGGGAAATATCTTATCTAAATAAAATATTACGATGTTTTATTTTGTTTAATTTGCATTATATCCGACAACTTATTATCGCAGTGAAAATGTTTTAGTTCAGACATGTTTTAGTTCAGACATTTTAGTTCAGACATAAAGAACAAAAAAAGAACAAAAAGAACAAAAAAAGCAACAACAAAAGAACATAGTTCATAATTTTAAAAACTTTCAACCTTACTTTAAACAATTCTATAGATATGGCTTTGAGGACTAGATTACATGAATGGCACACGTAAAAAAGTATTAAGGAAGAATGTGTATAATTCCATAAATATCATTAAGAAGTGTTTGGAAAAATTCGGTTTGTAGTTGTATAAACTTGATTGACTAATCACAGAAAGGGGAGTTGCGCAGAAAAACAATAGGATGGAAATGAGCCTTAAAAGAAATAGGCAATGTAGAAAAGGGTTATCGTTAATAGATTCAGTCAAACAATTACGTAACTACAATGTTATAAAATAATACTTTCATCCGAAGTTATAAGGATGAATAGAGATATGATTAACTAAATGGAGATGCAGCAAGATACAACGATAGACTGAAGGGACAAGAGTATGTAACATAGAATTAGACAGAAAAATTGGTAAAGGAATACAGTATCCCAGCAACGAAGAGCAAAACAAAAACAATGGAGATAAGAAGTGCAATAATCGGGAAGATCTATTAATGTAAACAGAAAAGAAAAAAAAACTGTTGGAGGCCGACCAACACAAATAACAATTGCTGCTATAAGATATCGGATGCGTGAAAATGATTAGCATCTCGTTGATTAGCATCACGTTGCAGCGTAAGTTCTGTCAGTCGGAGATATGTGACATTGTGTAGCCTGGAGAGCAGAGAAAGGTAAAATACTTAATTTATAACACGCAATACTTTAATTCTCACATCCCAGCAAAACTCTAGTATACATATAAATGTATGTATGTTTGTTTGTTTGTATGTATGTATGTATGTATGTATGTATGTATGTATGTATGTATGTATGTAAGCGTATGGATATATGTATATGTATATGTATATATATATATATATAATATATATATATATATATATATATATATATATATATATATATATATATATTATATATATATATATATATATATATATGCGTGTGTGCGTGTGTATAACATATATCTATGTAATATTAGTCGTACATACATAGTGTATGTGTTTTACTTAATTAAACTCCCATTTGCTACGAGATAGCGACCGAGAAAAGCTTCCTATCCGACGCCGAGAGTTAAAGAACATTTGAATGTCTCAGACAAGGCAAGATTACTCACCCCGAAGTGATTGAGAATGGCAGATACCAATATTTCACCATTATTGTGACTTATTAATATCATGTACTTGGATCATCTCGAAACGAAATGAATCGCTGATCTGCGACTTAAAAGCAAATAGAGTGAGTTCTATTTGCTGATGTGCAGCGGAGTAGCACATGTGAAACAAAATTAAATTACGAATAAAAAGCAGCTTTTGCAATGTAAGAATCATCAGTCGCACATACATAGTGCATGTGCTTTGCTTAAATGCGCCTTGTCACGGAATAGCGTCCGGGGAAAGCTCCATGCACTGCGTCCAGTGGTAAAGATTGACTGATAATGTTTACATTACTAGAGCTGTTTTTAATACATAATTTAATTTCCTTTCATATGTGCTATGCTGCAGCACATCATCAAATAAATTTCACTCTATTTGCATATAAGTCCTGAACCAACGAGGCATTTCGTTTTGAGATTATCCGAATACATGTGATTTCGTCAATGGCGAAATATCGGCATCTACCATTCTCGCTCACTTTGGAGCGAGCTGTCTCGTCGTCTGAGATACTCAGTGTTCTTTAACACTCGGCGTTGTGCGAGTTGGAGTGTTTTGGTCAAGAAGACAACGCACCACACGGTCCAGAAATCTAAACCACGATTAAAAGATCGTGAATGCAAGACCGTAGCCACTAGGCACGCATCATCACATAAAAAATAATCTAAGGACGGTTACGATAAAAGCGAAAATAATATCAAAGGTAACCGGGGAATTTTCCCCACGCAGCTGCTAATCAGACATGAACGTAATTTCGACACTCAAATTCAACATCAATATTTCCGAGAAAGTTAATATCACTATTTCCGAGAAAGTCAATCAACATTACTAAATATAGTCTAATATTATTTGAAAATCTACAAACAAATGTTTGTACACGGAGTATCTATCACAAACGCATAAACCAGAAACATACATATAAATCCAAAAGTAAACAAATATAAATAATTATAAATGTATCAACTTATAAAAATTATTAAATACAAATAAATAAAAGAATTAACCAAGATTCATATTAGTTAAAAATGAAATACAAACGTATTAAATAGGGGAAAAGATGGATGATGGTCAACGCTCAGTTATAAATAGTATTATGAGAGAGCTAAATACCGTCTGTTCAGCTAGCTAAATTGTTATGACAAAATATGAATAACAATCAACCCATAACTAGCAGAGAAAGATAAGGCTCCACAGAGGAAATGATCAGCCAAGGACACGAAGATAAGTATAGAGAAAGAGAAGCGGAAAAGATGAACAACGACTACGTTAATGACAGAAAAGTCTTCGTGGGTAACGTTTAACTTTACTAAACTCCTTTAACTCTGGGTGGTATAAATAAAGTCCCACTTATTTGTACCACTTTAACGAGCGGTGATACGTAATTCGTACCGAAATTTAAAATTCTTCTCGCTGATTGGTCGGTCGCTCGGAAAACGTTCTACTTTGTCTATCGGCCAATCAGAAGCTACCCATACAACAATGTCTGCGACACAAATGGAATATTTTTTCTGTTGAATCCATTTTGTGCCAAAGGTCAGTCGACGAAAAAACAAGAGTACAAAGTTTTGTCATAAATTTGTTTATTGAAATGAAGGTAAGATCTTATCAAATGTATTTAGCATAATTATAGGTAAATTATTAACATTTTAATGTTTATATTAAGTTAAATCAGTAGTACATTTTTCGAACCACTGAGCAGCCAAATAAACAAACACGTGTTCGTGCTGTGAAGAGTTGATTTAGGATTGTAAAATTAATATGTATTTTTTATACTTTTACTCATAGACATTTGTATCAAACTAATGTTTGAAAATTTAACTTAGTTAATACGAAATTAGAAGTAATTGAAAATGTGATTTGATATACCTATATTTTTATTTGAAGTACCTACCTACAAAGCAGTATTGTGTTGCTATTTTTCGAGAAGGTATGAGTCCTGTGCCTAGACAATATATATATATATATATATATATATATATATATATATATATATATATATTATATATATATATACATTTTTTAATTTATAAATTCCTTATAAAATTGTGAAGTGACAAGTAGTAATATTTGCTGATTTTACTCTTACATAATATCTCGTCACCGAAATCCATTATCTCAAAAAGAAACTGAGGAAATTTTGTATGAAGATACTCCTTCAGATAATGAATCAACACGTGATGCTGATGACTCAGATGAAGCTTTAGGAAGAAGAAACAGCAAATATAGAGTTTGATGATTTATCAGAATTTGATTCAGATGATGTTCTATTAGCCTCCTTTGCAGGTAATAAAAATCCAAAATGGGTTAAGGTAAATGTTGTACAACCAACAATTATTTTTACCAATCCAAGTGGTGTAGCAAAAGATATCTAGGATATGCAAGAGCCTATAACTTATGCAATATTCCGCAAGTTGTCCACTGATAACATAATAGAGCATATTGTTTTTCATACTTTGTACGCTGTTTAATCAGGCAAAAATTTGGTTCCTATCACTGCCAAAGAAATAGAAAATTTTTGGCAATTAATTTGATGATGGAAGTTAAGCGTTTGTCCAGTTATAGGGATTATTGGAGCACAGATCCAAAGCTAAATGATCCTTTGGTTATTATCACATGTTCATTTGAATGACAATTCTCTTATGCCAGAAAGGGGCTCCCCTGACTTAGATAAATTGTACAAAGTCAAACCATACCTTGAAATGATCATAAATAACTTTTTAAAATGCTATTGTGCAGGTGATACAGTTGTAGTGGTGGAGTCAATGGTAAAATTTAAGGGTAGGAATAGTCTAAAGCAATAAGTCAAACCAATAAGTAGGGGTTGCAAAATTTGGGCACCGGCAGATAAGTCAGGGTATTTCATTGATGGTGAAATTTATACAGGTAAAAATACTGGTAAAGTTACAAGAGACTTAGGAGGGAATGTAGTTAGAAAGCTAACAAGTCAACTAAAAGGAGGAAAACAAAGATTTTTGGACAACTATTTTACTAGCTATGACCTAGTTAATGATTTGAAAGGAGGTCAATTATTTGCATGTGGCACTGTAAATAAGAAAAGGGCGAAATTTCCTCAATCTTATAAGAATGGTGAAGACTTGGAAAGAGGTGAACATGACTGGTTTATTTCTGGTGATGGAATCTCTGCAGTGAAATGGAAAGATAAGAGAGTGGTGTAGGCTACTTCAAGTTTTCATGATCCTACTGAAATTTGCCAAGTTTCAAGGCGGAGAAAGGATGGAAGCAACCTCCAAATAAACTGTTCACTTATGATAAAGGATTGCAATCTAAATATGAATTGTGTTGATAAATTTGGCCAGCTAAAGAAAACCTATGAAATAGACCGTAAAAGTCACAAATAGTGGCACAGAATATTTATTACTTTCTTGATGCAGCAATTGTAAATGCTTTTATACTTTATAAGAAAGTACAGGACAGCAATATGACACTGAAAAAATTCAGATTGGTAGTTGTTGATGGCTTTGCAGCAGAATCTATTGTGCTAAAAAGAAAGACTAAAGGGCCTTCAATAGAAATTAAAAGGCGAAAGCCTCATGTTTCATTGGACATTAGAAAGAGAGAGTCAGTTCATCAACAAATAAGAGGAACTAGAAGGTGTATTTTGTGCAGTTCAAAAGCTCGACAAATCAGAACAGAGTAGAAATGTTCTATTTTCGAAGTTTCTCTCTGTCTTGATAAAAAGAAGCAATGTTTCCAAGAATATCACAAATAAAGATGTACCTATTGTTCGGTGGTACACATTTTAGACCACCTCCACTAAGTCAAAATTATATATATATTTTTGTAATTTCCAACTAGAAATGTTTAATTTAGTTAATAACATAGGACAAATTTATTTGTGGTGAATGTGAGGTCAATGAATAAATTTTTGCCCCTCTCGAGTTCTTTTTTGGCCTGTCTATCTCGCACCTGAAAAACTTAAACAGACAGACTCCTGTATTAGCTCTACTTGGTATTGATCATATAAATTCTAATCTGCAACTCAACTGCAAGTTTGAAAGAATTCCAAATTTACTTAAAATACCATCATCTAAATGTAGGTTATATGTAAGTATATATGTGCGAATGTATATACATATATACAGATAGACACAGATATACACATACAAACATATATAGATATACATATACATACATATAAACATGTATATATATTTGGTGCGTGTGTAAGTATCTGCGTGTATATGTATGCGTGTGTGCGCGCGTGTGTGTCTGTGCGTATGTGCATGTGTGTATATTTAATAACAGGTTCACTCAACTTTACATTGCATAAAATTTTCAGAGCATATACCTCATACACAGTATCGGATATTCTGAGTCAGGGTGAAGAGAATTTGTAAGTTTTAGGCCTCGTTTTAGGTCACGTGCTTGCTTAAACTATCTGAGCGACATCAGTTTTTTGTAGGAGGTCCCACCTAATAATGTTTGTGTCAGTTGGCCGTTTCAGTGGCATCAAGTTCTTACACCGAATGCTCCAAATGATAGTGCAGAGAGGATGTCAGTATTGGCCAATCAGCATAATATCATGTTATTTCCATCTCACAGTAAGGTGACGAGAAATTATGTGCTTTTCTCAGAAGCACAATTCGACGTCCGGCCGAGGAATTGAATCCAAGATATTATGATCGTGAGTCGAACACATTTACATTTAAATCACTCGCTGAGGTGAGTTAAAATGTAAGTAGTTATTCGCTATGCACATATTAGCTACTTTGTGTTTAATATAAATAGCTGTTCAGAGGCGACGATCTGACAGTATCGCTAACGGTATTTCGTCCGACTTTACGTTCTGAGTTCAAATTCCACGAAGGTCAACTTTGTTCATTGCTTTTCGTATTCAGCACATTGACGGGTGGTACACACACATTGGTGAAATTCATTCACAGCTGAGCAACGTGAAATGAAGTGTTTTATCCAACAACACAATGCACTGCTTGAATTAGGGGTCGAAATCACGATCTTAATTGCTACACCCTTAACATTAGGCAAGTTGCCTTCACAAAAAGACTTAATTAAATAGAAAAATTTTGAGGAAAAAATAGCATTATGTGGCTTCTTTAGATGACTTCACATAAAGGCGTAGTTGTAAGATCCAGAGTTCTAAAACGATTGGAAGTCTCAGATAAGTAGACAATCAGAGCATCTGCCGATCGCTGACTATAAGATTTCTGATATATCGACTTGTTTTTATGCGATGTAAAGGCAAACTCTGAATGCGGGGAATATAGTTTGTTAAATTGACTTCTTTATATAATTTGTATATGATTTATCGATCTTGTGTAGATGAATGGTAAAATCGATACCCAGAGTATTTGAACTATGGACTGAGATGACCGAGATTAAATAGCTGACATACAAATAACAATTTATGCTTAGATATCAGAAATTTCCAAATTTTAAGCAATGGTTTTAAAAATTAAATTCTTGTTACTATTTTGGTTAATTGTTTGTGGACACACGTACACATCAATGAGTATATGTATAACCATCCATACATGTTTGTGCATACTTTTACTGGTTTCTGCTAAAGACTGCGGCCATGATAGGGAACCGCCTTTAAAAAAGAATATCTGTGAAGAGTGGGATGCCTATAAAATTTAAAGCACTTAGTTCGGTCCACGACTATCTCTACTATCTTTAAGGTAAAAGATAAGTTTATTACGATATTCAAAACTTCAAGATAATTGTTTACAGAGCGAAATCTATGACTTAAAATATTTGCCAAAGATTAGAGTCCAAACTGTAATTATTTCTTGTTTGCTTTCTATTGAGATTGTACTTCATTTCTGATCGTGTGTAGATCACTAACGAGTTTGAAGTTTACGTCCTTTCAAAAGGCATTAACAATACCCATCCTTGACCGTGCAAATCAATCTTCAAGGGTGTTTAAACATGTCCCTCACAACGCTTATTTTAGGCACTGTGTATCAAGCATTACATCATCTAAAGTGTCATTTGCATTGTAAAAATGATCGGGTGTATTTTGAGGGAGGTTTGACCGTTATTTCAAGCAAGCCAAACGACTAGATTGTGGCTCCTTCACATTAGCATATACTCATCTGTATATGTATATATGTATTTATGTACATGTGTGTATAAACGTATGTTTGTTTATACATTATACCATCTATTTATGTATCCATCCATCTCTCTAGCCATCTATTTGTGTAACGATATACATATATATATATATATATATATATATATATATATATATATATAGTTGTATATACATAGACATTTATGTATACACAAACACGCGCGCGCGCACACACATACACATATAAATATAAGAGGGATGGTATTAATAACATACCATCACGAGTGGCAAGCGTATTATCAGCCGTACAGGCAAATTAATAAAATATATATATACAATATATATATATATATATATATATATAATATATATATATATATGAAAAAACAAGTCAAAAATAGAAAATGCTGAGATGATTTTATAGTGAATCTTTCAGTACCGGTTTCGGTCATTTTGAGACCTTTTCAACTGTAACGATTAAATAATTAAATTTAGAAAAATTTAGAAAAATTAGAAGAAAGGTTTTTTTAAAGGAATACTTCCATAGTAGTGTTCAGATATAGGTGGCATTCTGCCTTTCTCTGACTCCCTTGTTTGCACTTGTGTATTCGAGGTCGTTGTGAGTTCTTGAGGGGGTGGGAGTG
Source organism: Octopus sinensis (assembly GCF_006345805.1). Taxonomy (NCBI): domain Eukaryota; kingdom Metazoa; phylum Mollusca; class Cephalopoda; order Octopoda; family Octopodidae; genus Octopus; species Octopus sinensis. The sequence continues at coordinate 78,273,298 of NC_042997.1, forward strand.
GGAAAATCTGGGCTGGTCAGTGGCGACCGGCAGTCGCTGCGTAGGCGTTATACTTAAAGACATTAGTGACAAGGTTAAGGGGTAGAAGGTGGAGAAGTAGAAGAAGAAGAAGATGACGGTGTCGATGATGATGACGATGAAGAAGAAGAAGGAGAAAGAGAAGATGACGATGATGATGGTGGTGATGACGATGACGACGATGATGATGATAATGATGATGATGATGAAGAAGAAGAGGAAGAAGAAGAAAAAAACAGAGAAGGGAGAATATGAATGGGTGAAGATATAGCTGTGATGGGGCGATTAGTAATGGATTCTATGGAATGTAATATTTGTGTGTGTATATATATTTCTTTTATTCTTAAGTTGAGGTATATTAATTGTTTGTCGTAGACCCGTTAAGAAGTGGCCTGTATTTTATAATAAAGAGATTTTCTTTACTTATTCGTTGTCTCGAGGTTGTATCGTCCCTAAATTGGTAGAGGGGGAAAATTCTGAAGTTTGGTGTTTTTTTGTTGGCGCAAGTATCTATGTGTTGGCTAAAAGTTATTTTTCTGTTTTGGGGAATTTTTATCTGGGATCTGTGCAGGGCCATTCGTTTACGCAAACCATTTTTTGTTTGGCCTATGTACTGCTCTTGACACCCGGAGCAGGTTAGTGAGTATATTAGGTTCTCCGAAGCACATGTGAAGTTGCTTTTCACTGTAAACCGTTGTCCCTGTTTGAAGGAGAACTCATAACCCTCGATTAGATAGTCGCATATCCCGCAATTGGGTCTTCCACATTTTTTTACTGTCGGTTTCTGTGTTGAAGAGTGAATTCGGGCTTGTGTTAGGAGACTTTTCATGGATCTAGGCTGTCTTTTGCTTTTTATGATCGTGTGTGTTTGGAGGATTGTGTTCATTCTGTGGTCTTTTTTTAGGAGGGGTATGTTGTGGAGGATGGTGCCGAAGGCTTCGTTATTGAGAGGGTTGTGTGTGGAGATGTATGGTAAGGCTTTTGGTTGTAAGTTTTTCTTTGATTTGGGATGTCTCAGTTCCTTGATGTTAAGTTGAAGGGCACGTTGAATGCACTTGTCAATAAGTGAAGGTGGATAGTTCCTGGTGATAAGGGTATCTTTTAGTTCTTGTAGTCGTGTGTCTCTGGTGTTTGCGTTAGAGACTATAGTGCATATCCTTTTTGCTAGATTGAAGGGGATATTCATCCTGGTGTGTCTGGGGTGGCATGAATTGAATGGAAGATATTGCTTAGAGTCTGTAGGCTTATAGTATATGTCTGTTTCTATTATATTATTAGCTTTCTTAATGAGGATATCGAGGAAGGGAAGTTGTTGCTGGCTATATTCCATCGTGAATTGGATGTTTACGTCCAGCCCGTTTAAAATTTCCTGGAATTCTATGAGTTTTTCTATATTTTTATGCCAAAGAATGAAACAGTCATCTAGATATCTCTTCCAGTTGTTTTCTATGTAGATGGAGAAAGGGCTGCCATATCTTTCTAGAACCTTACGATACAGACTGATCTCTAGGTATCCTATGACTAGGTTGGCAAAGGAGGGGGCCATTCGTGTACCCATCGCAGTCCCCGATTTTTGTCGGTAGAAGTTGTCATTGAAGGCGAAGAAGTTATTTTCCAGGATGAATTTAACCCCTTCTATCACGAATTCTTTTTTGATGCGGTGTGGTAGTTCGTTGGCGTGATTCTCTAGCCAGAATTGGATTGCCTCTAGTCCTAGGTTGTGGGGGATATTGGAGTAGAGGTTGACTACATCGAAGGATACCAGTATGGTGTTTTGGTTTATAGTATTTGGTAGGTGATTGAGCATATCTAAGTCGTCCCTTATATAGCTTTTGACATGTTTGAGGAGTGGTTTTAACAGGGTGTCTAAAAAGTTACTGAGGCGGTGGGTTTCGCATGCGGGACCTGCTATTATGGGTCTCAATTTGAGGTCATTAGGATTAGGGACTTTAATTATTTTGTCTGTGGCTATCTTGCATGCGTTGCTTATTTTTTCACTTTTGTGGATCTTAGGTATACCGTAGAATTGGCTAGTTTTACTTGTGAAATTGGTCATATAATCATATTCTTTGTCGGTGAGCCCTGCTTTGTATGGGTTGAATATATATATATATATATATATATATATATATATATATATATATATATATATATATATATACATATATATATATATAATACATATATATATATATAATATATACATACATACATACATACATACATACATACATACATACATACATATATATATATATATATATATATATATATATATATATATATATATATATATATAAAAATATATATATATACATATATATAAATTAGACATGCTACGTGCCACCCATGATCAATTTTTATCTCTTTGTCGAAATAGAATTGGTTTCTCTGATATCGTTAATAACCCAGAAGAAAGTAGAAATCTTGTACAACCTGATTTCGCTGTGGCAGAGTTCACTGAGTTTACATAGCATGTGCCTCAGGATGAAATTTTTATAAAGCTTCATCTACTTTGGTCACATTACATTACAGCAGCAAATATGCGTTTGCTTTGTTTGAAAAGTAGTAATATTTCGTACGGAAAATGTTAAGTGCTTGCTCTAAATTTCCGAGAAAATGTCAATACACTGATTAATAGTAACATTTTGAAAAAAATCCAAGAAGTTGACATACAAATAACAATTTATGCTTAGATTTTAAGAGATTATATCGTAACTTTCGGTCGGAACGTTGCAGATATTTCCAAATATGAAGTAATATTTTTAGAAGTCTAATGCGTGTATTTGCTCGTAAACACCCGTACTCATCTATGTATATATCGTATAACCATCTGTTTACATTCATACATACCTATACTTACGCGTGTGAGGGGAGGAACATGTGTGTGTGCATATACATATATATATATATACTTCATATATATATATATATATATATACATCAACAATCAAGGAACGGCCATAATAGGCCATTCACCCACTAGAAATAACAGCCAAAGCTTCAACCGCAAATAAAAGTCAATTCCGTAAACAGGAGAAAATTTAAAAAAACATTTACCCTGTAATTTCTTATACGATGCACCGTTTCATCTGCTGTTTAATGGTAAACTAACCTGATTAAATTAAATCAAGCCAATCTTCCATAGGCCCTCAGATTCTTCAGTAAGAAATAGCCACAAGTCGGAACAGATATTGTGGCTATTTCTTACTGAAGAATCTGAGGGCCTATGGAAGATTGGCTTGATTTAATTTAATCAGGTTAGTTTACCATTAAACAGCAGATGAAACGGTGCATCGTATAAGAAATTACAGGGTAAATGTTTTTTAAATTTTCTCCTGTTTACGGAATTGACTTTTATTTGCGGTTGAAGCTTTGGCTGTTATTTCTAGTGGGTGAATGGCCTATTATGGCCGTTCCTTGATTGTTGATGTTGAACTTAAAAATGGTCTATGACTATTTAATTTTTTCCCACTAGGCCGCTGGTGGCAAAAAAATTTCTACAAAATTTATTTTGCCACCCTATATTGATTAAATATATATATATACATATATACATTCAATTGTGAGTTTGTTAAAACAAATAGATAAATATAGTGGAATTATATTGGAAATATATATACAGGGCTGGACAAAAGTCATCCGACAGTAAATCAAAATTACATAAATACTAACTGTAATTTTGGAAAAATGTGTCACTCAAGAGGGACTTCAGTTTGAACAATTTTCAAGACGTTTCATATTTAGATGTTTTTATTAAATTCATTCAGTTGTTAAACATAAATATATGTTGGAATTAAATGGTTTTGATTTACTGTCAGGTGACTTTTGGCAAGCCCTGAATATGTAACTAAATTTGAAAAAGAACAAAATTTAAAGATGGTATTCTACAATAGGGTATTTCAAATCTAATCCACTGGAATTTTCATCCGCAGGTAATGCTGAATGTAAATAACCAACTTCTCTTTGGAGAAATCGATACCAAAATAGCTAAATGTTTACAGTTCAATTAAAGAATGTGTATTTTTCACACGTGTTCGCGCACACACATCTCTCTCTCTCTCTCTCTCTCTCTCTCTCTCTCTCTCTCTCTCTCTCTTTATATATATATATATAATATATATATATATATATATATATATTTGTATGTGTGTGTGCATTTATTAAATGTGTTATGTGCGCGCGTTTGTATGTGTCTAATCCTTAATGCCATAAACATTATATAATATATATTCATCAGTGAATATGTGTGTATGCATCAAGTGAACGGCGTAGACAGTGATAAACACGGATTAAGGAACATATTATCTCAGGCCAATGACCGAAAATGTAGACGTTCGGTGCATTTTGTATTTTTAGCCTATATCAAGTAGTTTTCTAAACTACACTACACATAATACATAAGTGTATATGCAATCCTGCATTTATATAGAAAATTATTCAAAACGTGCACAGAGCCTACGGATTACATGGAGATACAAGGCACGTTATAAAAATCTGCCTTGTCTCAATGGCAAAAAGTTATTAATCTCTCATTGGATGAAGTACTTTTTTGTCGATCTTTCCTTAACGGAGCAGTAAACTACAAATATATATATGTATATACATTAAAGCGTCATGATATTGTTGCTGAAACAACATATAAGGCTATCAGTTTTCGTGTAAATATAGAAATAATTCTTTTGTCGATTTAGTATCACGATATTACAGGTACATTCTTATCACAAGTGTGATAAAGTTACCTGGGAGATAAAAAACATTTATGAACAACTGTCTGTGTTAGCTGCCAGGCGGATCTGAAGTTTCTTTAAAAGTCAATGTAAAACGCAAATTTTGGATTACTACTTCGAAATTTATCCATATTAAAAATACTTGTTTATACCTATAATCATTGATGTACTTGGTTTGGTTAGTAAATGTCCAAATGGCACATTACAGACACTGAAATGAATGGAAATGGAACGGCAGAGACGCTCTGTTTGTAGTTTTTTTTTTTGTTAATGAGAGCTTCGCTGGGACTTGACAATAACTACTGCACGGGTTAATATGAAAAAGTTTATATTTTTCTTAAAACATTGTTATATTAGTAGGTGAACGGTTTTATTAATTTATTATTCAATAATTTTATTTATAACCCGACGTTGCTAGGGGTTAAAATGGCATAGTTTTTTTATTACTTTACTTGTTTCAGTCATGTGACTGATTCCTGTGAGGGAACGATCATTTTGGAAGAGAGGTCCTATCCTCTGGCGCGCTGCGGCCGTCTCTTTGGCAAACTTAAAGAAGGCTTTATGGTTTGACTTTATATTTTCTATAACCCAAGCTTCTTTATCTGCTCGCTACTTTTCATGAGACTGATGCAGACTTTTTTCAATTTCCATTAACATTCTCTCGAGGCGAGACTTCTCACCACTTTTGGTGTGCTTGCTCAGGCGGTTCGCAATCCTTGTCCGTCGTCTCATAAGAAACTTCCTTTCCCTAGGGATCCTGTTTTTGTGTGTTCTGGCCCTGCACACTGGGACATATTTGTCACATATGGCTTGTATTATGGACATAAAACGTTTGTGTTTCATGTCAATGACTGGTGTGGAAAGACATTTAGGCCAAGCCTGTTTGAGGATCTCTTTCTCAATCAACTTCCATTTTGCTTTATGAAAGTTTAGTTTGGAGAGATTGTGGATGCTTCGTATAGGCTGTGCGTCTGCGGGTTTTTTGGTCCATACATAGACAGCTCTATTATGTTGTGATCCGAGACCAATGTCGGCATCATTTTAACATTATCGATAATGTCCATATTGTTTGTGAAGCAGAGATCCTGTATATTATTTGCCCTGGTTGGTTGCAGCACAATTTGCTCCATGAAAGAGACATTTGTGAGGTGGAGAAGGGACTCTGACTGTGCTTGCTGATGGTGTGCCATCCCTGGGAGTATCTGCCCCCCCCCCCCCCCCAGGCCATTCCACATAGGGGAAGTTAAAGTTACCCATGAAGAATACACTGTTGTGTTGTTCCAGTTTGGCGAGAACTTCTATTTTTGTTAGCCAGTCTTCAAACATGCCTGTGCGATTTGGGGCATCCGGTGGGAGATATGTAGTACATAGGACGATATTCAGTTGTCTTATGTGTACGATTTGAGTGTCACACACTGAGTTTGAATATGACAACAGGACCTGGAGCGTGAGGTCATCTCGGATGTACATTGCAACTCCACCATGACTCCTCTCTTTTCTATCTGAGCGTATGACAACATATTGCGGTATGTTTATTTCTGCATCCCCTATATCAGGTCCAAGATGCGTTTCTATGAGTGCCATGCATATAGCTTGATTGCATGCCGCAAGGTTCCTCAGGAATGAGATTTTCCTTTTACAGTTGCCGCGCTGCAGCCCTCCTACGTTCAGTAGAAATATTTTTGTGACGTGTGTGTTGATGTTTGTGGTGGCCATCCTGCATCTGTAGGTGGTGGCCTTATGTGGTGGTAGGTATAGTTCCAGCTTTGTGTTTGTAGCCAGGTCAGCTGCTGGACAACTTTTTGTGCTATGCACAAAAATAATTGCTGTTCAGCTGCTGCCCTTCTCACATCTGGGTGAAGCTGGCCAATTATTGGGACATGCAATATCCTTTTTTGGACCGCGCACTACATCCGCATATTGTCTTTTGGGAGTAGTCAGTGCGCCATTTTTCTTTCTTTGGTATTTTTCTTTTTCTTTTTGTCCTCCTCATCGGAGGAATTGTTGTGTTGGGTCGTGCGGTTTTGGCAGGGCTTCTGATGTGCAAAACTCACAAACATATTTCTCCTCATGCATTTTGAGGACTGAAAGTGTAGCAGATTCAGAATATTTTCTGAGAACATGTACTTTCAAATCTTTTTCAAAATTGCAGCCGTTTGAAACAAAATGTTTTGCAAGTTCTGTCGAACTACTGTTATTGTGCCTGGAATATCTGCACATGGAATCTTTAGTTTAATTGTTCTGTTGTACAACCAACATAAATTAAGTTGTGTTTCGTGCATTCTGCTGCGCACGCCAAATGGAAATCTCTATACGTTCCCCTTCCGTATAAATCATAACATTTCTGTTATAATTCCTGATGGAATTCACTTGACTCATGTTGTTGAACAATGAACAGGGCTTACTTCTCTTGCGACTGTTTTTCAAGGTACATCGTGCAGAAACTCCAATGTTACTTTTCTTGGAGTCTAAGTAGAGGTTAATAGTTCTCATATTTTTATTCCGTCTAAAGGCTACAATAGGCGGTTGAGAGAATATTTGTTTGAAACGAGGGTATTTTTCCGCAACTGGTAACTTTCATGTAACACTTTTGAAATGCCAGCAAAAGTTTGGTGCCAGTTAATCACAAAAGGAATTCTGTCATATTTTACTTTGTTTATGCGTGTAGGTTTGAATCATCTTGCTAATCTTAGCTATGTCATTTGCTATTTCCTTTAATCGTCATTCACTGTAACAGCATTTGACAAATGGTGTCAAAAGCATTTGCATGTTTCCAATAATCCCCTATATCAGTACAAATCCTTTCATTCCAAAATAATTGGAATTTCGGATTTGGCCGAATTTATGATGTGGATGATCGGAGCAGCGATGGAGGTATATGTGGGATGACGTGGGCTTGCAAAATAACTCTGTCGCTATTTTGCCTCCAGAAAAATGATCTTTTGTGTTCAAAAATTCAACGCCAGTTTTCGAAACCTAGACGTAGATTTTATCTTTTTTAGCATAACAGTCACAGAAATGCAAGAAGTCATTTAAACTATCCTGCGATCCTTCCCAGCTAAAATAGAAGTCATCAATGAGGATAAAACTTATTTCTCTTCTCATGGTTATAGATTCTTGGGGCCCTTAAATATTACCCATAAGCCAAATGCCGTTTCGATGGCTATACCTTCTATAGCTTTCTAACACTTTATTCCCACTGTTATGTTGTTCAGAGGATCGCATAAGCTCACTTAATTAAATTACACACACACACACACACACACACACACACACACACACACACACACACACACACACACACACACACACACACAAACACATACACATTCGTACATACATGCGTGTATGTTTTAATGCTACAAATATATTTTGGATATATATATTAATCGATGAAAGAACCGAAACACTCTTCACAAACTTTCGTCTGTTTCGATTTAAATACGAAGATCTAAATTTTGGGTAACTCAGTGTATCATTATTGTGTGGTGTTTAGGTTGAACTGAACACCCAGAAGAGTTTGGGGGAGAACATTGTTTCTCATGCCCATAGACTGCATTTGAATTGGGGTATAGCTTAGTCCTCCAACAACTGGTGACCAAAACTTACATAATAAGAGCTCAAAATCAAGAAACTCCACAACATAAGATAAACAACGTGTTTGAATAAAACGTTGCAGGCTGTTAAAAACTCATTAGCATTCATCGATATATAAAAGAAGTCAATGTTTCATTTTGATTTCGTTCATTGGAAATTATGATAATCGAACATAATTAGATTTTGTTTTGTTATTCTTTCCTTCACTTTTTTTTATCAAATATTTATTTTCAACTTTGATATCAAACATTCAGATTTAAACAGTCGCGCGCAGACACACAGATAGACGCGCACACGGACGTACATATGTATGTTTCTTAAAATTTGTGAAGTAAGTCCTTTGAGCTATTGTTTTAACATTGTGTTACAGACATTCCCCTGTACTCTCGACGCCAAAAATATAATGATGCAGTGACAGGTCTGTTGGAAAATTGCAACCCACAACGCTATGCTTAAAATATTGAGTTATAAAGAAATAAGGTATATACATTCATTCCTCCTGTTGTTATTTGCCACATCTTCCTCACCGCTATATATTTCTGAAGCTAACTTTCCACAAATATTTCTCTTCTAATTCATAATACATGTGAGCTGGAATTTATTTCTAATGTAGTAAGTGCTTGAAGCTTGGAGGTTTAGAATTCAGCCGCCTATTTCCGAGTGCTTAACCTCTTCCCGGCTTCTTTTCTCTCTAGTGGTCTATACTGCGAAAGATAGTGAGTATTTTAACTCAGACTCTAAGACTGATGGGGAGAAAGGATACGTTATCTTCAGCTCGGAACACTGGTCTGAGTGCTTTTGACAAATGGAGTTTACTAAGGACAAAGAATATCCTGAAAAATCAGGTTACGTATTCCATTCATGAACAGAAGTAGTCTGAAGGGCTTCCACACACACCGTTTCCATCTTGTTAATTGCATACACAAGGCTTTAGTTTCCTTGAGACTATGGTTTAAATAGGTTTTAGCTTTCTGAGAATCTTCATAGTATGATGGAACCCGCAACCATAAGTTTTAGAATGACTCATATACACGCAGCAATGCATGCTGCTGCAGTATATAAAGGAACGTCTGTGTCAAGAAGAAATAATAAGGGCGTATTCAAGACTACTAACTCATTAGTATAAACAATACTCTGATAATTTGTGACTCAGCGAATTCGATTATCTAACGTGCTACAGAAGCACCACTGAAGAATTCATTATCATACTACACTTGTAACGTTATTGTTATTACTGTTGTAGCTTCGTGGACGCATCCACTCATAAAAATATAACGCTAAATGCCACTACTTATACTGGGTATTTGAGAACGAAAAGTTGATGTTGTATCAGTAACTTCAGGCTTTTTGGCTGATTGCTTCATTATTGATATATCCCTGAAAAAAAAAAACAAGGCAGAATTATCTTTCGTGCGTTGGTAAGTATTCCATATCCATTACAATTAAAACACGAAAAACCGGTAATCTAAATTTGTTGTAACTCAGCGTTTCACTGCGTGGTGTTGAGATTGTGCTGAACACCCAGAAGAGTTGAGAGAGGAACACTTTCTACAGACTATATATTGCATTTGAATGGGGATCAGCTTAGTCCTCCAAAACCTGGTAAACAAAACATAAATATAAGAATTCAAAATCAAGAAATTTCACAACATAAAATAAGCAATGTGTCAGAATAAAACGTTGCATGCTGGTGAAAACTCATTAGCATTCATCGATACATAAAAGAAGGCAATGATTTCGTTCATTGAAAATTAAGATAATCGAGCAGATATTACGTTATCGGATGTTGTTTTATTATCATTCTTTCACATTTTTTTTTCATCTATCATAATATCAATTTTCAATTTCGATACCGAACTTTCAGAAACACAAGCATACGACACGCATGCACCAATGTTTCTCAAAATTAGATATCATACATATCTGTGTGTGTGTGTGTATGTGTATGTTTGTGTGTGTGTGTGTGTGTGTATGTGTGTGTGTGTGTCGACGGCGGCAGTGGTGGCGGCGGCAACTCGTATCCGAGTAGTAGATGTGTAGGCTTTCTCTCTTTTTCTCTTTTTCAGTGTGCATGTATGTGTAAACACATACACAGACACACACACATGCACACACTTACACGCACACACTCATACACACATAATTATATATATATATATATATATATATATATATATATATATATATATATTTATATATATGTGCGTAGGTGTGTTGTGTGCGGTGTAGTGTATGTGTTTAAACATACAAACATATAGAAAATTTAGTACAGAAAGAGAAAGAAAGAGAAAGAAAGAGAGGAAGTGTAAGAGGAAAAATAAAAGTAGAAGATAGAGAAATGCATAGAGAACGAAATATTTGATACGATTTGCAAAATAACGTTATCTCCTACTAGCAGTATCGCCCGGCGTTGCTCGGGTTTGTAAGGGAAATAACTATATAAGTATTTTTAGTGAGTTATAGCAAAAAAATAGCAAAAAATGCATTAAAGATGGAATAAAAAATGATGGTAATTTTTTTTTTAATCGTTGACTCATCGTAGGCATTTTTAGAGAGTTACTTCCCTTATATAATAGCGAAAAAAAAGCATTAAAATGGAAAAAATTATGGTAATTTTTTTTTAAATCGTAGACTCATCGTAGACGCGCGCTAATACCCAGAAGGGCTCGATATGAATCACGACTATAAGATACCCGGTTTTGGTTAAACTGCACCGCAAAATGTGGAAGTAGTTAGGAATCTAAATCGTAGGAGACAGACACACAACTTCACTTTTATATATAAAGATTTGTGCAACAACTAAAACATTCGGTTGTGCAAATTGTTTGCACAGGAAACCTGCCCTGTGTGGCGGTTTTTGCCATTTTTGTGGATCTGTTTCAGCTTTTTTAGCGATTTCTGTTTTGGCGACTTCAAGCCATGAAGTCGTTGTTCTAAAAGAACGCTGGTCTCCTTGACAACGCTTTACGACGTTGATTTCCTTACACTCCCTTCCCCACAGCTTCACGAGGGAGGGAAGAAGGGGGAGAAGCAACATAGGTGCAGCTGTGAGCGTGGACGCCAACTCCGCCGCCATCGACACACGAAAAAATATGCATTAAAATGGAATAAAAAATGATGTTAAATTATTTTTAAAATCGTAGACCCATCGTAGACGCGCGCTAATACCCAGACGGGCTCGATATGAATCACGACTATAAGATACCAGAATTTGGTTAAACTGCACCGCAAAATGTGGGAGTAGTTAGAAATCTAAATCGAAGGGGACAGACACTCACACAACTACAGTTTTATATATAAAGATTTGTGTGACCATGACAAAGATTATTTTTTAAAAAGAATTGAAATGTTTAGTGCGATATATTTAATTTACTCGAAATAAGAATTTACCCATGTGTAAATACCAGTAAGCGTGAAAATATATGCTAGCGTGTGAATAATATACGAGCAGATATACACATATAATTGCACACATGTATGCATGTATGTATGTATGCATGTATGCATGTTATTATTCAGTTTATTTCAAGATTTTTTGCCAATAGAGGAAGAACCGGTTTTTAACCTAGATTCAAGGCTCCTTCATTGGAATTTCGACATCAACAACAGGGTATTCTTGTTTGGTTGTTTGTATGTATGTATGTATGTATGTATGTATGTATGTATGTATGTATGTATGAATGTATGTATGTATGAATGTATGTATGTATGTATGTATGTTTGTATGTATGTATGTATGTATGTATGTATGTATACATGTGCAGATTTGTATGTTTTATGTATGTATTCTCATACATATAGTTGCATATCTAGAGATGCTCATATATATTTAAATGTTAAACTTCTGGAAAGTTTTACAGATTTTTATAGTTCCAGTGATGGATTGGATCTGTAGTCTTCGAATTAGCTTTCTCCTTTCTGATCCCGAGAAGCCCAATTTCTCAAGATTTGTATTTAGGTAGTGTGTTATATATCCCAGGGCCCCAGTAAATATAAGTATGAACCTGACCTTGTAATCCGGATAGAATAACTGCAAATTTCTCAATAGTTCAGCCTAGGTGTTCTCTTTTTCACTGATCTTCAGCTTTATGTTAACATCCACTGGGCAGCTAATTTCCACAACTGTGCACAGTTTATCTTCTCTATCTCAAATCATTATATCAGGTCTGTTATGCTTACATTTTATTGAGGCCTTCACTGGTACATTCCACTAGTATTCCTTTTTATTATGAGTAGCTATGGCTTCTACCATATTGTGGGTTCTTCTTTCTTCGTCCTCGTGATTATCCTTCCGACGGATCTCATTATAGAGCGTCCTAGCTACAACCTCATGTCTCATTGGTAAATAATACCGTGATGACGTTTTCGGACAACCGCTTATGATGTGGGTGATATCTTCAGTGTGAACTCCACAAAATCTGCATCGGTTGTCACACTGTACGACTTTACCTGCATCCCTATTCCCTTTGTGCATCAGGTACTTGGTTGGCATTTCCTGTTCCTTGATTGCAAACGTATACCCTTCAAAGTGGGAGGAAGAAATCCGGCTATGATAAACTGCTTTGATGATCGGTGTTACTATCATCATGGAGCTTTCTAGTAACAAATCCATGCATAGTGTTATGCTCATATAGGCTCATCCTTTCATCTGATAATACGTTGCAGTAGAGATGTGCGACTTCTTTGGCCATGTATTCTAGGTTATCGAAGAGTGTTGCTCAAGAGTGTTGCCTTCCAAGTTTTATGATGTTATGAGCCTCATGTATGCAAACTTGGTCAAGGGATGCACTTCGACACTTGGTGATTAGAAGATGTTGCCAAAGGGATATGATGCGACATTCAAAGGCATTTTGGATCGATGTTGAGCCACTTTCGCCTTGTTTTCGTTTTAGGTAGAGGCGGTCTACATCACTGTTTATGTGGAAATTATGTGTGCTTGTTAGTATTCTTCGTATTTTCACATCAATGGCCCGGATCTCATCAAGCGTCCAATCAAGCAACTCAAATGTCGGTATGAGTACGAGCACTGCAAATACATTGTGGGCTACTGTTTTATTGAGATTCTGAGGTCCAAATTTTCTTTATTCGGCTGTAATATTCTTTAGTGACACGTGTTTTGTTACAGGTGCCACTGTAAGATACATTTTCACCCACCCCTAGATACCTGTAACATTTCTCGTCAGATATAGGGGAAACAATCAAATCATTAAGGGAGATATTACTAGTCTGGTTTATAGTTTTCCCCCTTTTCACAGGCATATAACAACATTTATCCTGACCAAAAACCAATCCTACATCCTTTGAGAATGTTGTAACTAGATCAAGGCTCTTTGTCATCTCATGCATATTCTTTGCATAAAGTTTTAAGTCATCCACAAAGAAACAGTGTGTAATTTTGGTGTATGTATGGTATGTATGTATGTATTTATGCATGTGTATACATATGTGTCCACGTATGTTTGCGTGGCTGAGTGGAAAGGAGCTTGCTTCTCAACCTCATGGTTCCGGGTTCAGTAGCACTGCCAATAAGAGCGTTTATGGTGCACTGGACGAACGGAAGAGTTAAATAGCTCGGGATTTGGTTTGGTTCAGAACTCCAAGTGAAAAAAAAGTGCAATGAGGTGGCATGCAGAAAGGCCAATCTTAACCAGAAATGAGTAGTTGTGGCGAACGCTTACATTGCACCCGTCATATACAACTACCTGACCGTCGTACTTTGCCCTAGTGCACGGCTCAGCGGACTCGAGCGCCTGCTCTTCAACTTTCTGTAGAAGCTTTCCTTTGGTTAGGTGTTCCATTATTTGTCAACAACCGCTAGGTAGACTGAGCATGCTGTAGTTGATGATGTGCAGATATGCGTTTGGGCCGTGACATTCTCAGTGTTTTTTTGATGGTGGTCGACATTTGCCATTCGTTTTTCCACAGATTGTCTCTTTGACAGAGCTGTAGTTCTGGATCAAGCGTAGATTGAGGCAGAGTACTTAGCATCAAGATGTCATTGGGCGTTCTCAACCCTCTGCCAGTCGAGCAATGCTGTTGGTGGAAGTTTCACTTTAGCACTCTATAGAGGATTAGTGGCAGACAAGAGAGATATCGTTCTCGGGAGATTCTGGGCATCGACAAAATCAAGTGGCTCGAGTGTTAAGAACACCCAGGAAATTTCTAGGAACTTCTGATCTGGCATTGCTTCTGGGGAGCATTGCCGGTTCGAGAGGAACTCTATAGGGATAGAAATGCACAACAGCAGCAGCCACACCAATAACGTAAGGACATGAACACGGAAATAAATTGGAGTAACGGAGGACCCCTTTAAGCGATGACAAAATAACCAAAGTTTCTCCTTTAGGCTTCCTGAGAGTCGCAACTTTACGTCTTTGACCAATTACATATGGCATTTAAAGAAGAGGAAGTCTCAGAGGAGGTTGCACTTCGAAGAATTTCGTTTCAGGTTTTTTTTTCACAACCCTGGCTGACAAGGGCTGTATTCTTACCTCCATTAATAAAGGGGTGATGTGCCTCTGGCCAGCAGGTTCGCTGACTCGCCGATATTGTTAAGGGCATAACAGGCACGAAATTAATGGTAACATTCTGACCGGCCATAACCAACGACTACATTTAAAATGTATATATGTATGTATGTGTGTGTGTTTGTGTTCGCGCGTGTCTGTGTGTGTTTGTATATGCATATATGTATGCATATGTATGCATGTATGTATGTATATATTGCTTATATCTGTATATTGCCAAAAATAAACATATGCTTTGCAGCTTTCAACAATAACAGCTTTGTATAATCTTATCTTTATTGCCGTTATTTTACATCAGTCGTGTCAGATGTTGTTTGTAAGAGCAGATTTACAAAGAGTATTACACTTTACAGCCGTTCTATTACTGACTTAGTTATCTGGAAATTAACACAGTTTTATAAGTAGCCTGCTATTTTTGCGTTGAGAAGTATTCATCTAAAACAAACTGCATAAAATATGTGTCAGATTTTTCAAATATACAAAGGGTGATTAAAGAATTTATCTTATATAAAAAGAAACCTTTTGGGGTCGATAAAATAAGTACCATTTAAGCATTGGTGATCTACTGCGTAGACTAATCCACTCTCCTCGCAACTGTCTTAATCAGAAACCATTATTTAACACTGATATATGGTGCCTGAGTGAGACAAATTCCGCGGAAAATCTCACAAGCTAAAAGTATTGAACTTTTAGTTCTTTATTGCTTGAGGCTATTATAATTTTTACCTAGTTTGTTTTATTCGTTTTATAAAATCTGGACACAAGGAATATTGCAAATACATCAAACTTTAACATAAGACAATATTTTGTAAGGCAAGATGGATAGTTTAATGATTTGTCCGGATTAAATAACAAATTTATATTTCAATAGAGGACTGAGGACAAAGAGAAAAAATAATTGTGGTTGTTTCGCACCAAATCAACACTCATAGAAAATATTTATGATCAACGACTTTCTTTTTCTTTTTTAATATTTCTAACAGGTCGAACGGCCGCATATGTATTCCTCCGTTGGCTCGAGACAACAAATTCTGCCAGCCCGTCACCCTAACAACAAATAAAATATTAGTTTCAACTTTTGGCACAAGGTCAATAATTTCGGGAAAGGAGATAATTCGATTACATCGATTTCAGTATTTAACTGCTACTTTATTGACCTCGAAGGATGAAAAGCAAAGTTGACGCGGCGGAATTTGAACTCAGAACGTGAAGACGGACGAAATGCCGTTAAGAATTTTTCCCGGCGTGCTAACGATTCTGCCAGTTCTCTGCCTTACAACCAATAAAATTTAGAGGAACTCTTCGACGTTTACACTGAATTCACTGTCCTATTTAAAGGTAAATAAGAGAATGAAAATACATTAGTAAAACAAACGCTTACAACATGTACTTAAACATTCTTATCTAAATAACAAGATGAAACAGAGATGTAGGAGTAGGTATGCGAAATTATTGACACGAAGCCATATAACTTGAGAATTAAGTCTACATGAGTAATTAAAGTATATAGCCTTGGTTTCAGGGTAACTTGTACGTTAGTAAATTGCACACAGTAAAATGATACACCCACATCAAATGCTTAGCAATCATTGTTCATTGTTTTCTTGTTTTTCTTCTGGATGGGTGTTTAAAAATGATGGTGATTGGCTAATGTAATATCCAATCAATTGTTATAGTAAGGTCGTTTGTCACAGGTGAGGAACTTTTCTCCCCTGGAACATTGATTAATAAAAATTCCAGTTAACTACTAACCCCACCTCGAGTAGAAAATATCAGTTATGTAACCTTAAAAAAGGTGCGAGAGATATGCAGTTGCTCTGCTTGTTGGGTGGCTGCATAATTTGAAGCGAGAAATGGTTACACCTACAGGGTACGCAAAAACTTAATTCTAACATATTTGCTGTTAACCTTAGCATAGGACTGTGCCACAACTAACATGACAGAATATTTGTACGCATTCTCATGCATAAACATCTAATATCTCACCAGGCTTTCATATACCTCCTCCTCCTCCTCCTCCTCCTCATCATCATCATCATCATCATCATCATTACCAGTTTCGTTTATGCAGCAATCATTATCAGCAACAGTGATATTCCTTGTAACGAGAGTAGTAGTGATTGTAGTAGTATTGTTGTTGACGGCTACTGTGGTGGAAATAGTTGTAGATAGTTCTAGAAAACAGAAGTAGTAGTACCACTACTAGTAGTATCAATATCAGTAACAACAGGATTTTTTTCTTTACTTATTTTTCTGCTTAGGGGATAATGTCTGAATTCAGGGCTGTTAAAGATCTCTTCGATGAAAATAGTGATTTCAAAGATGGATATTGAATTTCAAATTCTTTGGTTTTCAGCCAACTTTGCTCAAACTAATCAACATTGTCCCAACGATATTTCTAATAATTCACTTTCAACATCAAACGCACAGCAAGGCGTTCCATAGCGCTAAAAGATTATATCTTTTCTTTTACTTGTTTCAGTCATTAGACTGCAGCCACGCTGGGGCACCACCTTCGAGAATTTTTTAGCTGAATGAATCGAACCCAGTACTTACTTATTTTTAGCCGGGTACTTATTTTATCTGTCTTTTTCCGAGTCACTACGCTACGGGGACGTAAACATCACCATCGGCTGTCAAACGGTGGTGGGTGTACAAACACAGACACAAAGACACACACTCACACACACACACACACACACACACGCATACACTCGCGCACGCGCACGCATACGCACACACACACACGCATACACACGCACACGTGCACGCATACGCACACACACACACACACACATATATACATACATACATACATACATACATACATACATATATGTACATACCTACATATATGTATATATACATGCATATGTGTATAGGACATCAAAAAACGTAGACAAAATGAGAAACGAGAACAAAAAACAAAAGCATAGAAAACGAACATTTTTCGAACAATGAAAAAACCCAGAGAAACGAGATATGCAACATAAAGAACATTCCCTCCATCAGTCGTCCCCTGTTTTATCTGCTCACCGTTTGTTTTTACTATTTTGTTCTCACCGTCCTGTTTTTGTTACCACTTTCATCCTCCGCAATAAATCCCAAATTATATTTAATTTGCTTTGCGGGAAGGACTGTTTTAACGAAGACGCATCTTGTCCTTACCTTCAAAACGTGAAGTACATATGCATGTATTTATATATTATTTATATTATTATATGATCGAACGCCACGCATAGTTTTCCAAGTAAGTTTTATCTATGTATATGTATACGACGGACTTCCTTCAATTTCTGTCGACCAAATCCATTTACAAGGCTTTGGTCGGCCCGAGGCTATAGTTGGAGACATTGAACCCGGAAGGCAAGCTTCTTACATCACACCCGTACCTGCGCGTATATATAGTTAGAAATTAAAAACAATAACATTAAAAACTGATATCTAATTGTTTACATCCTGCAGAAAACACTGTATACAAACTATATTGTTGCCTTTCTGAGTGTGATAAAGTACAAGCAACATTACTAAATGATTCTGGTGTTGATACTCAATTGTTTTTCCGTTTTAACATTAAGTTTAGAACTATTAGAATAGACAAGCAAATTTTATTCTAATACATACTCCAGTAGAATGAACCAGTGGTTACAATTTTTTAAAAATCTTGTTTGGAGTATTCGGTTAGTGTTTTGTTGTGAATTTTCTGTTGATGTCTGTCTCGAAACCCTTCTCTGCTATCGAGGTTGTGCTCTGAACTCTGCTCAGAGGAAACTTCCCAATAACCATAGGTTTCACCTGAATTTCAGTAACAATGATTTTTCACTTACACACTCTCTCCTTACAGCTGCAATCAATACTGCGATCTGTAGTGCTCAATAAATAGCAATTTATATGAACCATTGTTTGTTGCTCTCTTTGCTGTTGTCTTCTTTATCTATTTCTTAGCCTTTTCAGCGTCTCTGAGAAAAAATTCCTCAGTAGCTCTTGCTGTCATGCATGTAATAACAACAAGAGTTTCTGCTCGCATTACAAATCTTATCACCTTTCTCTCTGTGCTTTCAATGGAGTAATACTTTGAGAATTTTTCTGAGGTTTTCGAAATTTATCACTACTTGCAAGTGCATGCATATCCCGTTCCACCACATGTCATTTCAGGTAATTTCCCCACTGCCCCTATTGTGTACAAAAAGGGCTACGTATCAAAGCCCAAGGTATTTATACCAAAGTCCCTTGCTTGTAACCATTGTGTTATGCCGTCCTCATGTATTTAGTTCAAATGATTTGGAGGAATATTAGGAACTAAATTGGCCTTCTTTTCAGTTTTGAAGATCAGGCACATTATGTCGCATGCCCTATTCCCGTCAATGGATAATGCATAGTATAGGGGTTCTTTTAACCGTTCTTTTGAAGGTGTAACAAAATCTTCTTCCCTCTTCCCTTTTGGACAAATTATTCATGCAAAAAGGCTAATCATTTTCTCATTACTGAACTTAACTCATGTTCAGACTATTACTTCCACTTCTAATGCTAGCAAAAAGATTTGTTATTATTGTCTATCTTAATATCGTAGAAGTTTGTTGTTATTTCTAGTATGTCGTGACGTGAAAATTTGTGCTTTCAAGTATCATAGCAGATTGTGACAACCTATTTAATTTTTTTTTAAACAAAACTATTTTCGTGTATTCGAGGAGCATTATTGGTACGTTTCCTTGGGCATGGTGTACCCAGTACTACTTTATAATTATTATTGTTCCTGGGGTTGAAATTAAGATTTAAAAAATGTGAACTACAGATCTTTTTTTTTTTTTTTTCAAAAATAAAACTGTCTATTCCAGATATTAAGATACATGTGTTATTCCGAGATTATTTTTGCAGGAAGCAAAATCCAATTTTCTCGGACATTGGTTTCCTCATGTTTACTTCCATAATAATTGTTTCTAATAATGTTTACTTCCATAATAATAATTGTTTCATTGAGGTGATTTATATCCCTGCACAGTGACATCTCGGCCTTCTGCATTCAACAGCTACTTGAATCTTTGTACCATATGAAAGGCTTATGAAGTCCGGGATATCCTCTACGTTCTGTTAATCCGCCTGTATTAATAACTGCATACCCTGTCCTAACCAGTTTTGCTTCGGTATATTTTTTTTTCTATATAGAGAATAGTAATTTTCTCTTCTCTGTCTAAGAGAACTGCTGGTAACAACAAGCAGATGTTGTTTTCTGGTCGACTATTTAATATTCTTATTTTTGAACATCCTTTGGCCAAGGTAAATGGGGTGACCAAATCCCAGAAGAAGTTACTCAGAATGAGGACTGCAAAATCTTGTGGGAGGCAATGATTCAGTGTGACCATCAGATTGGAAATCTGACATTGTTGTGAAAGAAAACAAAAGACATACCTGATAATCAACATTAGCATGTCCTTGTAACCACAGGATCGAAGAGAAATAAAAAATATAACTGAACAACTATTATGAACTGAAGCGGAAAATACACAGGCTGTGGGCAATGAAGAAAGTGAACGTGATACTAATAGTGATTGGCAAGTTTGGAAGTATTATTAGTACTCAACTACCAACGTGGTTCAAAAAAAGATTGGTACAAATCTGAATATAGAACACCTACAAAAATAATCATTGTTTCGAATTGCAAGAGTTCTCCGCATGGTCCTTGGAGCATGATCAGTAAACATGTATCCTCTTAGTTTGTTGACGGTTGGCAGCATTCACTTATCATCATTGCCGGCGATAATAATAATAATAATAATAATAATAATAATAATAATAATAATAATAATAATAATAATAATAATAATAATAATAATGATGATACAAAATTATCTAACTCAGAACCAAGGAAAACTGGTACAAATAGCCACAAAGCATGAACAAAACAAAAAAACAACAACTGTTTTTTGTCATCAAGGAAGCCGAGAAATAGAAGAAAGAGGTCATAGTCCCTGAAAATTATGAAGGAAAATAATGAAACACGAAAGCTATAAAGCAACTGAAATCCAAACTTAACTGAAACAAGAAAATACCAGGATAAAACGATGGCAAGAAAAGTCCTTGCATGGCAAATACTGGGATAAGCTAAATAGAAAAGAAACAGACAAAGTGAAATTCCAACAATGATTGAGAAGTTCAAGATTCAAAGCAGAGATTGAGGATCTTTTATTGTGGCACAAGATCAAAGTCTCTCCCAAAATACATAATTGAGAAAAATATAATAAATAACTGCAGAATATGAGGTGATGGAGAAGAAACAATAAATGATATTCTCTCTGACTTCCCTGATTAAGAAAGAATATATCCGCAGACATGACAGAGTTGGGACGTATATACACTGGAAGCTATGTTAGCACTATGGACTGACAAGAGAAAAAGATGGTATAGGAATATCGCAGAAAATGACGAAGCAACCATACTCCGAGATATGTCAATACACACAGATAAAGAGATCGAGATTAATAGAGCGGATATAGTTGTTAGAGACCATTAAAAAATGCCTTCTAATAGATGTATCAATCCCAACAGATCACAATGTATCTCTAAAAGAAACAGAGTAACTCTCGAACTACAAAGATCTGGAAATAGAGATAACCCGAATGAGAAGCCTAAAAACAGAAACAATACCTCTAATAATGGGTGCATTAGGTATGGTTAAAAACATACAGACAAATACATGATCAAAACACCAGGTCTTATGAATGTATATATCATACAGAAAATTGTAGTTTATGCATTTCAGAGGTACACTTAATCATATGCGCTTCATTTTATATAGTCACACTCTGAAAATGATATATTAGCGTCTCCTGTACAAGGGAGTTTTATTTCTCATCTACTTAATACCTTATGCTAAACAGGGGCTCTATAACACTTCCACATTAGAAATCAACTCTGACCATATAAAAGGGCTAGTTCTACTGATATGGTTGTTGCGGCTACATAGCTACACTTCAACTGTGGCTGGGTAAACCTACGATAAATAACGCTTCAGTCATGACAATCACGTTTTTTTTCTCGAGCATTGCATATCAACGACTGCATTATGCAATGTGTCTTTTTGAGAAGAGAAAATGTAATCTGAGCGAGATTTTCCTACACTTTCTAGCAAATCGAATGTCCATTCAGAGATTCTCAAATCATTTCTAATCAAGCATCAAGCTGTCCTATGGTCACAGTTAATCCACAATACCACGAAGTGCATCCATTTTTAGACATCAGAGTAATTTTCAGGTAGATTTGTATACTGTTATTTACAGGTGAGTGACCACATAAAGTCTTCCGTGTTGGCTGCTAAGTTTATTTATATGGTATATGACATTTAGAATTGAGCGTCTTTGATAATGTCATAGATGATATCTTTAAACATTAGTTATTCTCTCGACTAAGCTAATTGTAACCTACTAACCTCTTATCTGAAAGTTTTGTTAATACGACAATGAGTGTGTGCATTATGTCCCTCATATACACTGGTGTGCAAAAGTCTTAGGCAGTCCCATTTTTCTCTTTGAAATTTGATAATAATTGGAACTTAATGCTGAAATATTCATTTTTATGATATGGTACTAATTTTGTAATATATTATTTTAACATACATTAAAAATTCACAGAATTTCCAGTATTTGCTAAAGTTGACTAAATCATGAACCAAAAAAATTGTTTCATTTCATTAAAAATTACTTAAATGTTACAATAAAACATCATGAAAACATCAGCTTTAAATATCTTTATGCCAAAACAATTATCGATATTTCCATGTTTATATCTAGATTAAATGCGTTTGTAACACTTCCTTCATCAGCTCAAAGATTTCTTCTGATTTGGATTTGAAAGTACTAAAAATCAAACATACCCGTCCGGTATGAGTAACACCGGACAAACCATGCCTGACCGCCAGTACCAACGAATTCAAAAATACAAATGAGAACTCACATTCGTCCCCGTCCACCCACGTGAGTTACAGAGTAGTACATTCCTATAGAGATAAACTGCAGTTAAAATTTCAGGGAGAGAGAATTATATTGTCAATAATAAAGTGTTGATCTTTATAGTCAACTAATCCAGAAACAGGCTTGTTCTCATGTGATCTTATATAGATGTGAATTTTCGTTATTTTTCCCTTATACCTGTGTGAGTTATTTCTGAGTATGCATTGTCTGGGAGATTTTTCTTACAGTAGAAGAAATAGCTAAGTTTTTGGCTGCTGTTTCTAAAAAGTTCGGTGTGTGGTAAAGTAAATTATTTTACTGAACCCTATTTTTATAAAGTAATATATATATATATATATTATATATATATATATATATATATAATGATTACTTCATTTTGACAGATGATAGCCGTGCCATCAACACACACACTACACCCCATCACACAGCGCAATCACTCCGTTGATTAACACTTAGATGACTTTCAAGACCAGCTGCTGACTGAAATGTTTTAAAACACAAGTGACATATTATTCAAGCTTCTATATCCTTGCTCTTTGGAATCTGATACTGAAGGAATGCTTTTGTGAACTAGCATATGTCTTTTAAGTCTAAATATGGTCTTATATCTAGACTTACTTGGTGAGGTAGGTGATTGTTGGACACCCTGCAGAACGATATATATATATATAATATATATATATATATATATATATATATATATATATATAGATATATATATATATATATATATATATATATATATATATATATATATATATGTATATATATATATATATATGTGTGTGTGTGTGTGTGTGTGGTGTGTGTCTGTATGTATGTATGTATGTATGTATGTATGTATGTATGTATGTATGTATGTGTGTATGTATGTATGTACATACGTACGTATGTATGTACGTATGGATGTATGTATGTATGTATGTATGTATGTATGTATGTATGTGTGTATGAATGTATGTACGTGCATATATATATATATGCGCATACATACATACATTCATGCATACATTCATACATACATGCATACATACATATATAATTTATATATGTATATATATATATATAAATTTTTTTCAATATGCTAGGCTACTGGTATAAATTGATATTAATCTAATTAATATCAATTTTTTACCCTTATTATTTAAATTTAAATAACCATGTTCTCTAATCGGCAAGCTTCGATGCGGAAAACTATTTTCTGCGGAAGTCATTTCTGGCTTCGGCGCGCCGAAACGAAGACATTTGAAATATACTCCAAAATATAATTGATAGAACTGTATGCATGTTGTCTCTCGGCAGGACGTCCCGTGTATAGACCTTCAAATTATATTTTCTATGACGGTCACACTGAAGATTTGCAGACATTTACTTAATGTAAATGGTAACAATGAAACCTAGTATGTGACTAATCATTATATTTTGTATCTTTTCATTTGCCTTGCCCGATTTACGTTCTGGGGAAGGGATTATGTATGTATGTATGTATGTATGTATGTATGTATGTATGTATGTATGCCTAAGTAGCGAGATAGATGGATAGATAGATAGATAAATAGAAATCTTATAAAAAACAATTATGTTGTAATTTAATTATGATACCCATACAATTAATTAGCCTGTATATACTAATTACATTCCAAAAGACGTGTGTACCAGATGTGCAGGAATATGAGCAGTACGAAAGACATATGCGCCTAAACGTTTATGAGCAGGCATAAAAGTCAATGAGAGAGCAAGAGAGAGACAGAAAGATAGACATAGAAACAGAGACAGGGGGAGAAAGAGAGAGAGAGAGAGAGAGAGAGAGAGAGAGAGAGAGAGGCTTAATGAAAGAGGCAAAACATTTCAGAGCGGGGTAGCACCAACTGTTATAGTATCACGTTTTCTAAAAGACATCAAATTACTTGGCTATGTTTATATTACAATCACTACGTTAGTTGTTGTCACAAAACTCTTACCACAAACACTCATGCATACATGTATACATATATATATATATATATATATATTATATATATATATATATATATATATATATATATATATATACATGTATCCGTATATATCTATATGTATATATATATATATCTATATATATCTATATGTATATATGTACGTTAGTACGTTATTATTTAATTTTATTTCTAGATTTCTTGCCAATGGAAAAAGAGCCGATTTCTAACATAGATCCAAGATTCCTTCATTGGAATTTCAACATCAACAAGATATTTGTGCATTTTTTTGTGTGTAAGTGTGCAATATTTAGACTCAGTGCGTGTGCAGATATGTATATTTTGTTTTATAGTTGAATGTCTAGACATGTACATATCTACTTAAGTGATAAAGTTTTGAAAAGTTTTACATATTTTGACAGTTCCATTAGTGGCATGTAACCGTAATATTCTAATTAGCTTTCTAATATTTGATTTTGAAAACCTTAATATTTTACAATTGATACTAAGGCCAGAGTCCTAACAATTAAGGGCATAAATCTAAATTTGTAATCTAGTGGAATAGCTGTAAATTCCTAAATAGATCAGCGTAGATGTTTCGTTTTTCTTTGATCGTTAGCTTTATGTTGAAATCCGTGGGGCAACCGATTTAGGCTACAGTTTCTCTTCTCTATCCCAAATCTCTATGACTCATCTATTATGTATGTATGTATGTATGTATGTATGTATGTATGTATGTATGCATGCATGCATATATGTACGAGGGGGTACCCAAAAGAAACCGGAATTTTTCAACATTCTTTTATTCACTAAGTTTTACATGTTTACACTTTTACACATTCAAAATATTTTCCTATTGAAGCGATGTATCGGTCCAGGCGCATTTTTCACTGTTCGAAGCAGTCCTGGAACTCTTGTGAAGTGATGCCTTTTAATGCCTCCGTCGTTTTTTTCTTTACCTCTTCCACATCTGCAAAACGTTTTCCTTTAAGGACTTTTTCATTCGGGGGGACAAAAAATGTAGCAGGGAGCAAGACTGGGTGAATAGGGAGGGTGGATAAGCGGGGTCATGCCATTTTTAGTCAAAAACTGTTTTGCGCATTGTTGTGACGAAACCACCATTCTCCTCTCACTGGGCCTAACCACATCCAGCTAGTTACTTTTGAATGTTCTTGTCTCAGATTCCACAAAAGAGAAACAAACTTAATTGAAACAAAAACGTTCGATGTGGAAAGATTTAAAATATATCACGGATTCTAAGAAGTGCCGGAGGTTACAGGTCCCTTACGTGTCGAATGACACTATGCAAAGAAGTGTGCGTGTATATATATATATATATATATATATAAAGACCTCTGAATATCAGAGAGTAGGCAAGAAGTTTATATCATTTGTTCTCTACATACGGTTCAATTTTGTGATTCAATCGCACATTGTGGTTTCAGGTGAAATTTTGAACATTTGTGGTATTATAATATAGTGATCAAATGTCTGAAGAAGTTGTAAGAATGACGAGAGGGAAGAAGATAGAGAGCAAATTGAGAGAAACAGAGAGAGATAAAACGCATAAAGGAGAGAGAGGAAAATATACAAAAAGAAAATGTAAGATTGTAACATAAAGTGTTTCCCTGATGGTTCATTGTGTTTTACCGTCCAATTGCACTTGGAACAACTAGTGCAGAAGTTGTAAAGAGATGGAATGGTGAAACATGCAGAGAAACGAATGATATAAACTTCTTGTCTAGTCTGTGACATTCAATGGTCTTTAACACTGGGTGTCGTATAGGGATATCTTCTAGGACACCCTACCGCAGAAAATTTGTGTACAAACCATACATACATACATACATACATCATACATACATACATACATACATACATACATACATACATACATACATACATAACATACATACATACATATATACATATATATATATATATATATATATATATATATATATATAATATATATATATATATATATAGATATATATATATATATATATATATATGCATGTTTTTTTAAACATAGTATACCCAAAATTACTGCAGTCAACTAGTTTCTTATTGAAACGATATAATGGGATCTGAGCTAGATTTGGCTGCAATTTATAGCTCCCACATTGGTGGGTTTGAAGGTATTATCATTATTATTTATTGATATTTTCGTTAAAAAAATTATTTTCTTTTGTATTGAATCGCTTCTGGTATTCTAATGTTCCATTTTTTTTAAGAAACATGGCCTCACAGTAGCGACCCTGTTTCTTACAGAGCTGCCGGGGAATACCCCTGGTTTGACAGAACAAATATTTCATTTTAAAATAAATACTATGATTTATCCAAGAGAAAAGTTAAAACATCTTCTTGTGAAGAAATGTAACAACTGGGTTGATTGGTGAGAACTGTAATGTTATTGCTGATATCAGCTCTCGAGATACTTTTAGTTCTGCACTGGTTGTATGTAGAATTGTATATCACGCAAAAGAGGAAGAATTCATTTGGTTTGATATGGTACACACCTACCCAGCACCTGCCTCCCTCTCGGTTTCCTTTTCTGTTTCCTTATTTACTTCTTGCCTTTGTTTTTCTTTCCTGCTTTCCATTTTGACCTATACTTCATTATTTTTCTATCTCACTCAACTTTCCATTTCATATTCTCTTCGTGCCTCCCCCCTTTTCTTCTTTTCTTCAGTCATTACTTCCTTTTTTGAGTGTGTGCTTTTGACTGCTTGCAATAATTTTCTTTTGTAGTTGAATCGTATTTCTATTTCTTGTTCCGTGCATGTCGACATATACATTTATGTAGCGCGCGCGCGTGTGTGCACGAGTGTAAAATTGCATAAGCGTGACCCTTGCTGAAACATAAAGCTAACGAAGAAGAGTCTTGTAAAGTCATTACTCCCGATGGATTATGATGGATTAAACTGGATTAGGCGAAACGATGAACGTCTTTATTCCTTACTAACTCTCTTGGACGCGGTTATTGTATAAATATATAGCTAAAATAATCTTCATGTAATTTCTTATTTAAATACACAGATTATATCAAAAAGACGATTCCCTCAGATAATTTATTTTTCTTCGTGTTCAAAATAGGTGATTATTCAACTGTCGAAACTTTAACGAATACATGCTTTGATTTTCATTTAAAACTGTCTCACAAATATATTATTAGAACTCTACAGATTTGTTCAGGATGGAGATGAAGATAATGGCATTTATATTAAAATGTGTTATGTGCAACAGAAGCAGTCTTAGAGTTAAGAAGCAGTCTATGTATCATACAATATTAAAATTTAAAATTTATTACGGTATCGGTCATGACATAATAGCTCTTATGGATGCGGTGTGTTAAATAGCACAAATAAGTCAGTAATTGACGAAATTCCTCCAGAAGCGATGCGAGAATGCCAGATGTACATATCTGCCTTTTGGAGTTTTCTTAGTAACAAATACAACAACCATATGCTAAAATAAAATCTGTCATCACACATACATAAAAAAAATCAGTGATTACGTACATAACAGATCCGGACGAATACCGCAGTTAATTTGGCCTTACGTCTTGTATTTTCATTAAGTGTGGTACACAGAAGGCTATTTTAATTAAATTCACGCTATAAAGTGATATGTGTGGGTGTTTGCATGGGTGTTATGAGCAAGGATAACATCATGAGTCAAAAGAAT
Source organism: Octopus sinensis (assembly GCF_006345805.1). Taxonomy (NCBI): domain Eukaryota; kingdom Metazoa; phylum Mollusca; class Cephalopoda; order Octopoda; family Octopodidae; genus Octopus; species Octopus sinensis. The sequence continues at coordinate 78,301,779 of NC_042997.1, forward strand.
GACCTAGCTGTTCATTCCTAACAAGTTCTGGCAGATTTGAACGTAAATATGGTATTCGCTGTTATATTTCACCAGAGAACAGAAACTCTCTTTACACAATGCCTGTTGACAACAAACGCGAAATAGTAATTTATTATTGGCAGACATTTAGCTCTAACAGCAAACAATTTGATGAATTCTATAAACATGAACAATTACTCTTGTTCAGATTCAGAGAACCTTCGGCAACTCTGGCTAAAGAGGTACAATCATGTCAAATAATCAGTGCCTCGGAATCCATTATATTACCGAGTTGTTTTTGTTGTAAGCGTACACTGTTGAAAGGGAGAAGTTGTTTTGCTGTTCTCGGAAAATGAAATGCACTACTTACCGAATGGCATATTCACGTTCAAATCTGTTGAAATGTGTTCAGAATGAATACACACATCATTTCATGTGTGCGTGTGTATGTGTGTATCTATGTATACAATCTATATCTATATATATGTGCGTGTGCATATATATATATATATTATATATATATATATATATATATATGCACGTATGTATATATATATGTGTATGTAATAAGAATACGTGGAGGCGCGGTCGGAGGATCGCGGTTTCGATTCCCAGGCCGGGCGTTGTGTGTGTTTATTGAGCGAAAACACCTAAAAGCTTCACGAGGCCCCGGCAGGGGGTGGTAATCCCTGCTGTACTCTTTCACCACTCTTTCTCTCACTCTTTCTTCTGTTGGCCTGTTCGCTTAGCCAGCGGGGTGGCGTCATTCAAAGGCTAAAACAATGCGAAGTGCATTGTGACCAGCGATATGTAGCAACATCTGATGGTCTGGTCGGTCACATGATGATGATGATGAATAAGAATATACAGATCTATGTTTAATTGTTGCTTACATGAAGTAATCTGTTGCTGCTACACAAAGAAAATAGCCTCAACGCAACAGTGAAGCTTGTAGGAGAGGTTGTAAGGGCTAAAATTCAGCTCCCAAGAGAGAAGTTGGGAAAGACACACAATGATTTATATATAGAAAATGCATGAAGAGTTAACATCAAAATTCGGCATTGAGAGTAATATCAATCTCCGAACCAGTCGCTTCTGCAAAACCCCAAAGTTTCCATCAAAAGACAAGACCAAATACTGCCAAGTTTCCATGAAAAGATAGGACCAAATACAGTTTGGTGTTCAAAGGTTCATAGCTCTTTAATGTCTTACAATGAAGTTGAGAAATCTATCTGCTGTGAATATACATGAATTCATGAATCAGTATCAAGGCAAAAACTAAACTCAGGGCAGCAGCTAATCACCAAAAGCTAATTACAGAAAGAAGGCTGGAGAAATATCTGCAATTGCTTATGCGGTGTTCTAGTATGACGCAGCCTTCGTTATAAAATAGCAAAAAAATAAAAGAAAGAATATGGGTGTACAACAGAGAGCGGAAAGGAGACAGAGAAGAAAGAAGGGAGGGAAAAGGAGTGAAAGAGAAGAAAAAAGAAAGAGAGGACTAAACTCAGTCCTACAAAAAAACTGCTTCAAATTTTGGTACCAGAGAGGTTAGTCGAATACATCGACTTCATTACTTGACTGCTATTTTATTTTATTGACCGAAAGGAAGATCTCTGTTACGTAAAGAGACTGAGAAAATACTGCTAAGCATTTTGTCTGACGTATTTATGATTCTTCCAGCCCATCGCCTTAGCCCTACGAAATAATAAAATAACAAAATGATAAATTACTCGTTAATTTTACAGCGTACTTGTTGTTGCTTGATCAATGGATTTATCACGTTGTCTGTTGCAGCATGCACTGCTTCAACTATTCATCCAATGTGGTATTGACTCAAACACTCGTACTTTGAAGAGCCATCGAAAAAGCCGTTAAGTGGTTCACTGACCTGTAACTAGTAGCAAGCAGTACTTGCTCAAACCACATCTCAACCCATTAAATAAGGGAGGGGAAATATTGAATAAGGTAGTTCTGGATACACTATGTTTGAAAATAATTGGATGAACATAGACGAAACGCTTTTGACCATTTATCATAGATTTGGTGCTAAACAACAATAACCACAACCTTGTGCACTTATATTAGAATATAAGTAGGATTTGGAAAAGACAAAAAGGGAAAAAGAAGTTTATGATTGCTTCAGAAATGAATATATTCATTTCTCAAATATAAATGTACTCTTCTTCAACTGTACTCTTCTTCAACTTGTGTCACTGAAAGAAGAACCACATTATATAATCTAATGTATAAAGTTTCTTCTGTGAGACTAAACAGCTGAATTCGTTCGTCATGAGTGCGAACCGAAACTTGTTGTTATTCAGTTTACTAGGAGATTGCATCTAATCTACAGTGCAAGCCTTTGAGATTAACATATTTTTATTGATTTATGACTGCTACATCTCAACAGCTAGATTTTCACGTGTTTTATTTTGGCAACTGATGGCCGTTAATAGCTATTCTGATATTGAACAGTTACTCATCAATCAATATTTCTTAATTCTGGTTCTCATTGACCCAACACTTGTGTGTTGAAGACACATTACAAGGTGTAAAGAGAGTAAACAATCAAGATAATTTGGTCTTAGTGTTGTATTGTTTACTTTATTATATTATTTTCAGCTCGTTGTTTTGTTATGAAGCTTTTAATTTAGTTTAGCATCGAATTTGGAATTCAGACTAAATAGTAATAACAAAAGGTTCTATATTCAATGGCGTTCACAGCTTCCTAAAGAAAATTAACGACGTAAAAGCAATGAAATAAGTAGAAGCATAAAACGAAATGACATGAAATAGATTCATTTGGAGCCAATTTTGTCACATAACTTGAATGTCTCCAATAGTGGAACCAGAGGTAACTTGCAATTATTTCTAGCTATACGATAAGTAAAAGTTATATTCTGTGGTATCTTCAATTATTTTACTTTTAAGTTTTGGGAATTTGTGAAGATATATGAGATCATTATATATACAATGGA
>NC_042997.1:78309756-78319756 GCF_006345805.1 Octopus sinensis
AGATACCATTGAAAAATATGTTTCCATATACCCCTACGTACCTGAAACATTCCACATCAGATATAGGAGAAACAGTTAAGTCAGTGATGGAAATGTTGCAAGTATGGTTTGCAGTTTTCCCTTTTCCCAGCCATATAGCAACATTTCTTTTGACCAAACTCCAACCCTATATCCTTTGGGAATGTGGTAACCAGCTCAAGGCTCTTTTTCATGCATATTCTTGACGTACAATTTCAAGTCATCCACAAAGAATCAGTGCATGATTTGGGTATTTCTGTTTCCTTGTGAACTAGTGAGACACCCTTCAGACTCCTTTAACATGAATGACCAGGGTTTTACAGAAAGTATGAACAGCATCACAGAGCGGAATATACCTTTGTGATACTGTATTTTATCGGTGATAATACAATCACTCTTTGTATTTATCTTCAAGATGGTGGCCCACGATGATGTCAGGTCAGCTATGACTTTGACTATGCTCTCTCAAACCTTAACAAGTCGATGGGCTTCTAGCATCCATGAGTGGGAAATAAAGCCTTTCTTGTAGTCCAGCTACATTGAAACTAGGTTTCCCCTATGCACCCATACCTATGACATTACAGTTTTGCTCGGTACATTCTCAGACTCCTTTCTTCTCAGCTGCTTGTTCTGCTTTGATAATGTTATTACTTTCACAATGGTTTGGAAGAAGAGGTTTAAACATACTGCATATATTTTATGGATTAAGTTCTTACGTACTATTGGCCGGTAGTTTTTTGCCATGTGAGTGGTTCTGCTTTTCGGAATCAGTTTTGTCTTTCCCAGAGCTAACCATTCTGGTGTGCTACTATTCTCATTGAGGGCTTGCAGGTGCAGGTTGATAAAATATGGTCGGTAGGCTAGTTTCTTGTACCAGTATCCAACAATCAAGTTTCTTCCAGGTGTTTATACGATATCATACATACATACATACATACATACATGCATGCATGCATACATACATACATACATACATACATACATACATACATACATACATACATACATACATACATACATACATATAATATATATATATATAGGTGTAAAAAGGTTGACTGTAGATTCGTCCTTTAATTTGGAGGTTTCCAAAACAGATTTCTAATGTTGATTCTTCATATTTTGCTGGCGGTTTACAGGCATAAATTTGCGAATATGAAAATAATACTTGTATATGATGTGTTGTAAATTTATGGAACGAAATCCCACAAAACGCATCAATTTAGTTAAAAATGGAGAAGACAAGTTGTTAAAATATATAAGAGAATTTTAATTCATGCAGACGAACGTTTCGTACAGAGATATAAATATCATGCAAAATCATGATTGAATTGAATTAGATTAAATTAATTAAATGAATTAATTATATATATCAATGTACTCTTCAGTGCAAGAAGTATAAACAAAATTTAGAATGAACTTGACAAAGGAAGCAGCAGAAGAATAGACTCTAGGAGATTCATATTCATCCTTATGAGAAAGAGATGTACGTCAAGTTAAATATTAACTATAACTAAAAACTATAACGGTTATTTGAAAATATAAGTAAAGAGGTATCAGAGACATTCCCTCTATAAATGAGTAAGGGGATTAGAAATTTTAACTCCAAACAAGTAGCATAAGGCAAAAAATTATATTAGAAATGTCCAATGGAAACGCATTGCTATATTTGAATTAGGATATGACCTGGCAGTTGAAAACATTACTTAATGTGATGTATTTAAAAAATTTTTATACATGCGAATGAAGTTAATCTTTAGGAGGTAGTATATAAAGGGCTAATATTATATAGTTTACGTAAACAAGTATTAGAGAGATAAAAAGCGTTAAAGAGAGAATAAGATGTGTAAGAGGGACTTACGTGTGCATAATAACTAATATTCGTTAGTGTGTATTAAAAATTAGGCAGAAAAAATAAGTAAAAACAGAAAAATAGGTGTTAATTTTACAATTTAGATAGTAAATACTTGCTGTAGCTATAATTAGCACGTCAAGTAGTTCATGGAAGTGAACTAACAAGATACACAATACCTACGGTGTTGCATACAGAATTGAATTTTCGTCCGTGGAAACCTCATTACATGCACGAGCTAAAATCTGAAGACTGTGACAAAACCTCGCACGCTGGAGGACTTGGAGATATGGATTCAGGAGGTTCTCAATGATATCTCAGATGACATTCTTCAGAAGGTTGTTCATTCTTTCCTTGCCGTTTGAGGAACCTGGTTGACGCAACCGGTGCTCACGTTAAAATACGAAGATTTACTTTCATTTTCCCGTGTAATAAAGAACATGTACCATTTGTTTCAATAAATTTGAAAAAGTTTTATTACCAATTTTTAATGCCTACTTACTTTTCACCCACCCTGTATACACACACACGCATATATATATATATATATATATATATGTGTGTGTGTGTGTGTGTGTGTGTGTGTGTGTGTGTGTGTGTGTGTGTGTGTGTGTATCAGCATTATAATATCCATAAGTTGATGAACAAACCAAATTTGTTTCTCCATTTTCTTATTTGTATTATATATATATATATATATATATATATATATATATATATATATATATATATTATATAAAGCATTGATCAGAGAACAAACATCAAATTCGATTCAACGACTTTATATATAATACCACGCCTCCAAAACATTTGATCATATATAAATATTACCGTGGTCCTTAAACATACAAAGTATACATATATAAAAAAAGACACAAAAGGTAAAATATATATTCGAATAAAAATAGATATATACAATCGACTAAAAATTCTAAAGCGTGTCATGCGACAAAAAATCTAAATAAAATAAATATTAATCGACTAAAAAAATGTTTTTTCTGACTCCCCTCAAACAAAAAAGTATGTCAAACAAATTCATATAGAAACCATGGCCATTTCGGGAGTTCATTGCCGCATTTCGATTACGAGTTAAAGTGCATCTCGGCAATGAACCTCTCGTCAGGATGAATAGGAATGCATATATGTGTGTGTGTGTGCGTCTATATACATACATATACACACATATACATGCACACAGACACACACCACACACATATAATATATATAATATATATATATATATATATATATATATATATATATATATAATATTATATATATACATATATATACACACACACACACACATATATATATATAATATATATATATATATAATATATATATATATAACGGGAAGGTTTACGAAAATAAACAAAAGGCAGATGGAGTACAAACAAACAAATGTATTAGTATGGCGCTCAGGAATAGAAATAGAACAAGTCTTTTACGTTTCGAGCCTACTCTCTTCGACAGAAGGATACACAGAAAAGAAACAAGGAGAGAAACAAGGAGAGGAAAAAATGCGTGTCGGAGCTACCGGTCTATCATGGCGTTCTGACTTCAGGCAGAGGTCAGACGTTAGACTCTAGAGGGATAGTAGGGGAGATAACAGGTTCAAGTGACTTCCAAAACGAAGGTGGCCCCAACACGAAGAGAGTATGTATGTGCGTGTTAAAGAAGGCTGGTGGTCTGGACGTGTGTATGTATGTATGTGTGGGTGTGGAGATATGGGGATGGGTGTGTGGGTGGTGTGTTGTGATATGATATGTATATGTATGTGTAGGTGTAAAGATGTGGGGATGGGTGTGTGGGCGGTGTGCTGTAGGTAGTGTGTTGTGATGTGATGTGTAATATCGTATGGTGTAGTGTAGTGTGGTGAGATGTTGTGGGAAGGTGGGGGCGAGAGTGGGGAAAGCCCATGTGGGGTGTGGGTTCGGCTGGGGGTTGGGGTGGAGTGGGGGTTGTGGGGAGAGTGAGAGGGGGAGAGAAGAGAGAAGAAGGGAGGAGGGGAGGAGGGGTGAGGAGAGGAGGAGAAGGAGGGGGAGATGGGAGGAGGGGAGAGGGAGAGGAGGAGGAGGGGAGAGGAGAGAAGGGGGAGCAAAGAGAAAGAGAGAAGGGGAAGAGAGAAGAAGAAAGAAGAAAGAAGAAGAGGGAAGAAGAGGGGAGAAGAAGGGAAAGAAGGGAAGAGGAGGGAAAGAGAGTAGGGGTGAAAAGATGAAGGACTGAAGAGAAGTAGGAGTCGGAGGGAGGTTAGATGAAAAGGGGATGGAGAGTTGAGCCCAAATGGCGTAAAAGAGCGAAGAGAGAAGTTTAATCCCTGTTCACGGCGCAAGCGGGAATCCGGATGGCCTCTGTGCAAGGACAATCCGAACACAGACAGGTGTTGCAAGGAGTGACCGGTGGGGCGGAAATGGCGTGAGACTGGTGTGTCATTGGCGAGGCGGATGTCTCGGAGGTGTTCCGCGAACCGGTCAGCCAAGTGGCGTCCCGTTTGTCCGATGTACAGGAAATGGCAGAGAGAGAAGGAGATGCAATAGATGATATTGCTGGAGGTGCAGGTGAAAGAGTCGATGATGCGATAGGGTCGATGATGGGTGCCGGTGAGGAGGGTGGTGTTGGAGAGGTAAGGGCAAGTGCGGCAACGTGGGCGGGAGCAGGGGAACGAGCCAGGTTGGGAGGTAGGGTCAGGGAAGAAGCTGTGGACCAAGAGGTCTCGTAGGTTATGGGCTACATATATATATATATATATATATATATATATATATATATATATACAACTTTAGGCACAAAGTCAGCAGTTTTAGTGTGAAGGAATGTTAATAGATTACACCGGCTCAAGTACTTGACTGGTACTTTATTTTATCGATTCCGGTGAGATAAATGGCGGAATTGAAACTTGTTAAATTTGAGCTCAATATAAAGACCCGGAAAAATGTCACGTGGCATTTTTTCCAATGCTCTAATGATTCTTCCAGCTTATGTTAGTTTGAGTAAAGAAAAGAAGTCTTTGATGTTTCTAACTTATTTGTTCTTCATCGGAGAGAAAAAATAGAAGACAGGAGGATAGATAGATAGATAGATAGATAGATAGATAGATAGATAGATACATACATACATACATACATACATACATACATACATACATACATACATACATAGAGAGAGAAGGGGAGAGAGAGGGGAGAGTAATAGAAAAACATAGAAAAAGAGAGTAATTAATCCACGTGCTTTTTTTTGAGAATGCCATTTTAGGAGAGAACCAGAAGTAAAGAAAGATATGAAAATAGTCTTCATCGGCGATGATTAGCCGGAAGATTCACTGAGCATCTCAACGACGGCCGACTTGACCACAGATCACTTGCCACTCGTCACTTAATACAGGAACTTTTGTTGTGTTATTCATTGACTGTGTAACTATTCCCACACACTCACTCACACACACTTACACATACACATAATACACACATGTGTGTGTGTATATATATATTAAAAATGAACTTCAATCTTGCTTGCTTGCAATGTTATACACTCAAACTGTCGCATAATGGGAAAATACTATGGATTAAGGACCCCTTTAAAATGTGAATACAAACGGAATAAAACAAGTAACGCGTAAATCGGACAACCGATTCTTGAGATATTGAGGTTTGGGGGGATATAAATGCCCAAAACAGTGCATAATAAGAAAATACACAAAAAATAACTTAACCCTGAAAGGAAGAAACTCTAACCATTTGATTAGACACACTATGATGGGCAGATGTTTTAATGACTTTGACTTGCCAACGAATAATACGAGTTGTTTTTTTACAGTAAACGTTTCTATTTTTGCTTTTGTTAAACACAGTATTTTAATCATTCAGATATATTTTTAAGTGAATGCGATTTCAAAAATGTTAGTTGTTTGTACAGTAGGTATTTATATTTTAGCTTTCTTTAAAGAGACAATATTTTAATCTTTTAAAAATTATATACCATTTCAATACCATTTCAAAAATTTTTTTGTTTTTGGCATATCGAAAAAATATTTTAATGTGAAAATGACTGTAAAAATATGGTAAATATTTCGTAAAAAACCGCTCATAACCTCGTAATTTTCTCACCTCCAAAGATTTGGCTGCTATTTCTAGCACGCCCTGCTACCACGTAACAGCTATTTGCGATAAAGGACCCGAAATAACTGTTACGTGTTAACAGGATGTACAAGAAATAGCAACCAAATCCTTTCTTTTCTGAGGAAAGGAGCCGTTTACGCGTGACATCGATGTCTCATTCGTTGAAGGCGTGTGAAATAACCTGGAAAAGAAAAAAAAACGAAACAAAACTCAGAGTTTCACAGGAAACTCCCAGGTCCCACAAACCCGCGCCCCTTTCTTTTCCGGAAGGAAGTGGTTTGGGGTGGGTTTGGAGGTGAGATACGTTGAATGTACTCGAAAAAGCCTGTGGAAAAAAATTATTTCACACCGAATTACGAACAGGTCCTTTACGAAATAGTTACCCAAGATCGGGACAGGCATGCGAATAGAAGGATCGATGAGACTGATAAACCAAATTCTTTCGTTCACAAAATTCCGAGCAGACAACTGAACAGGGAATTGTTGCCCTTTCATTTCTCTCTTCGTTAAATCACCACAGGTGGCTGTAACTATAAAATTACACGTCTTCGCGACGTACAGTAACAGTTCCTGATTTCAAGATAAGATTTTCATTTATTATAACATTATTTCTTTCGTTTTTTTGTTCCGTTTTCTTTCAAAAACACTTTCTTTATACAAGCGTTCTTCTTTCACTTATATTAGTTTCATTTCGTCAGTTCAGCTACAAAAGAAAAAGGGCTCAGGTTTTCTTCCATATCTATCTTGGATCCTAAGGATAGTGTAGATTTGAGAATGTGGATACTCCATAGCGATGGCATTCAGCACGACAGTCGAATTATTGGAAATTGTACTCAGACAATATAACCCTTACATTCCGCCATTTAGAATGGCAAAAGAGCAAATTAAAAATATTTCTGAAGCTACAATTGTTATTGATCCCGATTGAAGACCAGCAATAGAACATGAGAGAAGATTCAATGCACAAACTACAAATGTAGTTGCCGTTATTATACAAAACATCACGGGAATTCAAGCAACAGCACGGTACATTGTGTTGAAAGGAAAAGGCGGACAACTGCAAATAATCTCAGAATCCCATCAGTCTTATGACAGTTTTCAGTATGTTCTATTTTTTTCTTTTGGTGATGACGGGGGGCAGCATGACCTGCTATTGAGTTACAAGAAGTTGACACCAATGCAAGTGCATTATTTACGTGGTTACCGTTGAATATCAAAAGCGAAGTCTTTCCCATGCACATTGTTTGCTATGGCTCAATGAAGCCTCCAAGCCCAGACGGCAGGAATACGATAAATTCGTTCAAGCCGAAATACCAGATCCAAACAAAGATCCAGAGGGTCATCAATTGGTGTTCATCTACCTGACGAAAATCAAATCTTATTTCGAGACAATGCTGCTGTTACGGTAAACAATAACATGCATAGGGCAACTTTCACTGAGTTCATGGATCTTTATGCTCGCGATCCATTTGCAAAAACGTTGTATTATGCCTATGTGCCGAGGTTTTACACTTGGAGTAACAAGACATGGGAAAGGAGGAAGGTGGGGAAAGGAGTTGACCAGTATCCAGGGATTTTTGCGGCAAACGTTTTGGGACGAGTGTATACTATTTCTCCACAAACTGTATTACTTAAGACTCCTTCTGCATCACGTCAAGGGGCCACTATCGTTTAACACTTTGAAAATATGTGATGGACAACTATTGCCATTATTCAAAGACGTCTGTAGAGAGTAAGGTTTGCTTCAATCGGAAGATCATGGGCTCGACTTAAGAATTCGCTGTCTGAGGATTACCTTCAAATAGAAAATGGGCTACCAGAAACATTATCCTTTTGATTAGCGAGAGACATTATGATCAATGTCTTCTGTATTTTCAAGGCAAAGGTCTTACTGACATTAAAAGACCAATGCCAAATAATATTGTGGCTAATCAAGATATTGACAATTTGGAGTTATTGCATGAGTTGCAATATAAGAGAAGAGCAGCAACGATTTGTAGAAGAGAGTGATCCTTTATTGAATAGTGAGCAACAAGATGTGTACAACTTTGTTTGTAACAGTTCACAGAGGAACACGTCTGCATTGATTTTCATTGACGCTCCAGGTGAAACAGGAAAGACGTACTTGATTAAATTAATCTTTCAAAGTCAGGGGAAACGGCGACGTGAAGGTTGCTGTAGCGACACCTGATATTGCCACAACACTGATGTCTGCTGGACTGCGCGTCATGCGAAACAGAGGCAAAGGGATAAAAGCAGACGTCATCAATCGGATGATCATGTGAATACAAACGGAATAAAACAAATTTTTCTTAAGTCGGACCACGGTTTACCGAGATACACGTTTTTTTGTGGTGGTGGTGGGGGTACTTTTATGAATAGCCAGACCGGCGTATAATGGCGGAAATGCTTTGAAATGTGAATACACACGGAATAACAGAAGTTTTGCGTAAATCAGACCACGGATTCCTGATATATATATATATTATATATATATATATATATACGTACATATATATATATATATATATATATATATATATATATATATATATATATAATATGCCAGAAAAAAGGCCTTTTCGTTTGTTTTCTCGTTTGTTTTCTTGTTATTTTGATTTCTCGTATTGTATTTTCTTTTTATTTCTCGTTTTGTATTTTCTTGTACATGTATTTTTATCTTGTATTTTATTGTGCAGTTTTATTGTTACGTCCTGTTTGTGTTACATTTTTTCTTGCTTGTTTTACCCCTGCGAGGTAATTTTATTTTAATTCTCTCGCAGGAAGGCCTAGTTTTGACGAGTCGTGACCTGTCTTGCCTTCGAAACACGCTTGAGTCTAACTAGCGACAGCTGATGATTGGGGATTTTTCCTTGTGTAGTATGTCCTGTACTTTGTTTTTCTGTTGTAAAAAAATTTTTTTCCCGTTTTCGTTTCTCGTCCAGTTCCACGTCTCTGTTTTTCTGTTGTAAAAAAATGGCTTTTCCGTTTTCGTTTCTCGTTGAGTTCTACGTCTAGATGTGGTGTCCTATACTCACGTATATACATTTATATATGCATGTATATATACATGTAGATGTAGGTACGTACATATATGTTTGTATGTATGCATATATTTTATTTATTACACTATATATATATATATATATATATATATATATATATATATATATATACATATACATACACACACACACACATATATATATATATATATATTATATATATAATATATATATATATATATATATATATATATATATATATATATGTGAAATAGAAAGATGAATAATCTTGTTGCAGATTAATCGTTCGATTTGTTTTGCTCCGCCTCTGTTCTGTTTTGTTTTTTCCAACGGATTTCCTATTTCTTCCTGAAGAGAAAGACACAATATGGTCTCCTTATTCAATCGGAATTTGGTAAATTGTGGCTTTCGAAACACGTGTAGAATGCAATAAAACGATTTCTGTTCAATCTTCGTTCAACTCCATTTCTTCAATTCACTAATAATATATATATATACATTTTTGAATGTTTCTTATTTCTGTGCTTTTCTGTGCATGAATACTTACTCTCCTATATACAACTGAATAGAAAACGAAAGCATGAAGTGTGTTACAAATTTAGGTAGATAGATAGATGGATGGATGGATAGATGGATAGATAGATATATATATAGATAGATAGATAGATAGATAGATAGATAGATAGATAGATAGATAGATAGATAGATAGATAGATAGATAGATAGATAGATAGATAGATAGATAGATAGATAGATAGATAGATAGATAGATAGATAGATAGATAGATAGATAGACAGACAGACAGAGAGACAAACGGATAGACAGACAAAACACACTTTTAACACTATATACTGTGTTTCTTATGTCTTTTGCATACATATGAATATACAGTATTCATTAACTAGGAAAAACTACCTTTAGAAAGTTGGCAAGCCAAATATTTTTCTTCTTTTTAGTTTTGTTCTAATATAAACATAGTCAGCCT
>NC_042997.1:78324756-78327256 GCF_006345805.1 Octopus sinensis
GAAGAACTGGGGAAAAAAGAAGGATTGGGGAATAAAAAGCATGTCCCAGTCTAAGTTTGATACCAAGTATATCTAAGAGTAGGATTATCTACCGTATTAAATGGATAGAAGGTGCAGACGATATATCGCAGACAGACAAAATGCTTCATCCATTTCTGATGAATAGACTAAGACATACCATGAATATCAGATGCACAGACAAGCGCAGACAACCATCTTCCTGGAGAAAACCAAGATCTCTCGCATGGAAGAGATACTGGTGCAACGAAACTTTACTACCTTGGGTATGTTTAACGAAAAGAGGAAACACGATTGTTAGAGGAGCGTATCTCATTTCGGACACTACGATTCATGATACTTTATAAGGATAGTCATTTCGGCTATCGATAAATTAATTGTGAAAGGGATGAAATTTATCGATATTAAATCAACATAAAATTATTTGAATAAAAGGAGAGAGAAGATTAAATGCTATAAGATACTACAGAGTTCAATCGTTTTTTCACACTTTTCTCTTTTTGCTGAGCTCATCGCTAAGGAGTCATAACAAATGATGCCTCAATCTTACAAGCTTTATTACAAAGTTTCGACCGACTGAAAGCTACCACAACTAATTGACGTTAATTATCTAATATTAGAGAAAAGAAAATATTGACGTTTAGTAATAAAGTCATAAGTAAGAAAATGTATGAAAGATGTAAATACTTCAAACTGTTCAATCTCAGGATGGATTATGAAAATGATAAACAACTAAAGGAAGACACAATTGTAAGTAAGACAGTAGTATACGATCGGTGATACCCAAACCAGCAGAGAGACTTTCTTAACTTTATACAACGGCATTTGATTGCATGAATATAATTAAATCAATAGACAGAACAATCATTGATGAATTTTTAATTATTTCAATGAATAGGTTAATCTACGGGAACAAATACAAATATGTATAAGCCATCGGTGTTGAGCTGTCCATAATACAGAAAAATGGCGTAGTTAACGTAGCTGGAAATAAATACCGCTTCAAAGAGCAGATACTCTGAATGACTGATTGATGTTTGATTATTAAATTTTTGCCGCTTCCAGTACTGAATTCAAAATACAACGATAGGGAAAATCTATGATAATCAAGCATCTTATCTAGAGATCCAGATAAACCTTGGTGCTAAGCACTACATCTGCTAGATATATATAGAAGATAGAAGGGTAATAAACAGAAATTGTGTGCGTGAAAACAGTAATTTTTATCATTCTATTTACATTTCATCCATCATGTCTATTGCATTTCAATGACTATACTTATTTCTATTTGAATATTTCAAAATTATTAATTACCTCTTCTATATCATAAGGTTAATACTTCTAAATAAGTCTAAAATTTACCTAGATGTGTAGTCTAGTATATTTGAAATATAACTTGGTTATAACTTCCAAAGTAATTTCATCACTTTTAACTATCAAAACAAATACAAAAAACACTTAAATCGTTGAATATTGAATACATCAATTTTAAAAACTTTGCGCCTTGAATGATTTTTCAATGTACACCTATGTACCAGGTATTTATCGCAATGCAAAGAGGGAGGTATCTCCGACAACTCAAACTTTTTAATGACTTGCTGATATAGGTTTTAGATTCCGATTAAGATTAAGAAAACAATAAATGATATAAACAAGAAATAAATAACAAGTAAATTTTATGAAAATGAATCCTACTTTTTGCTCCCAGAAGTAGCAATATATTATTTTCTGAAAATGAGAATAAAATTTTACTAATTACCCCCAGAATAAGAATTACTGTCGAATACCTAATTATGGAATATTGTCAATAGAAAATAGTACGCCTTTAAGTTTTGCACAAGTAAAATGGTTCATGACAATAATACGCCCTAAATCTGTTCACTTATAGTGACATGCAACTTCTAAAAGCATTGCATGAAACTCTGCACATAAAAAACAATGGTATAGTTTTGCAGATAGAATTTTTTTCGCATATTAAGAAATTCCCGATGCATCATACGCTCACTAAATTATTTTTAAAATACTAATTATGATAATATAGCGTTTTTGCTAAGAGGAAACTGAAACGAGAGAAGAATTTTGAAGATGAATTGAAAATGAACAGTTAATCAGCTAACCGGGTTTCATTTCGCAAGAGATAAAGCAGTTGAAAAATTAGATATATGAAAGCTATGGAGATATTCATAAACAAAGCATCATAAAATAAATAAAAGTAAATACTTTCTATGCAGTTTACTTGTTGGCATCAAAATCCAGAAAAAATGTAGGAGTTATCCAGAAAATAGATAAAAGCACACACAAAAACACACACACACACACACACACACACACACACACACACACACACACACACACACACACACCCACACACACTCACACACACACACTCACACACACCTACACACACACAAACACACATACACACGCGCACGCACGCACACACAAACACACGCACACTCACACACACAGACACACACACATA
>NC_042997.1:78332256-78369756 GCF_006345805.1 Octopus sinensis
TATATATATTATATCATGAATCCTTAGTTTATTAAAATTCTCTCTGTGTGATGTTTTACAATACCAAATGGCAGCTAAGAACAGGTCCATATGAGATTATCGCCCCCTCTCATACGAACCTCTTCTTCATTACCATTTCGTAATTTCGACACATCATCTAGAGGCAGAGATGATTTTAATAAATAAAAATGTTACGTTGTATGGTATTTGATATACCTGTATTTATTTATGTTATTCATATACATGTCACTGATTTCTCACTGATTTTTACCTCTCACTGAATGGAGCTTCAGCATCTAACTATACCATTTTCTTGTTTATATTACCTTAAAGGAACAGTAGACTCTGTGTGTGTGAGTGTGTGTGTGTATGCATTATGCATGTACGTATGTATGTATTCATGCATGTACGCATGTACAAACACACTCAAACACACACACATACACACATATATATCATCGTGCTAAGATAAGTAATATTAAAGGTATCAGCAAGAGTGATGTACAATAATGTATTATATTTATAATGAAATACAAATTAACTATACACTTGTAGACTACCAATAGTTTCCTTGTCTCGGTATTCTAACTGTTAATCACCATACAGTGCGAACAATATTTTCGGATCACTTTTCACTCAATATAAGCTTCCTAACTCGATAGATTGTAGAAAAACAGTTCAATCGTTGTTATTGTAAAAAAAAAAAAAACATTAATTTAATAAACATTAACAATACCTGAGGAAGTATGAAAAATACGGAATACATATTACACCCACCAACCCGGCCATCAACCAGGTAGGTTCATGCTCATGCAAAAACCGTAATAGACGCACACGAGATACAGCCTGCAAAATAGAAGTAATACGTGCCACCTCTACGGAACAAAAGCCAGCTTAGACACTTCAACACTGCATAAGTATGAGAGAAGGACAATTCAAATAAGGAACTTTTAAATGTATATCGCCCTTTATATATATAAATAAAAGAAATATTACAAAATCAGCCTCCTATGATGAAAATGAAAAGAAAAAGCATCGGACAAAAGTATTATATGAAATCTTGTAAAGATTCACGCCCTTCCATGCTGGAAGTAAAACGTAGGCTCTATGCACAGAAAAGAAATATTTCATAAATAAGACCTTTGTTTGAGCATCCGGGGTATTTGGGGAATGCACATTCATTGCAAAGCACCCATTAGGCAAATGGGAAACACCACCTTTACTGAACAATAAACACGCATAATCACAGATACCTGATAATGTTACACCTTAAACTATATTTCTATATTTACTTTTCCTTTCTACCCATATTCACTCCCTAACTCTTTAGTGATGGAGCTTAATTTCTTCTAATCGTTTTGTTTGTTCACAACGGAAGATACGTGTGTGTATGTATGTGTGTGTGTGTGTATACAGAGAAAGATATATATATATATATATATATATATATGTATATCGATCTCTTTCTCTGTATACATATATATATATATAAACATACAAATATACATGCATATATACATACACATAGAGGTACACACATACATACATACATACATACATACATACGTACACATATGCATACATACATGCATGCATACATACATACATACATACATACATACATACATACATACATACATACATACATACATACATACATACATACATGCATACATGGTAGTTGTCTACTCTTTATGCAAAGTTTGACCACCTCCTGTACCTACACCTTAAACCCGTCATGGCATCTGATATGGCTTTTTAAACCAGACAATGTTTTGAAAAGACACCCACATAGATTGCATATCCGACTTGGACCACCAAGAGCTGCAGATAAGTTCTGATTTTTGGAGCTCTTAAAATGTATTTTGAGGCCTCCGTTAGATTTGCAAACCTTCTGGCATACATTGCATTGAAAGGTGTGCACAGACATATTGGCAAAATAGTTTGTGGAGGTTCGTTTTCCATGGGTTCGCAAATGAGATTTGAGCCCAGCAAAAGAAAGGCATGATCTGTCACAAACTGTGCACATAATGATGTCCGTTTTCTAGAGCGTGAATGTGGGTTGTATGCGTGTGTGTGTGGGAGTATGAATAAGTATTGTGTTGAAGTATTTAGCTATTTTATTTATTTATTTATAGTTGCCTAGACGTTTTTATGTGTATGTATAGGGATATATATATAGGTGTGTGATTTAGTGTATGTAGTTAGATATGGTTATATATAATTAGGTATATGTGTATGGGTGTATATATAGTTTATTATTATATTATTATTATTTTTTTGTTTTGTTTTATATTTTATATTTTATATTTTATATTTTATATTTAATTGTTGATAGGTTTATTTTAGTTTATATATTGTTTATATATTGATTATATATGGATTATATATAGGTTATATATGGATTATATATTTATATTTTTTCATTGATACTTTAATTATTTAAAAATTATTATTTTTATATTTTAAAATATTGATATTTTTGATTGGAAGTCCACCTGAAGATTGTCGATCAAGACAAGAAACAATTGTAGTGGCGGTTTTTTTGACTATTTATTAAAATTTTATGTATTGATTAAGTCTTTCCTTGTTTGTTTTGCAAAATAGTGGTTTTGTCTCTAATAATATTTTATAATATTTTACTATAAAATTGGATTTAATCCTAAATCTGATTTTATTCCCTGTAAATTTGGATTTATTCCCTAATATTTATTATTATATATATATATATATATATACACATACACACAAGGATGCATGGCCTATGAACTTTTAGCCGACTCTCATATATATATATATACATACGTACATAATTAATTACGTATGTATGTATGTATGTATGTATGTATGTATGTATGTATGTATGTATGTATGTATGTAAGTATGTATGCATGCATGCATGTATTATTTATGTATGTAACTCTTCTAATTTTAATCATTAAAATTCTTCGTCTGGAAAAAGAGCTGGTTTCTACAAGGACACAAAGCTCCTTCATTGGAATGTAGATAACGAAAACAGTTTCACAGTTTAAACCTATGGAAAGTCTTGCATATTTTTACTGTTCCACTTGCAGATAGTATTTATAATGTGAGAGTCTGATGATTTCTTTTCCTGAAAATCCAAGCTTATCCAGACTGACAATTAGGCATGTATGTATGTATGTAGCATGTATGTATGTATGTATGTATGTATGTATGTATGTATGTATGTATGTATGTATGTATGATGGAATCTCCCGTTTATTTATATGAATATCCAGTTGTTTGATTAGGATCACCTATTCACTGAATTAGTGTACGAAATGTATGAGTATTCCAGTGACACATATACCATTAAAGTAATTTTCAATGCAATAGACAGGGTTGATCCTTTGAATTATATACATACCGTCGTTTGGATTTTCGTTTTTTCTTAAACAGATGTTTTTTTCTGGGCTTTTTATTTTTACATTTACATATATGAATTTAATTGTGTTTTCTGGATTAATTCAAAATTTAACTTGATAAAATGCACCAATGAAAACCATTGGAAAAATACTGATGAATTTGTATACACAAAAGTTATCGGCTTGTGTCAATGTGGTAACTAGAATGGAGAAATGATTCATTTTTTCTCTTTTAATTACCAAACATAATCAAGATGTATATTGAAGAAAGGAATTCAGCAGAAAGTTTCTGAGAGGACGCAGAAGGTTGCTAAAAAACGTTGTAAAGCATCTACATCAACCATTGTAACTTCTATTGAGAGGTTGCTGATTCGATAGATATATCACTTTACTGCAGGCAAATAGTATGGAATGATCTTTATGTATGTATGTATGCATAATTGCAAGAAAGAAGCCAGTGATTACGACGAATGTGACCAAATTCTGCAGCGAGGAATACTATGTCTGGTCATCAATAAATTGAAAAGCAAATGAAAGTAAATCTGAGGAAATTTCACTTTTTCATTATCAGTGTCAAATCGACACTGGAAAAGGTATATGTATTTGTGAAGGGATCTGACTTCTCGTCGACAACCATGATTGTCACACGCTGATGAAAGGTAAACACCTTGAAACTCGGGTACGTGTGTATCATGTGTTGAAGACGGGGAGGATGACTCCCCTTCACAAATACTGACAGGACACAGATAGTGTGTCTATAGCCAACTGGAGGAGATATCTTCCTGGGGCTACAAACTACAGTAGCATCCACCCTTATGGGTTAGCCATATTCAAATGGCAAATATGCAACACGATGTGTTACCGCTACTGTTTATAACTCGCTCTGAGATTTATCATTGTTATATATATATATTATATGTATTGTATATATATTGTGTATATATATTATATTTATTTCTTTATTGCCCACAAGGGGCTAAACATAGAGGGGACAAACAAGGACAGACAAAGGGATTAAGTCGATTACATCGACACCAGTGCGAAACTCGTACTTTATTTATCGACCCCGAAAGGATGAAAGGCAAAGTCGACCTCGGCGGAATTTGAACTCAGAACGTAACGACAGACGAAATGCCGCTAAGCATTTCGCCTGGCGCGCTAACGTGTCTGCCAACTCGCCGCTTTGTGTATTTATTATATTCTATATGTTATATATATATATATATATATATATATATACATAAATCCTTAAAAATGTTTTAGCCCGAAGGCTGCGGCCATGCTGGGGCACCACCGCTGAATGTGCTACACTAATATGTAAATCCACCTCTGATACATGGCACTTGGTCAACAAGGGAGTTCGATGCCGCTGCCCGCATCTGTGTCTCCTGTCGTGAGGTAGGTCCATCTGAGACCCCCGACAAGAAGAGATCCAGTTTAGTTTTAAAGAAACCCACATCCACACCATGCAAGTCTCTCAAGCATTTAGGGAGGATGTTAAAGCGCTGTGGTCCTCTGAAACCCAAGCTGTTGCAGTGTCTGGTCCTGTATTTTGATGGTGATGTTGGAATCTTTGGCACCATGCAGTGGCGCCCCGTTCTGCGGTTGGGGTAACTTTGAATGCCAAAGTTTGGGACAAGACCCTCCAGGATTTTCCAGATGTATATCACCGCATATCTCTCCCGCCTTCGCTCTAGGGAGAAGAGGTTTAATACTTTCAGTCTTTCCCAGTAGCTGATATTTTGCATTGAGACGATCTTCTCTGTGAGGTTCTTTGAATTGCTTCGAGTTCTGCTGTTAGTTTTATATTGTGTGGTAACCATAGTTGGGAGCAGTAGTCCAAGCGGCTGAGGACGAAAGTTTTCCAGAGGACCATCTGTATCTCCTTCTCTCTTGTTCTGAATGTTCGGAGAATTCATCCAGCTAGCCGTCTGCATTTTATCACCAGATTGGTAATATGCACTTGGAAAGATGCATCATTGCTCATGTCAATGCCCAGGTCACGCACTGATTTTGACTCAGGGATTGCAATTCTTCCCGGGCCAGTGTATCCAGTCTGCATGTCGTTTACCTTTGTGTGCCGGTAACGCAGGGCCTGGAACTTACCTGCATTAAACTGCATGTTGTTGTCCTCAGCCCACCTGTATATTATATCCAACTCCTTTTGCAGATGTACAATATTCCAGGGTTTTGTATTGTGTGGGAGACTTTTGTGTCATCTGCATAGCTAGCAAGAGTGGCCATCTTAGCAACTGAGGGCATGTCTGAAAGGGCCACTATGAACAGCAGTGGCCCCAAGACAGTGCCCTGTGGAACACCGCTTGTTATTTGTGTTTCCTTGGGGTGACTCAATTGGTCACAACTGCCTGTCTTCTATCTTTTAGGAAATTGTGCAGCCACTCTCCAAGTTTTCCGCCTATGCCGAGACCACGCAGTTTGTGACAAATCATACCGTGGTCGACTTTATCAAAGGCTTTTGCAAAGTCGAGATATATCACATCCATATTTGAGCCATTTAGTAGCTGTTTTAACACCCAGTCATAGTGTTGCAGGAGCTGTGTTAGGCAGCTTCTACCTGGTCGAAATCCATGCTGGGTGTCAGTCAACAAGTCATTTTCTTGAAGGAACATGATTAGTTTCTTGCGGACTATTCGTTCCATGACTTTGCTGACGTCAGAGAGATAGGCCTATAATATTTAGCATCTGCTCTGCTTCCTCCCTTATGAATGGGGCATATTACCCCCTCTTTAAATTTAACTGGAAGCTTACCACTTGCAAGAAAGCTCTGAAAAAGAAGCTGTAGCGGTTTTGCAAGGGCTCGTTTGCACGATTTGAGAAGGATCGCTGGAAATCCATCAGGTCCAGCAGCTGAGTTTGTGTCAATCTCATCTATGGCCAGTGTGATATCATCATCTTCAATGTTGATGTACTCAATTTTTGCCTCTTTGGCCGCAGGTAAAGTGGCAAAGAATTCTCCTGGGTTTTTTACTTGCCTGTGTCCTAGAGGTGTAGTGAACACACTTTGGAACTGTTCGTTCAGTATTTCACTCATCCTCGTGGGATTTCCTGTGAGAGAGCTATCTTTTTGGAAGAGAGGTCCTATTCTCTGGTGCACTGTGGCTGTCTCTTTGGCAAACTTAAAGTTGCTTTAGGGTTTGACTTTATATTTTCTATTACCCAAGCTTCTGCTCTCTCCTTTTCATGAGAATGATGTAGACTTTTCTCAGTTTCCATTAGCATTCTCTCGAGCCGAGACTTCTCACCACATTTGGTGTGCTTGCTCAAGCGGTTCGCAATCCTTGTCCGTCGTCTCATAAGAATCTTCCTTTCTCTAGGGATCCTGTTTTTGTTTTTGTATGTTCTGGCCCTGCACACTGAGACATATTTGTCACATATGGCTTGTATTATGGACATGAAGTGTTTGTGTTTCATGTTAATGTCCGGTGTGGAAAGACATTTAGGCCAATTCTGTTTGAGGATCTCTTTCTCGATCAACTTCCAATTGGCTTTATGAAAGTTTAAGTTGGAGAGATGGTGGATGCTTCGTATAGGCTGTATGTCTGCGGGGGCTTTTGGTCCATACATTGACAGCTCTATTATGTTGTGATCCGAGATCATTGTCGGCATCACTTTAACATTATGGATAATATCCATATTCTTTGTGAAGCAGAGATCCAGTATATTATCTGCCCTGGTTGGTTGCAGCATTATTTGCTCCATGAACGAGGCATTTGTGAGACGGAGAAGGGACTCTGCCTGTGCCTGCTGATGGTGTGTCATCCCTGGGAGCATCTGCCCCCCAGGTCATTCCACATTGGGGAAGTTAAAGTCACCCATGAAGAATACACTGTTGTGTTGTTCCAGGTTGGTGAGAACTTCTATTTTTCTTAGGCAGTCTTCAAACATGCCTGAGTGATTTGGGGCATGCGGTGGGCGATATGTAGTACATATGGCGATATTCAGTTGTCTTAAGTGTACAATTTTAGTCTCACACACTGAGTTTGAATATGACATCAGGACCTGGGGCGTGAGGTCATCTCGGATGTACATTGCAACTCCACCATGGCTCCTCCCTTTTCTATCTGAGCGTATGACAGCATATTGAGGTATGTGTATTTCTGCACCCCCTATATCGGGTATAAGATGCGTATCTATGAGTGCCATGCATATAGCTTAATTGTATGCCACAAGGTCTCTCAGGAATGACATTTTTTTTTACAGTTGCCGCGCAGCAGCCCTCCTACGTTCAGTAGAAACATTTTTGTGGTGTGTGTGTTGGTGTCTGTGGTGGCCATCTGTAGGTGGTGGCCTTATGTGGTAGTTCCAGCTTTGTGTTTGTAGCCAGGTCAGCTGCTGAACAAAAAAGATTGCTGTTCAGTTGCTGCCCTTCTCACATCTGGGTGAAACTGGCCATTTATTGGGCTACCGCGCACTACATCCGCATATCGTCTTTCAAGAGTGGTCAGTGCGCCATTTTTCCTTCTTTTATATTTTTCTTTATCTTTTTGTTCTCCCCGAGTGAGGGATTTTTGTCTTGTGTCCATGCGGTTTTGGCAGGGCTTCTGATGTGCAAAACGACAGTTTGCACCATCGACGCCATGCCAGCAGTCTCCCTTCAGGTAGAATTTGCAGATGTTTCTGCTTTTGTCCTTATAGTTTTTGTTGGGGTTCTTCTGTTTTTTCTGAACAGTGTTTATTTTAGTTTTCTTGTCTTTTACTTCTTGTTTTCCGTCGATTTTAGGGTGATTTCCTTTTTTTGCGGCCATCGCACCTCTTTGGTCTTCAGTTGTGTTGGGAGCTGGACATGTGCCATTGTTTCACTTGGTTGCTCGGTTGTGTTTTTTGTTGGGTTTTGGATGTTATCTCCATCCTTTTGGTGTTCCCTGGTGCAGTCACCTCCTAGGATGATGTCCAGATTGTCCATGTGTTGCCTGATTAGATCGTATGAAAGGAGGAATTCTCGTTTCTTTCGCTCTATCTGGGCGGTGGTCCTCGAGAAATCATTGCTCTTAAGCGTCGCTGCAATGATATTGTTTGGCGAGTCGCCCTCGGCAATCTTCCAGGCGGGGACGAACAATTGCAACTCCCTCGCAGACCAGTTCTTTGACATTTTCGCCTGAGATACAGTGAGAGTGAAATAGAGGAACAGAGAGAGAAGGAAAGATAAGATGGTTGACCTGAGAGGGAGAGGAGAGAAGAAAAAAGCTGGTGGCAGATCAGCCAGGAGCCGGGATAGAGAGAGAGACAAGGGTATTGACCTGAGAAAAGAGAGAAAGAATGGCAGGTCAGCAGGGGAGAGTGAGCGGGATAGAGGTTTGGTAGAGAGAAAGTAAAGAGACAGGGAGGAAAAGAGAGACATGGAGATGGACCATAGGGGAGCAGGGAGAAGAAAAGCAGAGAGAAAAAATGGAGAGGGAGAGAGAGGGTGGGATAGAGGTACCAGAGAGTGAAGTAAAGGGACAGAGAAGGTGGTGTGGAGAAAGAAGGAGACAGAGAGAGGAAAAGAGAAACAAGGGGTGAACCTTAGAGGGAGCAGGGAGAGGAAAGGTAGGAAGAAAAAGGGGAGAGGGAAAGAGGGAGCGCGATAGAGGTGCAAGAGAGTGTAGTAAAGGGACAGGGAGGGTGGTGTAGAGAAAGAAGTAAGGGGACAGAAGGAGGAAAAGAGAGAAAGGAGTATCACCTGAGAAGGAGCGGAGTGAAGAGAGGCAGAGAGAGGGAGATAGAGTAAAAGAGAGAGAGGGAGAGAGAGAGAAAAAGAGAGAGGGAGAGAGAGAGGGAGAGAGAGAGGGAGAGAGAGAGGGAGAGAGAGAGGGTGGGATAGAGATACAAGAGAGAATGAGTGAAGTAGAGGAACAGAGAGGGGGGTAAGATGTGAGAAAGTTGATCTGAGAGAGCGCGGGGAGAGAGATACAGAAAGAGAAACGATGGCAGAGAGAGGGAGAGAGAGATAAGAGAGAGGAATAGAGGGTCCGAGGGAGGGAGAGACAGATAAGGAGGGGAGAATTGTAAGAAAGAGATAGAAAGAGTAAGGCAGGTTACACAGTTAGTCAGGATTGAGAGAAGAAAACACACTGTATCTCGGACGAATTTATATACAAACAGACGCGCGTTTAAAAATAAAAATACCGTAATCTATAATCGCGATTATTAGGCGACCTTAGAACCGTAAGATCGTCAATTATTAATAATAATAAATAATATTTTTTTCTTACCTTCTGGTTGAGAGAACACTTACCTTCACTCTGTTTTAGAAGAAAGGAAGATATAAAAGACAGACCTTCAATATTCCGGTATTCTTTACTTGCATTTTGTAAACAAAAGAAAAGAATAGAGTTCCGATGTTCGTAGATGCAATATTTTACGGTTTGTTTTCATGTTTTGATCAGCTTGATAATTTAATATTTGAGCGATTCGATATCAGGAAGTAGCTTTTCAGAGGTTTTCAAACACGTGGCTTTAGCACATGTGTTCGGTTCTTCGCGAGGTATGTTTTAGTTGCATATACTACATCAAAAGCGAAAATATTCTTCTCAAATACAGTGTCTTGTACTTTCACTTATATTTGCTTTATAGTCAAAATTCACTTCTGATAACATCGATCTCTTGAAGGTTCTTCTAAACTTTCGGAGCCATCTTGATATATATATTATAAATTTAAATAATTTGGGAAAATGAATTTCCAAATCAAAATATATGATAGAAGTCAATAATAATTCAGTTTTAGGGATTAATAGATATGCGGGTATTCTATTTCAGATTATGCAAAAAAAAACCTAATGAGTATATCTCATGGTAAACTCGTAGTATCTATTTGCACATCACGAAATAATACTTTAAAAGATATAACCAGTATACCAGCAGGGTATAAAATATACTTCCTTAATTATCTCCTACTTAAGTTAAAATTGAAATTATCGATTATGAAGGAACTACACGTGTTGCAGTATTGGAAGATTATAATATATATATATATAATATATATATATATATTATATATATATATATATATGCATATATGCGTGTGTGTGTGTGTGGGTGTAATCATCAGATTTACAATTCTACCAACACATCTTCAGGTTCTTTTTCAAAATATTGTTAATCTAATTTTACATGACCTTAAAATTAAACGTTAAATTAAACATTAAATTAAACATTAAAAAGTAAAAAATAATACTTTATAAAGTTAAGAATTAAAAATTATAAATTATACATTATAAATATGAATTAATATACATATATCAAAGTTATACATATATCAAACTTATAAAGTCAAGTATATCATGTCAAATACAAAATATAAGATACAAAATATACATCAGAATAAAAATATCTGTGATTAAATATGGAAAATAATATAAAAAATGCAGATACATATTCTCCTTTGATGGAACCAAGATGTCTTTCAAAATGGTGATTAGAGGACGTAAAGATCGCAGAGCACTATGGGAATTTATAGGTGATTAGTACCAAGGGGGATAATGCATAGTTTAATTTAAATTATCTTCTATTATTATCTTCAATCTATGTTGAGGGATATATATAATATAATTTTTAGTAATATTTATTTATTTAATTATTTATATAATCTATTCAAGTACTGTAGAAATCAAAAGTGTGTGGTTATTAGATTCAAGGAGTGGGGTTCAGTATTTCATTTTATTGAAAGTAAAATTACTTTTGTGTCTATATTTTCTTCCTCGTTCATCGCATGTGTTTGGTAATTTATCTCTAAGCTGTAGCAGTTTCATAAATTCTGTTATACATAATAAACATATTTTATTCCCAATATTATAAGAGTGATCTCTACCTATCATATCCCAACTAAGGGTGTAATCTTTTTTCTGGATTTTAATTCCGATATATATTTACTTAAACCTGTGGGCAACTCGGGCCATTGAAATCCAAACTATTGCAATAATGTGTCCTTATGGCATGTTGCAGTGCCGTCCATTTCGAATATTGTTATGACTGTCAATTCCAAAATTGGGTGCTAAGCCCGCCAAGATCTTCCAAATATATATCACCGCATATCTCTCTCGTCTTCTCTCCAGAGAAGAGTGACTCACCTCTTTTAGTCTCTCACAGTAGCCCATCTTTTACATCGAGTCAATCTTTGTGTATTGGCGTTGGATTGCTTCGAGTTTCACAGTTTGTTTTACACTCTCTGGGGCCCATAGCTGGGAGCAGTAGTCCAAACGGTTGAGAATGAAAGTTCTCCATAGGAGTAACAGCGCCTCCCTTTTCCTGGCTCTGAATAACCTCAGAATCCAGCCAGCCACTCACAATTACTTCCATACTTCTGATGCATGAATAATTTGACATCGGCATATAATAGTGTCACCATTTGACTTTTTAATAAAACTTATTAAAAACAAAAAATTCTGATTTTTATATTACATTCATGTCTTTCAAAGATTTTTAAATATTAACTTCCGGTTTTCTAGCGTCAGTGATGTAACATATCTCTTTATGTATACCTCTCTATCCATCTCTCTCTATCTCTCTGTAACAGCCCTCACTATATATATCTCTTGTTTTCACTTTCATTTTTCAGACGCTATTGTTTTCACTTTCAGTTTTTATACACCATTGTTTCACTTCCATGTTTTTGCTTTCACTTTAAGTCTAAGTTTTGAATCGCTATTTACAAACAAACAACAAATTACTGACAAAAAGAAGTTCACAATTACTGATGTAATTTCATAATTTACTGACAGAAGTATCTTTGTTAATTTCATTTTAATCCATACAGTTCCGTGTTTTTCTGTTGTCGACGGTTTCTTTATGGTTCCTTCGATACTGGCTCTTTGGTTCACTGAGTGACAAATTTCGTTTCAACCCGCACAATACTTCATTTTCCGTTAAAATTTCTTATTTACTTTCTGCCCGTCGTATTAAGAAAAATAATTTCCATTACCAAGTTATTTTCATTGTTTACTATCTTCTGCACTCGTGTATTTCTGTATACATATATAACCATGTGTACAAGGAAAGTGTCAAATTTGTCGGCATAAATGCATATTTATGTCCCACCCACCCATCCACCAAATTTCGATGATCATAACTTTCAGAAAAATTGATATGATTTAATAAAATTTTCTACGAATATGTGTTACATCATGTCCATTACGAATATATACAATTTTTTTGTTTTTTTTTTGGCGGGGCGTAAGTGTTTTAGGAGGGAGTGAAGAATTTCTGAAAATTCACCGGAGTTTACTTCAATTCGTCTTCACTTTCAAGAAAATGGATATTTTTTAATGAAATTCTCTACAAATATACCTTGGAATATTACTAGATTAAATTCTTTCAAAAAGGTTTCTCAATATCAACTTCCAGTATTGACAAAACCAGCGATGTCTGTTCCTGTCTAATCTTTAATGTTTTATTTTCAATTTTTAAATCGCTATTTGCAAACAACTACGATAAATTACTGAAAGAATTATTTACTAAGTTCACAAATTTAAATATTCGGGACAAAATAGTTTTCAACGTGCTTCTATTTATACGATTTTTTCATTCCATGTCCATCTCATTCATTGTTTGCAATGTTCTCTCTTTCTCTCTTTCTCTCTCTTCTCTCTCTCTCTCTCTCTCTCACACACACACACACACACACACACTCCAACTTTGATTTCTTTATTACACAAATATCACGTTAAAATTTTGCATTTCAGCATGGAGCGTCCAAAAGATATGGGCATTATTTTGCTGGAACTCACACACTTCGTTAATTTACGTAAAAACTTTATCTGTAATTTCTTTATCACGCCGTGTTCATCTCTATGTATTTGTAGTGATTCACACACGCACACGTATTTTTGTATGTACGTTTGTATACATTTACGTATGGTGTGTGTGTCTGTGTGTGTGAGTGAGTGAGTGAAGGGTGTGTTGTCATGTATTCATACATACATAAATACACATGCATACATCATTTTTGTATGTATGTGTGTATGTGTGCGAGAGAGATAGAGAGAGAGAGAGAGATGTCCAAGTGGCTCTCTCTCTCTTTCTCACGCACACATACATACAAGAAAGATGTATGCCTATTTATTTATGTATGTACGTATACATGACAACACACCTCTTCACTAACTCACCCCCTCTCTCTCTCTCTCTCTCTCACACACACACATGCACACACATACACACGCGTCCATGTCATCTGATTTTTTATACTGTATGTATATGTATCTGTCTGTGTGTATGTGCGTGTGTGTGTGTGTGTGTGTGTGTTTGCGTGCTACGTTGCATAATAGTCAGAAAAAAGCAGGGGAATTTCCTTTCACGATGCTCCTCGTGGCACAGGTAAAACATTTGTGAAATTTCTTCTCTCCAAAGTGAGGCAAAAGAACAAAAAATGCAGTTGCTGTACCACTGTCTGGCTTCACTGTCACCATTTTCCCAGGAGGACGAACAACCCATTTTGCTTCAAAATTACCACTAAACCTGATCACAAATGACAGTCTAATTTGTAACATAAGTAAAGAATCAGGTTCAGTAGAAATGTTGTACCAATGCCACCTTATCATTTGGGATGAATACACCATATCTCATAGAGGTGCAATGGAAGTTCTTGGTAAGACCTTACAGAACATCAGGAGTAACAATAAATTTGTGGAAGGAATTACATTAGTTTTATCAGGAGACTTCAGACAGTCATTACCAGTTATTCTGAGACGAACAAGATCTGATGAAATAAAAGCATGCATTAAGTCCCCTGTTGAATAAACTACTGAAATTATCCTTCAATACTAACGTGTGACCTTCATTCCACAGGGACCGATGTGAAAAACAGTTTTCAAACTGGCTCTTCTAATTACGAAATGGGAAAGTACCATTTGATGGGAACGGTGATATCAGTTTGGCTCATATTGCTATCGTGGTGAATTCCCCAGGGTATTTCCAGACTTTAGTAATAATTATAATTTACATAAATGGTTGTGTGAAAGGGCGATTCTTACTCCAAAAATGAGACTGTAGCAAGGATTAACCATGAATTAAGGAATAAAATTCCAACAGTCATTAACAAGTACTAATCAGTTGATTCAGTCCTTCATGAAAATTAAGCTGTCCATTACCCAACAGAGTTCCTTAATTCTCTGAAGCCACCTGGAATTCCGCCACATAAACTTTTTCTAAAGATAAGAGTCCCAATAATGCTTCTAAGAATTTTTGATTCTACTAAATCATGCGATGGAACAAGGTTGATTGAGAAGACATTATCACCGAATGTGACAGAAGCTACCAACATCCCTTGATGTGCTTCTGGGGAAGAGGTTCTCGTTCCAAGAATTCCAATCAAACCAACAAACATGCACTTGGTGTTCAAATGAACACAATTCCCGGTGCGACTTTGCTTTGCAATGTCTATTAATAACGCTCAAGTTCAGTCTTGGAAATCTACTGGCTTGCTTTTCTCATGGTCAAATTTGTTGGTTGCTCCAGGGTAGATAATTGGCAAGACTTATTTGTCTATGGTCCAAACCAGAAAAACAAAAATGCTGTTTACCCAGAAGCTCTTACATAATTTCCTTCAACATATGGGACAGAATTTATCTCTTTTCATAAAAGTGGTAAATTTTGTATTTTCGTTTATTGTTATTATTATTATTATTATTATTATTATTATTATTATTATCATTATTGTTGTTGTTGTTGTTGTTATTATTATTATTATTATTATCATTATTATTATTATTATTATTGCACTATGAATTCAGAATCGATTTCCCAATTAAAGAATAAATTGTGTCCCAATTGAAAAAGAAATTGAATTTAGAATGACAAATTTTTATACATATTTTGCTTTTTTCTTCCAGTAAGTAAGGAAAGCTTTCATTCACGGGCAACGCCGGGTGCCTCTGCTAGTATATTATATAACACGTAAATGAAATATGGAGTATATTTCGAAAAAGTAAATGCAAAGGGTGTTTGTTACGTCTTCTGAAATAGATAATTCACTTTCTATTTAATTACCTATCTGTTTCATTCATAACACTTCTTGTTTGATTCATCTTGCTGACACGGATTTAAGCTTATTCATACAATATATTTTCTGAAACAATGCTTCTTATGTTAATGATGAGAATATGGTAAGTCAAAAGTCTGAAGAGTAATCACAGCTAATGTTTGTAATAATTACACACAATTATATCCCACTCACAACAGACTTTCAAATATATAACAGGCATTGCAAGCTATAATTATAATTATCGTGCACCTTATTCTCAACTACTCCTGTTGAAAATCTCGTGATAATGTTGTAATATTTATATAAGAATTTTGGCCAATGTTGTTATTCTTGTTCCATCCAAGGCCATCTCTGACTATGTAAACTTACAATCTAGAAGGTTCCAACCTTGACCAACCTGTGTAGTTTAAGACAGAGAATTATAGCTAATATATTCAATTTCTTGTTTTAAAGCGAAAGATTGGGACTTAAAAGCTTTGTATGTGATTTCTATCAGCCAAACGTACTTAACCTGGCTCGTATTTTGACCAATATTTTTAGTAAGTAAATGATGTAAAATTTTATGTAGAACTGAATTTTAGTTCGGTACTGATTTTTAAAACTTTTATTCTAACATTACTAATTGATGTGGTGAATTCAAATGTAATTAAATTTAAGAAGGTGGAAATAGTTCTGCCTGGCTGACATATGATATAAAGATGAAATCTTCTGTGCCTTCACAACGAGTTAATTGTGAAAGTCAAATACTATAAAAGGATTGAAAGATATGGTCGACTCAAAATGTATATTAGCTACTGGTGCATATATTACTACAAACATATAGCCATGATCACAATTAAATGCGTTAACGTTCTGTAATTTATCAGCATTTCTCTGTTGATTAATTTCTGGAACTAACGAGTGGTCGCTATGTTAACGCGCGATCTTATAGAAGTAACAGACAAATCTCCATCAAATACTAAATTAATGATTTTGAAGGACCCATTGTATAATGTAGTCTTAGCTATATTTTTTGAAAAGCGATGTGATACTCAAAACTCGAAAGCCTTTCATCATAGGTTTGGCGGATAAGAATAGACAAGTTACAACAATATATATGAAACGCTGCCTGAATTTGAACTCAGAATTATATGGAGTAGAAGATGTAAAATTGTGACGGCCATACTTTTCCAAATATCGAAGGCCGTTTTAAGCTGATTAACGAACCAAATTGTAGGCTCTGGTCTCTGGTGCTGAGTTGACTTAGAAAATTAGATAATCGTTATCAAGCAAATTTGCAGACGTTGTTGATCACTGGACTTATACTTTGCCCTAAAGGTACTTCAATTTGGTCTCACGCTCGTGTTAATGTACTTACAAAGCTTGCAAAAATTCCATAAAGCTTCTCCTATACAGAACCTTTTAGAATGTATTTAGTCACCGGGAGATTAATAAAAAAAAAACTAAATTCAGCTGCTTCACTATCTGATCAAAGAACAAACACAAGGTCTCAACCAGAGTTAGTTGAGGTAATTACAATGTCTTTTTGTGAGATCTCGTTTTAGTACCGCAGTTTGTTTTTTTATGTTTGCTCATCATTTTGGTAGAGAAATGAGCATCACGTTCTCGTTCTTTTTCTCGCTGATTTTAAATTATATTGTCTCGTCGAAACAATGCCTCGGTTGTTTTTATGAAAAATCCTAGTTAATGACTAAAGTGTTACAAATAGGTGAAGACATGACTCTGTGGTTAAGGATCTCACCTTGCAACCACTCGATTAGGGGTCAGTCCCATTGCGCAGCACCTTGGGCAGGTGTCTTCTTCTGAAAGCTCAGGGCTGACCAATTTCATGTAAATGAATTTGGTAAACTGAAACTATGTGAAATCTCGTCCTATTCACACACAAACACACATACACACATATATATAGGCGCAGGCGTGTGTGTGTGGTAAGAAGCTTGATTCCCAACCACATGGTTTTGGGTTCAGTCCTACAGCGTAGCACCTTGAGCAAGTGTTTTCTACTCTAGCCTCTAGCTGACCAAAGCCTCTTACTCTAGCCTCGGGCTGACCACAACACTCTTACTCAATAGTTTCCCAGACGTGATCCTTTCATGTAAACACAAATTTTATTCATCGTTTGTCCATTAAGTAAAGTTTATGTAATTCCTCTAATTACGATTCTATGTAAAAATTACAACCTAACCAACTAGCAATATATCCCTTCTATCTACCTACATACATACCTACATACATACATACATGCATACATACATACATACTTACATACATACATACATACATACATACATACATACATACATACATATATATATATATATATATAATATATATATATATATATATTATATATATATATATATATACCTGTATCAAAAATGTTTTATTCTCCGATTTGAAGCGATAAATCATAAGTACAAACAAATGACTGAAAAAGAAAGAAGTCAGCCATTTTACTACAGTTGTCAAGAACTCAACTGTCATTTTGAAATCTGATGATAACTCCGAACGTATGAAAGAGCTAATTGAACTTTATGAACATTACAAAATATTTATTAATGTTAAATATACTTCAACATTGTAAAAAAACGTGAAGACCAGAGCATGTTGTAACTTTATTCATCTTATATATATATATATATATATATATATATATATATCAGTTGAATAATTACCTGCTCAAGCCGAGCACTCCTAGCAGCGTTAACTTATGGAGCGAGAATTTCTAGGACTCTACACGAAAAATATCCCAATACTAACAAGTGGACTATACATGAATTTATCATTACAAAAAATTGGTGAGTTCACCAGAAGAGTGAGGAGGAAAGCGTACGATACGAAATAAGCCTAATTAATGATAATAGAAATTCGCACAACTACAACTTAAAAGCCTATAGATATCCACTACACAACCTCGTACTTGAGAACTTTGAAAAAGACCTAATCAATTTAGTGGGGAACATAAAATTCACGAAAACTTCAAATTATATTCAGAAGAAACTATCCAGCATAATACTTAGTATCAAGAACTCTGGTAATATTCATGTCCTCTCTGATAAAACCGGAAATTTATATTCCTTATCAATCGATACCTACAATAACTTTATCCTAAGAGCGCTACAATCGAAATATAAAACAGCAATGGACGCCAAATTGAAAGAAATTAATAAAAATCACTTTGACATGATTGAAGTGCTTAAACTACTAGATAGAACTGAACCTTATGCTCCTATGACCAGCATTTTACTTTGAAGTATCATATTAAGGATTTTGAAAGTAAGCCAGCGGTTTCATTGATCTACGCAATCAAATCCGACCTGGGCAGAATCAGTACTATGCGTTCCTCTGATTCAGCCCAGATGGGCCTGTTCATCCTTTCAAAAATTAAGGAAAGATTCCTAAACATCAGGGAAGGTTTGTATAGAGACGACGCGGTATTTGCTATTTCTGGTTGTACATTACAAACAATCGATAGAATGAAGAAAAAAGTTAAATTTTTTAAGGTAGAGTTCTTGGAGTTCTTGTCTGGAAATACCACTAAAAACTGCTAACTTTCTAGATGTAACATTAAATTTGGATAATGGGCTATTTTATCCCTATTATACGCTGAATAAAACCACCCATGCATTATCTAACCAACCCCAAAGTATCATCAATGGAGATATTAGGATAATTTCGATTAGATTATCTAACTTGTCGGCAAACCAAATAGTTTTTAATAACGTGGCACCTATTTTTAACACAGCTTTGAAGAATAGTGGCTTTAAAGAAGATACATATTATATTAAAGATACCCTATTCAAATACATATGAGGTAAACTTTTTCCAAACCTAGCTGAATCCGATATTGATATCTCGCTCGTAAATAACCCTTCTGAACAACGTGACCTCTATCATTTTAGGAGATTCCTCAACAAGTATAATAACAATAATAATATAATAATAATAATAATATAATAATAATAATAATAATAATAATAATAATAATAATAATAATAATAATGATAATGATGATAATAATAATAATAATAATAATAATAATAATAATAATAATAATAATAATAATAAAGTTCAACTCCAACCCCAAAAAGTTCTACCAAGAACTTGGCAAAAATAAAATAGAAGTCACTGCAGCACCAACGGCAGAAGAAGTGGAAGAATTCTGGAGAGAAATATGGTCGGCGAACGAACAACCAAAAAAAAGGAGTATCAAAATAACAAACTCGGCATTTGAACAACTTCGGACCCCCATAACAACTGAAGAGGTCACCCAGGCACTGCAAAGACTAAGCAACTGGAAGGCACCTGGGCATGACAAGATCCCCAACTTCTGGTTGAAATATCTAACAGGAATGCACAAAAAGCTGGCTGAAAACTTTAACAACATACTAGCAGAGCCAGAGACAATGCCTGAATGGCTCACGAAGGGGAAAACCATCTTAATTCCCAAATCAAATGAGACAGCAAAACCAGAAAACTACAGACCAATAACCTGCCTCCCTACAATGTTCAAGGCATTTACTGCAGTGATATCGCAAAGGTTGAACAAGCACCTGGACGAAAACAAGCTGTTCCCAGAAGAGCAGAAAGGATGCCGCAAAGGCTCATATGGCTGTAAAGATCAACTAATGATTAATAAAGCCATTACTGAAGACAGCCACAGAAAGAAGAAAGGCCTCAGTATGGCCTGGATTGACTACAAAAAGGCGTTTGATACCATCCCCCAGACATGGATCCTCGAAACACTAGCCATTAACAAAGTAGCACCAACAATCATAAAATTCATAGGGCACTCTATGAATAAATGGCAAACAGTCCTACAGCTCCAAACAAAAGAGGGACTCATGAAAACCAAAGCCATCCCCATTAGAAGAGGAATATTCCAGGGAGACACGCTCTCTCCACTCCTTTTCTGCTTAGCACTGTCACCTCTATCTGATATACTAAATAGAACTGGATGCGGATATAAATGTTACGGCAAAACGATCAGCCACCTTTTATATATGGATGACCTAAAACTATACGCTGCAAATGACAAACAGCTGGAAACACTATTAAAGACAGTTCATGGATTTACTAAAGAAATAGATATGAAATTTGGATTAGAAAAATGCGCCAAAGTAACCATGAAAAGAGGAAAACTAGTTAAGAGTAGCAACATCACACTAGATAAAACCAATGAAATAAAAGAATTAGACCAAAGCCAAACTTACAAATACTTAGGAATCCATGAACTAGATAAGACACAACACACACAAATGAAAGAGAAAATAAAAAAAGAATATTATAGACGAGTTAGATCAATACTAAAAACAGAGCTCAATGCTAAAAACAAGATAATAGGTATTAACACTTTAGCTGTCCCAGTTATAAGTTACAGCTACAATATCCTTAACTGGACACGAAATGAACTGACCAAAATAGATAGGAAAACAAGAAAAATAATGACAGGATCTAGGATGCATCACCCAAAATCTGACATAGAAAGACTATATATACAACGTATAGAAGGTGGTAGAGGCCTTATACAGCTGGAAAACTACTATAAAATAACCACCATAGGACTGCAAAAATATCTACTTCAGAAGGAAGGAAAACTGATACAAATAGCGGCAAAACACGAGCAAAACAAAAAACTGTTCTCAGTATTTAAGGAAGCTGACAAATACAAACAAGAAATCATACCACCTAATAAATATGAAGAAGAAGAAGAAGAGAAGAAGAAGAAGAGAAGAAGAAGAAGAAGAAGAAGAAGAAGAAGAAGAAGAAGAAGAAGAAGAAGAAGAAGAAGAAGAAGAAGAAGAAGAAGAAGAAGAAGAAGAAGAAGAAGAAGAAGAAGAAGAAGAAGAAGAAGAAGAAGAAGAAGAAGAAGAAGAAGAAGAAGGAACAACAAAAGCTATAAAACAAATGAAGTCCAAACTAAAAATAGAACAGCAACGAACAATGATAAAACGATGGCAAGAAAAGCCCCTTCATGGTAAATACTGGACTAAACTAAATGCAAAAGAAATAGACAAAGAAAAATCCCAGCAATGGTTGAGAAGCTCAGGACTCAAAGCAGAGACAGAGGGATTTTTAATTGCAGCACAAGACCAAAGCCTCCCCACCAGAAATTACCAAAAACATGTAATGAAAAGAAATATTACAAGTAACTGCAGAATATGTGGAGATGGACAAGAAACAATAAATCATATTATCTCTAGCTGCCCAGTCCTGGCTAAGAAGGAATATATTCACAGACATGACAGAGTTGGAACCTACATACATTGGAAGCTATGCCAACATTATGGAATAACAACAGAAAAAAGATGGTATAGGCACACACCAGAAAAGGTCACAGAAAACGAGAAAGCAACCATACTCTGGGATATGCCGATACACACAGATAGAGAAATTAAGGCCAACAGACCAAATATAGTTGTCAGAGATCATGAAGAAAAAAAATGCTTTCTAATTGATGTATCAATACCGGCAGATAACAACGTGTCTCTAAAAGAAATGGAGAAACTCTCAAAGTACAAAGACCTGGAAATAGAGGTAACCAGAATGTGGAATCTAAAAACAGAAACAATTCCTATCATAGTAGGTGCATTAGGCATGATAAAAAATATTCAGACAAATACATAACAAAAACACCAGGACTTACAAACACATATAACATACAGAAAATTGCACTACTAGACACTGCACACATCCTACGCAGAACATTTTCCATACAATAACCATCAGAGCATCACAACAAATCACAGCACATACCCAAGGCACACAGAGCTGCGCTCGGTAGTGAAGTGAAAGCACGCTATAAAAATAAAACTACTGAATAATAATAATAATAATAAACAGCGGCAAACGAGAAAACAGGAAGTTATATGGTTTAAACCTCCTTCCCGCCTCCAGGTTAAAAATCTCCTTAAAATTTTTTTTTAATATCGTCGATAAGAATTTCTCAGTGGCCATAAACACCATTATTTTTAATAGATCCTGTCTAAAGCTTTCATACTCAACTAGACCTAATTTAAGATGGATAATCGCAAGGAATAATAGATATAAGCTTGGGAATAACGGGAATACGGATAGCCCCAATACGTGTAGGATTAATAATAACATAGATAAAGAACGCACAGGGATGAGTTACCGGAATAAAGCCTGCAATTGTCGGAACCGCAATTTATGTCCATCAGGAGGATCTTGTCTAAGGGAAAACGTGGTATACAAGACTGAGACCGTAACTGCCAATCAACCTAAGAAAGTATACATAGGAACTACTATGGTATTTAGAACGTGATATATAGGACACATAATGTTCATTCTCGAACCCAGGAACAAAAAAAATGCAACAACGCTGGCTACATATATTAATAAACTAAAAATGCGAGATAAGGAATTTAGATTACACTGGTCAACCATAACAGAAAACAACCCATATACAACGTATACTGGAAGGTGTAAGTTATGTACAAAGGAAGCAATCAGTATACTTCGTACAGACAAGAAAATTTTGATTAATAAAATCTCGGACATTATAATTGTATGTAGACATAAGTACGAGGGGCGTTCAATAAGTAATGTCCCTGACCCACTTCCCATAGTAGTAGAGCAACGAAACTTGGCACAGTTATTAGTCTTTTTCTACATAGGAACCATCCAGAGTTACGCATTTCTACCATCATTTGATGTAGCTCTGAAGACCGTTTTTGTAGAAGACCCCAGTTTGGTCCTCCAACCACGACGTGACTTCAGAAATCAAGGCTGCATCATCTGGGAAACGCTTTCCTTTCAAAAACATCTTCATGGCTGGGAAGAGGGGAAAATCAGAGGGTGCAAGGTCAGGAGAGTAAGGGGATGGGGGAGGAGTTCATAGCCGCACGCCTGTGCTTCTGATCTGGCAACACGCGAGTTGTGGACCGGAGCGTTGTCTTGCAGGAGGAGGATGCCTTTGCTGATCTTGCTCCGCCTCTTGATTTTGATAGCTTCTCTTAATTTCCTCAAAAGTGAAGCATAATAGGCTCCTGCAATTGTGGTACCCTTTGCCAGGAAATCTGTCATCACTACTCCGTCCTGGTCCCAGAAGACTGTGAGCATGACCTTGCCAGCGGAGGGCTGCACCCTTGCCTTCTTTGGAGGTGGTGAGTCACGGTGCTTCCACTGCATTGACTGGGATTTGGTCTCTGGATCATAGTGATGGACCCAGGTTTCATCCTGTGTAATCAGTCTTTTGAAAAATTTTGACTCATCTTCTTGGCACATCTCCAAATTCATCCTCGAGCACTCGACGCGTTCTTGCTTCTCGAAAGGTGTGAGCAACTTAGGAATCCATCTGGCAGACACCTTTTGCATATGAAAATGGTCATGAATGATAGTTTCCACAGACCCGGTACTAATCTTGACCTCATAGGCTATTTGGCGAATAGTTATGCGTCGATCTTCCAAAATGGCAGCCTCAACTTGACGGACAGATGCCTTATCAATGGCAGAAGGGGCGACCAGATCTGGGAGCTGTTTCCACAGAGTTCCGACCATGTTTGAATTCACGATACCAGCGTTTTACAAGGTCATATGATGGGGCATCATCACCATAAGTTACTTTCATTTCATCAAAAGTATCCCGTGGTGTGCGTCCTTTCAAATACAAAAACCGGATCACTGCTCGACACTCAACAGGCTCCATTTCACACTTGACTCAGTTCAAACATCTGTAAATCAGAAACCACAATTAGTTCAGAGCTGTAATTTGCCACTTAAATCTATAAAGATATCAATAATTGCACATGCAAAATTTCAGCTAGATCAAACAACTGCGAGTGGGTCAGGGGCATTACTTATTGAACGTCCCTCGTATGTAGCTATGTTTAAGTTTTTTTTAAATTAGATAGGTTGCAATCTGATATGAACATCGATTTGCCTTAATAAAATATTAAAAAAATTTTCTACTTTGGTTTGATTTGATCAACTTAAAGTTTAAGCGTAAAATTCTTTATACTTTGGTAACTTAGTGATTCATGGGCTTAGCGTCGCATTCGAACCTATTAACCTTCTATATATAAGTTGTAAGTAAGCGATCATTGTAAATTATAGATTAAAAATATCATGAGAATTTTTAGATTGTTCCCACTAACACTCTGCATATATGGATTCACCTTATTTTTAATTATTTACTTATCAGCAATCCAACTGTTTTTTAAATGGTTAACCAAATTTGAGTTCTCACTTTATTTTTACAAATGTTTTTATTTTCATTCGCACACATGTTTTACTTCACAATTTTTTCCACTTCTCCTTGAGTTGTTTGGTTGTTTTTTCATAAGGTGACAGTACTACAATTTGTTGAACTTCTCGTTGAATTTACTTGGAAGCATTTGTTATTTTTAACCCCGTTGGGGGAATAAATTACTATTTGATCTAATTACTATTTTTTCTTAAAAAATATGTTGTACGGCGAGAAGCCTAGTGAAATTGTTGTCGACGTAACTGCCACTATGTCTGATATGGAAACTCAGGAAGAGCACCCAAGACTCTCACCTGGAACTCCAGCAAGTTCACCCAAGAAAAATAAAAAGGCTTCAGTAAAAGAAAGCATAGTATCGACAAGGCTTCAGTAAAAGAAAGTATAGTATCGACCCAGCGTACAAAGCGGCGAAACAGAAAAAAAGCTTTGCTATGGTAGCCGGAGGTCGAACCAGGCAACTTACTACAGAGAAAAAAGAATTAAAGAAATACAAAGAAATGATAAAAAAAGAGGTCAACACTGTGAAAGTCGAACCACCGGAAAAATTTTGCAAGAGAGAATGAAAACATTGATCTACAAAGCGTATAGTGTGAAAAGGTGAAAGATGGACAGGATGTCGGAAGAGACAGTTGAAAATGCCTCAAAATAATTTGGAGTGCAGAAAGCTAAACATCATTCGGTAGAAACCTTAAAAACGGACAAGGTGGCTCTCATCCCTATGTAAATGGGGAGAAGTACATCGAAGGTGCGAATCGGAAGAATCCCACCAGAAGTGGATGCCACGTAGCTTGTGGCAGCCGTGACCACGAACCTGGAGGAAAAGATTACACTCCTCCAGGCGTCGGTCACGGAGAAACAAAATTGGCATGGGAAAACGCTCAATCTAATAATTCAAGCCGAGCCGCAAACGTTAGAGGAGATCTCCGCAAAGATAGCGATAGGGGACGAAAGCCTCAGAGTTCGTGGAGGGTCGGAAGCCGCGGTGTTTCCGGTACGGTGAACTGGGAGAGAAGGAGGAAGAAGAGGAAAAGAAAACAGAGAACCAAGAAAGATACACCCTACTGCACCACCCAAAACAGTACCATCAGACAAGAAGCTGAACAAGACGGTGAAAAGAGAAAAGAAAGAGGATAAGGGCTTAGTAGCCATAAAAAAATGAACTCATAAGTGTGAAGTCTATTAAAACTACCAAACGGAAAGACAAACATTCCGATAAGAACTACGATATTTATGAAATAGACTTTAAAAATTACAGAGTTCTAAGTAATACCTTTAGGGAGTCTGTAGGGACTATAAGAAAAGACTTTTCACCTTCAGTTTTTGAAGGACTACCTGCTCCGATCTTGTGAGCTAAGAAAAAGAAGAGGTGGATACCCCCTTCACTCGACACCACGGAATAACAAAAGATCAAGGTAAGACATTATAGCAGTTCACATTGGTTGCCTGAATGTACGTGGCCTAATGTCAAGCTGGAAGCAAGGGCCCTTCCTAAATGACATCAGGTCACGGAATTTGGATGTAATTGTTGCTGCAGAAGCCCGGTTGGAAGAGCCAAGAGATCTGCTCCCTCTGCTGAGCGGCTACAAGAAATACGTTTCTCCGTGTCGGTCAGCAGGTGGGGTGGGGTGTTAACAGGAGCCATCATTAATAACAAATGGTGGTACGCCATAAAATGAGCCATAAAATTTTAGTCTATTAGGTATAGCATAATTTAGTGGCTAAGGAACGTAAGAATGAAAAGGTTCTAGTTAAGAACTTAGAGGAAGCCATGAAGACTGGCAGTGCAGCCCAGGTGAGGGCGAAGAGACTGGAATTAAACCATCATCTCGAAACCCAACACACGGGTGCATTGTCAGGGCTAGACTTCGTGTAGTGGGTTGCGAAGGAAACAAGGCCGCTGGATGGGCCCGAATGATGGAAGCTCAACGTGGAAATGAATCCACAGTTCGATCTTTGGAAAACCATCAAGGTGTGTTGATAAAGGAACCCGAGGAAATGTGTGAGGCTTTTCAGGAGCACTTCGCCCAGCTTTTCGTGGGGGGGCGAAGGACCGAATGGTAGGAGGGACCTTGCCGGGCTGCCGCGCCTCTCCGGGCAGGATGCGGAGTCTTGTGAGGGGCCGATCACACCTGAAGAAGTGATTGAGGCTGTGGGAGACTGTGGCGTAGATAAGTCACCAGGACTGGATGGTCTACCCTACGATTTATATAAATGTATGTAAGACTTGTTCGGGCACCTGCTGGCTAGAGTGTACGCGAACTGGCAACATAATGGGTTTATTCCCGGATCTGTGCGCCAGGGAGTGGTGACACTGATCAGAAAGGACCCAGACAAGGGGAATCGTATGGATAATTTCCGGCCCATCATTCTGCTAAACACAGAAGTGAAGATTTCGGCCAAGGTGCTAGTAAAAATGTTGGTGTGTATCGCGGATAGTCTGATAGGGAAGGCACAGACATGTGCCATTCCCGGCGGAAGCATCCGGGACATCTCTAGATCATTCTGAATGGTGAACAGGTGTGGTCTCCACTTGCGAAACAGATGATTCCCTCGTTCGCTAGTTTCGGTGAACTGGAAGCCTGGTGCTTTCGTAGATCTCGATTGAGTGAATAGCATATGGCGTGTCGCAAGGTCCTGCTATTCTGTTGCTCGGTTAATGCCAGCGGTGGTGGTTCTACAGCAGTTTTCTATAGATGGTTGGTAGATGCTGGATGTGATGATGCCCTGGGGGAGACTCTGTGGGGCTTATGCGGAACATCTGTTGTCTGGTGGCTGTCCCAGTCCCATGGTGTTCGTCAACTCGAGGATAGAGAAATTAGCCAAACTACCATGGGGTAGGATGAAACACAGATCCACGGAGTTTCGAAGCAAACTACTTTAATTACGCAGGCAAGGCTTGTACTCACATATAAATGTAAATAAGCGGAAGGAGCGGAAAAATCTACGGGGTTGCTTCACTGCCTGGTGAGACATATATTCCTGCATTCGGAGATACCGTACAACAGCACCCTCAGAAGTTTATTATAAATGAAGAGAATATGCGCACACGTGCAGTCACACACACACGCGCGCGCGCGCGCGTACGCACGCACACACACACTCAGACAAACTCACACACAGGAGAACAGATTGAGAGCGCGCGAGAGAGAG
The DNA here is from genome assembly GCF_006345805.1 of Octopus sinensis. Lineage (NCBI taxonomy): Eukaryota > Metazoa > Mollusca > Cephalopoda > Octopoda > Octopodidae > Octopus > Octopus sinensis. Next base: position 78,359,996 of record NC_042997.1, read on the forward strand.
GGGGAAGTGAGAGAGAAAAAATAGGTTGACATTTGAAAGCTTAAACATCGTAACCTTTCGATAAACATATTTGGAAACAATTGTGTGCGTGTGTGTGTGTGTATGCATGCATGAGTATGAGTGTGTGTCTATGTGTGTGTGTGTACTAGTGTGCGTTTGCTAGCGAGCATGCGGGTGTGTTTGTGTGTGTGTGTGAGCAGGTGTGCATCTATATATATATATATATATATATATATATATATTATATTATATATATTATATATATTATATATATATATATGCATGCATGTATGTGTGTGCGTATGACAATGTGCTCTTGTATGTGTGTGAATGTAGGTGTATATGAACGTAACCTTTGATTGTAGAAGTGACTTGGAAGTGACAGGAAAAATACATATTATTTTCAGGAAAGGAAGACAATACATTGAAAAAAGTGTTGTAGTTCGTGTGCGTGTGTCTATCTATCTATCTATCTATCTATCTATCTATCTATCTATCTATCTATCTATCTATCTATCTATCTCTCTCTCTCTCCTCTCTCTCTCTCTCTATATATATATATATATATAATATATATATATATATATATATATATATATATATATATTATATATATATATATATATATACAGGCGTGGCGGTGTGGTAAGAAACTTACTTCCCAATCATATAGTTCCGGGTTCAGTCCCACTGCGGGGCACCTTGGGCAAATATCTTCTAGTTTAGCCCTGGGCTGACCAAAGCTTTCTAAGTGGATTTGGTAGATGGAAACTGAAAGAAGTCCGTCGTATATATAATATATATATATATACCCAGGCCTATTCCCTATTTTTTTAGGAGGGGTTAGCCATAACAAGACACACACCAGGCATTCCATTAATTTCCTGGTTCAAACGGTTGAGCCCCGTTCTATGATCGGGTCAAGGTATAGAACGCAGCCGCCCAGTGTCAGCAGCAGGTACCGACAGCATATACTGGTTTACCCCCACCGCATCATGCTGATTCCGTACCCCTTTGAGCAACATCAAATGTCATTCATCCGTTCACAAACTCTCTCCAAGCTTTCATATCATGTATAAACTCTTGCCTCTATCACTCCAACATCTCTACCCATCAAAGCTTTCCTCATCCCATCCATCTACACCAACCGATGTCTGCCTCTGGTTCTGCTTACCTACCACTTCAGCCTTCATCACCATCCTTACCATCCGCTCCTCACCCGTCTTCTCCATGTGGCCAAACCACCTTAACATTCATCTATCCAACTTGGTTGTTAATTATTCTCTCATTCTTGCTCACCTTCGCACCTCCCCATTCCTAAACTTGTCCATCAGCATCACACCAACCATAGCCCTCAAACATCTCATCTCAAACACATCCAGTCGCCTCCTTTCCGCCTCTCTCAACCCCACGGCTCTGCACCATATAACATTGTCGGCACAATCATGCACTGATACATACCTCTTTGCACTTTCATACTCAGCCTTTTATCTCTCAGCATACCTTTCGCAACTCCAAGTATTTTACTCCCCTCCCTCACTCTCTATCCCGCCTCCTCAGCCAAACCCCTATCCGCTATCACATATGACCTCAGGTACTTAAAAACACTCACCTCCTCTAACATCTCACCATTTATACTCAGTCATTCTACTAGGCATTCCATCTCACGAACATTCCATTACCTTACTCTTAGCTACATTCACTTTCAATTTCTTCCTCTCACACGCTCTTCCAAACTCTACGACCAATCTCCACAGTTGCTCTTCTGAATCCGCCACCAGTACTGTATCATCAGCAAACAACAACTGACTCGCCTGCCATGTCTCTCCCTTTTCTCCCACCTTTTTGGGCTCCCCTACCAAGGGCTCTAGAATTTACCTCTCCCACCACATAATCCATATAGAAATTAAACAGGCAGGGAGACACCACACAACACAGTCTTAACTACACTTTCACATCAAACCCATCACGTACTTCACCACTCACCTTAAAGTACGCCTACTTTCTCTACAAAAATTCTGAACACCTCTCAACAATCTGCCATCTACTCCACACAACCGTAACACGTGCCACATTGCATCCCTATCCACTTTTGTTCTGCGTATGAATATAAACTACATCCGGTAGTTGGACACTGGAGCCCTGCTTTGAGGGGCATGAAACCACCTCTTAGCCACTACTGCTCCCAGGTCTATTTGGCCCAGAGTGGTAGCACCTGTAAGGGTCCCAGTTATAGGTTAACCAGCAGACTGCGAGTAGGGGGAGGGGATCGGTAGAATGCAGTCACCGTATTCCCTACGTGGCGACTCAAAGAGACAGGAGCCAGGGAACTAGGAATCCTCTCTTAGTAAATTTATATTCCTAAAAACACGGCAAGAAAAAGACAATGGGTGGAGGATTAACACCAAATCACACCCTAGTACTTGTACTGGGGTCGTGTATATACATATATGTGTGTGCGTGTGTGTGTGTATGTATATATATATATATATATATATATATATATATATATAATATATATATATATACATACATATATTATGTGTGCGTCTTTATGTTTTTTTGTCATCACACCATCGCTTGGCAGCCGATGTTGGTATGTTTATATCCCCGTAACGAAGCGATTCGGCTATAGAATCCGATAGAATAAGTACTAGGCTTACAAAGAATAAGTCCTGGAGTCCATGTCTTCGATTAAAACCATTTAAGCCGCTACTCCAGAATGGCCGCAGTCAAATGACTGAAACAAGTAAAAGTGGAAAAGAAACATATATATTATATAAGCAACATTTTAAGTAGCTAATTCAACTGAATCTTAATTATATATATATATATATATATATATATATATATATATAATATATATATATATATATATATTTGTTTTGCAAGATTTTTTATGTGAAATCGTGTGTTGAAACAGATATTGTTGTATTTAGGAATGGCCATTTTGCCAGTTTAGGAGTGTGATGAAAAAACTCTGAAATAAGATTAAGATTAATGTAAAAAATAAATAACGCTGAAGCAAAGTAACACCAAATATATAGTGTGTGTGTTTTTTTATTGGCTAAACTGGCAAAATGACCATTTCTAAATACAACAATATATATATATATATATATATATAACGGGAAGCTTTATGAAAATAGACAAAAGACGAAGGCAGGTTTACGGAAATAAACAAAAGACGAAGGCAGGTGGAATACAAACAAACAGGAAATATAAATAAAACAAGTCTTTAACGTTTCGAGCCTACGCTCTTCAACAGAAAGATACACAGAGAAAAAACACAGAAAGAAGGAGAGAAAAAAATATGCGTGCAGAAGCTAGCGAATCAACATGGCGATCTGATTTCGGCCAGAAGTCAAAGATCAAACATGAGACGCAAGAGCGAAATTAGGGGAGATAATAGGGTTGAATGACCTCGCTCCAACATAAGAGTGTGTGTGTGTGTGTGTATGAGAAGAGTGTGTGTGTGTGTATGAGAGAGTATTAGTGCGTATGAGAGGTCTGGACGTGTGTATGTATATATGATGTGATGTGTAAAGTCGTATGGTGTAGTGTAGAGAGAGGAGATGAGGGAAGAATGAATCAACATTGAATTTAATACAAAATTGGATCCAATACATACGCACGTTTCAAAAGACAGTACAAATATGTAAGAAAAAATATATAATCATAGTAATTATAATTAAATTTATGCATTGTCATATTCATCAGTGTGAGGAATTTTTGGAAGGACATCAAAAACGGTTTAATAAGATAAAATACAAATAAGGGAGAATACAGATGGAGTAATAGGGAAAAATCGGATATTTACAAACAAGTTGTAAAAGGAAAAAATAGTAAAATATAATAGTAAGAGAGATGAAAGAGAAAAAAGATAGATATATCAATGTGTATGCAAGTCTATATGTGCAGGAAATTATACCATAAAAATAAAAATCTAATGGATATGTTTAAAGAAATAGTAACAGGTGTGTATAGTAGAATATAACGCAACAGGTACACTAGCAGAAAAAGCCATAGAGTGTTATACGTATAGATATTAATATTGAAAAACGAAAAATATATATATATATATTACAAGAGGTTAAATGTGAAAGGCAAGACTATGCTTGAAAAAGGTGCAATATTTAAGTAAAAATGTGCATTCAAGCAGAGAACTTAACAAAGAAAAAGCATCGATCACAGAGAGGGCTGGTCGGTGTATTCAACATATGTAACCTTATTCAAAAACTATGAACCACATAAGAAGACTTTTACTAACCGGATTTCTACCGATACCAATATTTCTAATAAGATAAGCAATTGTATGTCACAGGCAGTCATTACGAGAAAAACATCAACATAGACGGAAATAGTAAGACGAAACAAAGTATTTTCACAAAAAAATCTTTTATTTCTTCACATACTCTTAATTCCCCACACAACTACATAGCAAATTATAATGATGTTCAATATTTTTAATAATAATAATAATAATAATAATAATAATAATAATAATAATAATAATAATAATAATAATAATAATAATAATAATAATAATAATGGATCCTCGAAACACTAGCCATTAACAAAGTAGCACCAACAATCATAAAATTCATAGGGCACTCTATGAATAAATGGCAAACAGTGCTACAGCTCCAAACAAAAGAGGGACTCATGAAAACCAAAGCCATCCCCATTAGAAGAGGAATATTCCAGGGAGACACGCTCTCTCCACTCCTTTTCTGCTTGGCACTGTCACCTCTATCTGATATGCTAAATAGAACTGGATGCAGATATAAATGTTACGGCAAAACGATCAGCCACCTTTTATATATGGATGACCTAAAACTATACGCTGCAAATGACAAACAGCTGGAAACACTATTAAAGACAGTTCATGGATTTACTAAAGAAATAGATATGAAATTTGGATTAGAAAAATGCGCCAAAGTAACCATGAAAAGAGGAAAACTAGTTAAGAGTAGCAACATCACACTAGATAAAACCAATGAAATAAAAGAATTAGACCAAAGCCAAACTTACAAATACTTAGGAATCCATGAACTAGATAAGACACAACACACACAAATGAAAGAGAAAATAAAAAAAGAATATTATAGACGAGTTAGATCAATACTAAAAACAGAGCTCAATGCTAAAAACAAGATAATAGGTATTAACACTTTAGCTGTCCCAGTTATAAGTTACAGCTACAATATCCTTAACTGGACACGAAATGAACTGACCAAAATAGATAGGAAAACAAGAAAAATAATGACAGGATCTAGGATGCATCACCCAAAATCTGACATAGAAAGACTATATATACAACGTATAGAAGGTGGTAGAGGCCTTATACAGCTGGAAAACTACTATAAAATAACCACCATAGGACTGCAAAAATATCTACTTCAGAAGGAAGGAAAACTGATACAAATAGCGGCAAAACACGAGCAAAACAAAAAACTGTTCTCAGTATTTAAGGAAGCTGACAAATACAAACAAGAAATCATACCACCTAATAAATATGAAGAAGAAGAAGAAGAAGAAGAAGAAGAAGAAGAAGAGAAGAAGAAGAGAAGAAGAAGAAGAAGAAGAAGAAGAAGAAGAAGAAGAAGAAGGAACAACAAAAGCTATAAAACAAATGAAGTCCAAACTAAAAATAGAACAGCAACGAACCATGATAAAACGATGGCAAGAAAAGCCCCTTCATGGTAAATACTGGACTAAACTAAATGCAAAAGAAATAGACAAATAAAAATCCCAGCAATGGTTGAGAAGCTCAGGACTCAAAGCAGAGACAGAGGGATTTTTAATTGCAGCACAAGACCAAAGCCTCCCCACCAGAAATTACCAAAAACATGTAATGAAAAGAAATATTACAGGTAACTGCAGAATATGTGGAGATGGACAAGAAACAATAAATCATATTATCTCTAGCTGCCCAGTCCTGGCTAAGAAGGAATATATTCACAGACATGACAGAGTTGGAACCTACATACATTGGAAGCTATGCCAACATTATGGAATAACAACAGAAAAAAGATGGTATAGGCACACACCAGAAAAGGTCACAGAAAACGAGAAAGCAACCATACTCTGGGATATGCCGATACACACAGATAGAGAAATTAAGGCCAACAGACCAGATATAGTTGTCAGAGATCATGAAGAAAAAAAATGCTTTCTAATTGATGTATCAATATCGGCAGATGACAACGTGTCTCTAAAAGAAATGGAGAAGCTCTCAAAATACAAAGACCTGGAAATAGAGGTAACCAGAATGTGGAATCTAAAAACAGAAACAATTCCTATCATAGTAGGTGCATTAGGCATGATAAAAAAATATTCAGACAAATACATAACAAAAACACCAGGACTTACAAACACATATAACATACAGAAAATTGCACTACTAGGCACTGCACAAATCCTACGCAGAACACTTTCCATACAATAACCATCAGAGCATCACAACAAATCACAGCATATACCCAAGGCACACAGAGCTGCGCTCGGTAGTGAAGTGAAAGCACGCTATAAAAATAAAACTACTGAATAATAATAATAATAATAATAACAACATTAAGAAGAAGAATAGTAATGTTAGGGATGGTGTTAATACGAGAGGTAAAAAAGAAGCCTATACCTTTTATTCGAATGGGTGACCCGTCTAATAAAAACCACCATACCAATAAGAAACACAATAATAACATAATTTGGATTATTTTTCCTTTTGCTAAACATTTGATGTCTAATTTTATAAAGTCTATTCGTTCTATTATTAAATCAAAATTTAGTAAATCTAGGTATGCTGGGATATTCAATGATTTGGCTTTTCTGTTTCCCCTAATTTATTTAGGATTATTTCTTCCTTTAACTACAGAAAACTAAATCTTTACTACAAGAATTTAACCTCCTCTACTACTAATACTAACTCCAATTATTCAAATAGCTCTGTATCTTCTACCAACGATTCCCATACTCACACAACACACATACACATAACAATAGTACGTCTAATATTAGTAGCAATTGTAACTGTAGAAACCCTAATACCTGTGAAGTTAAAGGTAATTCTAAAATGAAAAATGTTCTATATAAAGCTACTATTACAACACATGATCTCTCTAGGTTTTATTATATAGGTTGCACGCAGACCCTTCTTAATTTACGTTTGAATAATCATAAATCATCTTTTAATGATCCTCGGAAAGAAAGTAGTACTAGTTTATCCAAAAAGGTATGGCAACTTAAAAGAGACAACATACAATTCTCAATTTCTTGGAATATTGTTTCTTCTGCGCCTCTTATAGGATTAGAAATAAACGTGTCTTTTATGCCTTGAAGAGCCTTAAATAATTATGAAAATGAACGGTTCTATCGTAAATTCGAGAAATGAAAGAGTTTTTCTCTTGTAAACATATGTCCAAATTTCTTTTGATTAACCTTAAATAGTTTTATTGATTACCTCTTTTTCATTTTCTTACTAGTTCTTATTATACTCTTAAGTATATGTGTATATATGTATTCTCTATTTGTGCATGTATGTATGTATGCATGGTTGCCTGTGCGGGTATGTTCATGTACTTTTGCTCATATTTTTATATCTATGTGTATATATATGTATGTATGTGTATGAGTATGTATATATATATATATATATATATATATGTGTGTGTGTGTGTGTGTGGTGTGTGTGTGTGTGTGTGTGTGTGTGTGTGTGTGTGTGTTTTATGCGTATGTATGTGTATGCATACCTAATGTAGGATAAAACTTTTTTCGAATAAAAATATTTTCCAAAAAAAATTTTATCAATGGCCAGCATATTAAAAAAATACCTTTAAAGGTTAAATTCATAAATAATTCATAAATAAGGGCAAACGAAAAAATTTTCAATGCCAAATATGCCGAAAAATTGGACATATTGTCCATTAACCGTTAATTTTTTCACAATCTGCATGCTACTCGAAAAAAGGTCGACAGAAATTTCTAAAAAATTCCATTATTACCATATCGGACCGATTTCAGGGCTAGCTTATAACAGCCCTCCCTTCGTCAGTGATACATGTGGCAAAAGAAATAAATGAGATACTATTAATGGTTAATGGACAATATGTCCAATTTTTCGGCATATTTGGCATTGAAAATTTTTTCGTTTGCCCTTATTTATGAATTGTTTATTTTTTTAATATGCTGGCCATTGATAAAATTTTTTTGGGAAAAGAATTTTTATCGAAAAAATATAGGCGTTCACTTCCGGACTCTTTCACTCTGTGAGAGCATCAGTTCAAATCGCACGTGTCCCGAATGGGCTGGAGTATTTCTATTTTGGATGTATCTGGGGTACTTAATTGTGCTCATGACTTAGTATTTGCTTCTTCCATGGGTATGAGTAAGTATCTCATTTATTTCTTTTGCCACATGTGTCACTGACGAAGGGAGGGCTGTTATAAGCTAACCCTGAAATCGGTCCGATATGGTAATAATGGAATTTTAAAGAAATTTCTGTCGCGACCTTTTTTCGAGTAGCGTGCGGATTGTAAAAAAATTAATGGTTAATGGATAATATGTACAATTTTTCGGCATATTTGGCATTGAAAATTTTTTCGTTTGCCCTTATTTATGAATTGTTTATTTTTTTAATATGCTGGCCATTGATAAAATTTTTTTGGGAAAAGAATTTTTATCGAAAAAATATAGGCGTTCACTTCCGGACTCTTTCACTCTGTGAGAGCATCAGTTCAAATCGCACGTGTCCCGAATGGGCTGGAGTATTTCTATTTTGGATGTATCTGGGGTACTTAATTGTGCTCATGACTTAGTATTTGCTTCTTCCATGGGTATGAGTAAGTATCTCATTTATTTCTTTTGCCACATGTGTCACTGACGAAGGGAGGGCTGTTATAAGCTAACCCTGAAATCGGTCCGATATGGTAATAATGGAATTTTAAAGAAATTTCTGTCGCGACCTTTTTTCGAGTAGCGTGCGGATTGTAAAAAAATTAATGGTTAATGGATAATATGTACAATTTTTCGGCATATTTGGCATTGAAAATTTTTTCGTTTGCCCTTATTTATGAATTATATATATATATATATATATATATATTCGTATGGAGGTTTGTATGCATGTGTTTACTAGTATGTTTTTGTGTTTGTGCATGAATACATTTTATGTTTTATGTCTATATGTGTATATACATGTATATGAATGTGTGTATGCATATGTATATGTGTATGTGTATGAATTCAAGTATATGTATGTATATATATATAGTCTTATATGAATACGTACTCCTTTATTTTAATTGAATCTTCTCTTACACTTAAACCCTTGTATGTGCATGTATGCATGTGCGTGTTGTGTATGCGTGTGACTGTATATCCTCGCGTGTTGTGTATCTGCGTCTTTTCACTTGTCAATTTCTAATAATTTTCTCCTTCATATATTCGTTTTTGCTCCTATTTTTTCTGGTTGTCTCCCCTGCCCCGGGCTAGTTTTCGAGTAAGGTAACTATCTTGAATACACCGACCGGTTCTGTCTATGATTGATGCTTTTTCTTTGTTCAGTTGTCTTTGGGTTTTTTCTACTTGTATGTAAATTTTTACTTAAATATTGTAACTGTTGCGTTATATTCTATTATACACATGTGACCTTGTTTACATTATACTTCGTCTCGACCTTCGATTTAAGGTTTTTCCTCGATTTTTTATAATATGATGAATTTATATTGAATTCATTTATTTTGTTTATTTTGTTTATCGCA
>NC_042997.1:78379756-78382256 GCF_006345805.1 Octopus sinensis
CGCGCAGTCACAAATAATTAAAGGAAAGAGGATGAAATACAAATAGTACAAGCTTGCTATCAACAAATGAGCAACTTCAGTTTTGCAGCAAACTTGACTGGCAACATTCTCCGTTGTAGTTGCTTCATCAAGATCAGTGTAGGAAACTTATTACACTGACAGGATATGGTATTGTACTAAGCGTATATATTTATACACCTAATCAGTATAGCTGCCATTTAATATTTATATTCTGTAATGAACACATGTCTCTTCAGTCAGTCTAAGAGATAGCATATCAGAATATACATACACTTCATGAACATTTTAATGACATTTCAACAGAAAAAAAATCATCGATTTTTTTTTACAAAATATACATTTATTTCTATATTTATCTACCAATTCATATATTTATACAGACAAATATTCATTTCTCGCACATTGCAATTTATTTACAGAAAACGAAGAGGAAGATTATTCAACGGTGGAAATTAATATTTTCTGAAGTCTGAAAACTTTACACAGGACGACTATTCGTGTTACCATTCGAGATATTGGAAGTGACACTACATGAAATGAATTCTAAAGAACTATTACTAAACGAAATATGTTGAAATATTTTGAACAACTCAGACAACCTTCGATTTCTTTCCTTTTGTTATGTTTTTGTCTTTGACTCTAAAACAGGACGGTACTTCTTTGGATTTTACCTGGAATGATTAGAAAACTCAGAGACGAGCCAAGTTCGCTGTCATCAAGCGGAGGTTTTCAGTTTAAACACTCTGTTTTGACTTGTTTTTGTTTTCATGTGCCCATGAATGTGTGAATTAATTTTTGCACTATTTTTGACTTTCCAATTCTATTTTAAATTACATATATTTTATTTTGAGCTTTCTTACATATTTTACAAAACATGGAAAATGTTTCCAAAGATATTTTGATGGGACCATCTCCTGTCGGTGGAGATAGCGTGGAGTTTTGGAAATATCTAAAAGTATTACCAGTCATTACTCTAACTTTAATTACACTTATTGGTAACGGACTGGTCACTATAATGTTTATTCGCTACAAACAACTTCGGAAATGTAAGAACATTTTCATTGTCAGCCTTGCATTTGCTGACTTTCTCATTGGATGTACGATGCCTGTTTACATACTTGAAGAACTAGGAGGAAGATTATGGTCAATACAAGGGCCTTTCTGCAGGGTGTTCCTCATGTTTCGATATTCATTGTTCTATATCTCTCTACTTAGTATCATGCTGATATCTGTAGATCGATGGTGGTCTATAAACCACCCATTTTCCTATCGAGTCCGTCAAAGCAGAAAACTTGCTCTCTGGTCTGTTTTGTTCAGCTGGGGACTTAGCTTTGCTATTTATGCTCCACCAACACTTGGATGGAATGATGTCGACCATAGTAAAAACCAAGTAGTTGTCACACCAAAAACATTGTTTTCTATATTATCATCTACCGTTGGACCAATTGCTTCTGAAACTACACCTTCACAACCTGTAATCTCCATTGATAGTACCCAAGTGACTTGCCATGCCCCATTTGAAAATAATCTAATCTTCATTGCGTTGACTTCTATTATCTTATATTTGTTACCGTTACTAGCTTTGTGGATAATTAACGCTAGTATTTATTTTAAGATTAGTCAGCGGAAAGGAATGAAAATTCGACGATCTCTAAGCACATCGGACACTTTCTTCCTCAATTACCGAAAATCATCCTCAGAATCGGATACTATGGGGCAGCTGGAAGAGTTTCTTGACAACATGCTACCAAATATTCATCGGAAAGGAAGCAATGTTGGTGGTATGTTAATATGTGATGAAAAAAGAAACTCTTTTGTGGGTCCTTTATCAACGAGACGAAATCCACTAAGTCACTATGTATCGAATACCTCAGCATTCGCACAATATGCTCGAATCATTCAACATAAGAGACATGTTTCTTTCGATGCTACTGGAATGATGATGCCTGTTACAAAACAGAAGCGATACTCTATTATTGGGTTAACCAAGGGTGGAAGCACCAGTAGTAATAGCAGCAGCAGCAGTAGCGGTTCCTCCAGCTCCGGTAGCCGTAGTGGTTTGGCTCTGCGCCGTCAAAGTGATGATTTGGTTAAAGACATGTTCGTCAAACAGGACAAGAAAGCTGCCTGCTCGCTGGGCTTTCTTGTACTAGTTTTCACACTTTGTTGGACACCATACACCGTGTGCAGCATTTTGAGATCTGCCTACGGGAGTTGGTATATACCGTCTCTTGCTATGACAATAAGTTATTGGGTTCTCGCCACCAACTCTGCCATCAATCCTTTCCTTTATGGCCTCTGCAACAGTGACTTCCGTAAAGCATTTAGGTCTTGGTGTAAAAATCGAAACTCTAAACAAAGACGCTTCGAAGAAGCTCTTCTTTATTATGGAATCCCACAAAATAATGAACCGGAAGTAATACATGAACAAACTTCTTCGACTCCGTCCCATGATTCCCGCAAAATTCCTTGAGTGATT
>NC_042997.1:78387256-78412256 GCF_006345805.1 Octopus sinensis
ATATTGGTAATTCTAGTATATGTAATTCCCCTCGAGGTGTTCTATTTGGGAGCAAGTTTGAGCTAAGTTTACAGTTAAACGTAGTTAGTGTTAGAGTTCTATGTAAAATCAAAAACACAGGTTTGAAAATGAACAGCAACAATTCTGTTATCCTTACTTGCCCTGTATTAAAACTTGTTACGTTTTAAACGTATATATGTTTGTTTATGTGAGTGTCCACATAATTACGTACGTATAAAAGCATGACATAAATATCCTAATGACAAAAATAAAAGCAAACAAGTGAACCACCTGAAGAAAATGTAAAAAATAAAGCAATTAACTGCAACAACAACAATAACAACAGCAACAGCAACAAGCAATAAGAATAAGGTTTCTTTCATTGGGTACAGTTATTGTAATATAATAATAGCAACAATTATTGCACCAGCAACACAGCAGTAACATTGTTTAGTTACGTCCATTTACGATCTGAGTTGAAAACTCGTCAACTTTGCCTTTTATTAATACTATCATCATCATCATCATCATCATCGTCGTCGTCGTCGTCGTCATCATCATCATCATCATCATCGTCATCATCGTCATCATCATCAATTTCATCGTCGTCATCAACATCATTTTTGTAACGCACGCTGTGATGTTCTATATATCCTGTGCATAAACTAAACGCAAACTATCTTGAAACTGTCCTCAGAAAAAAAGTAGATAATGCTCTTGAGAATTTAATAAGCTTCACAGCCTCCGTTACCACTCTCCCAAGAAACGTTAGGCCTTATGTCCACAACCTTTATTATATATATTTTTTATTGATAGAGAGTGCATAGATTAGCAGGATTCTCAGTGGTATGTAGCTTTGTCTCTTCATGCTCAGAAATCAAATCCCACCAATTCGACTTTACTTTTCAACCTTCCTGGATCGATAAAATATCTTCCAGTTATGCAGTAGAGGACATTAAGTCGGTGGTACTCTTCCTCCAAAGGTGTGACCTCGTGATTGCGCATATATACGAAATCATTATTATCATAGATGGTCGAATCAGTAAAACACTAGATAAAATGTCTTGCAGTATTTAATCACATCTATTTGCCCCTGGAGTTCAAATTCTATCAGTCTCATTTCAGTTCTGTAGTCGATAAAACGTACTAATCGAATACCGTGGTCGATTAAGTCAACTATCTTAATAACTCCGAGTGTGTGGTCTTCTGCTAAGGTTATACATCATTGTTATTATGAAGATCAGAATTGGCAATGTGCTTTTACAAAAACTCCTTTTGATATTAATTGCTTCCTTTCACCCTAGAGCTCAAAGCTCGGCAGCATGATAAAATAAATTTTGGCATAGATTCATTCAGTTAGACTTTTGTCCCTATAATGTCAATAATCAAAATGATACACTGTTATTTTTTTTTCCATTTCCACATCTTCTAAAGCGATAATAATAATAATAATAATAATAATAATAATATAATAATAATAATAATAATAATAATAATAATAATAATAATAATAATAGTTTCTTACTGCCACGGGGTCGACACAACAAAGACAACCAGCTCCTAAAACAAAATTATTTGCTTCAAATAGTAATTGCCTTCAATGAAGTCACTAAAATTTGTATTAACTTTCTGACAGAAAAGAAGAGGTAATCATAGATAATTATTTCAATATATCGAACGTTTAGTGGGTCTTTTTATATGTTTTTTTTTCAAACAGGATACGAACGTCTAAAAAGTAAGTGGCATTCTGTGATAAAAAAAATTTCATTATGAGACTTATGAGAATTTCAATGACTTTGCAGGATATTGCATTCGGGCTGTCGTTTAACACACAAATTTACTTACAAAAAAAATGACAAAAATCTGGAAAAGGCAAAACGAGAGAAAATGTATACACTCACACACGCTCACACACAGACACACCCAAATATTTCCGAGATATTAATGTTTATTTTTGTACCATGTCAAATTATTCACATTGTATACCATTAAAATATAAATCCTGAAAAAGGATATGAATTAACTGGCTTGTTAAAGTGTTGTTACTTAATTTTTTTCTTATTTTGCTTTGTTGTTTATAATAATGCGGTGTATGTTAAGTAACCATTTCAGTAAAAGATAATGTTGTTACTAATATTGTAACTGTTGTTTCCTTATTACTAATATTATTACTACACAGTTAATTGTTTGATAGTCTTGGTTAAGCAACAGGAGAAAACTCTTCCATCTGCATTAATCTACTGCCGTCACTAATAACCATGTCTCGCATACAATAGGGGATTTGATCTAGAGTAATTAAATATTACTTTACCTTTGAATGATAGATATAAATACTTTGATTGGTTTGGAAGTGAAGTGGAGTCTATCCCGGTGGCTCCACCGCAGATCGTCTTAGATAGTCGAAGCTGATGGCAATCGATTCTTTTTTCAACTGCAGGAAAAAGTATGGAGTGGGGGATAACGTATGAAAGAATTAAAGAATAAAGGTAAGATTAAAATAATGGCATTTATTAGTGTTTCTCAACATTGAAAAGACAAACTTCAATCGGGTAATTATCGAAGTGGTTGTTATAGTAGACAAAGCAACAAAATTAAAAGAAATGATTCGTGCTTGCTAAATGACATCAATGCAAAGTCTCAACACAGTGATTCATATGGAAGGTACTTGAATATATTTATAGGTTGTACAGTTCAAAGATGTTATTTTCTTCAGTAGAAGTATTGAAAATGGAAAATACACATACTTCCGATATGTTCGTTTGACCTTTCACGTCCACTTCTTATAGAAGTCATCAGCGGTGTTGGATTATCTTTCCAAATCCGGAGTCATGTATTAAACTTTAACCTCATAAATACAATGCAAAATGTGTGCCACACTATATTTTCGCTTAAATGGTTTGTTATATTTTTCTATTTCGTAACTGGGATTAGCGAAAGTACAGCAGAATCTTAAAAAGTGACAGATATTGAAATATTCACAGAATTTTGCATTTTTCTTCGTAAATTATTTAGTACATGGACACTGGCATTTATAGGTTTATTCACAACTAATTGCTACGACTTTATACAATTAAGGTTAGGCTAGTGAGATTCCCTGTTGTTTTCACGCATTTCGATGTATCTGAATTCATTAAATCCTGAAACCTAACGAAACGTTCAATAGTTATATAACACCAATTGCTTAGGTTAGTAAGCTGTATTCATTTACAATTAGCGGTTGTAGACTTTTGAGAGCTAAGTGTATACTAAAGTATTAACGGATATATGAAATATTGCCCGTAAATCCGGTAGGTTAGCACAATATATTGTAGCATCTCTAAATATCAATCTGGAGCAAAAGAAACATCCTACAATACTATAGTAATAGTCTTATATACATGTTGTGGTTTGGTTGATTTACTTGAAAATGCAATATGGCATACATTTTATATAGGAATGATATCAGAAGAGAGATAAAAAAAGACGCTCGATTCCTGGTTTAAGCTGAAATTTTGTGTATCTCTTTAAATAGAGATTTAGTTTCGATCACATTTAAATATATGAATTTGAAATATTTTGATACGTTCTAGTAGATATATCGTGTAAATAATATTGCTATGATGGTGATGGTTGTGAAAATCTATTATCCCAATTACAGATGTTACAAACACTTCTAACCATCATAAAATTATTATTTGTGAGATATATTTCCTAAAATGTATTGGCTTACCCTAGTTGCATAGGTTTAAATGAGATCAATATTAAATTTCTATTTAACAAGTTAGTAGAGGTGTGACAAAGAGTTACTCTCGCCCGTCCCTTCCTTTTTATTATAGCCTCTACTACCCACAGCCTATCAATAAATGGTAGTAAGAACTTGGTTTCATTTTTATATGTCTATATGAATGGTTCTTAAATTTAGAAATATCAGCATTACACTCTCCGTCCCCCAAATATTAGTGAATTAGTTTGCCACTCCTCTAAAGCTTGCACGTATGTAATTATTGTTTCTCCGCCATAGCGTTAGGCAAGTTTAGAACCATCTTTAATTTTGTGTTAAACATGACAACTTGTTTGTCTCCTTTTTAATTCTTACAGCCCCACTTCTTATGAGAAACGGTGATCTACACGACTCTTGATGTGCTAACGGACTTGAAATATGCAGATAGTACCAGCCTGATGTCTGACCACGTGAAATAAGCATGGGGGCTCTGAAGATTTTAGGCTAAATAACAGATGTCATCATTTATAAAATCGTCCCGGATCATCCTTCACAAATAGCAAAGGGAAGCACTGCCTTGAAGGAAGTCAAAACCTTCAAATACCTGCAATCATCAGACAACTCGTAAGAGCAAAACATCAAAGTGAAGTGGACATGTGCATTGAAAGCTCTGACTGGCAAAACCAGTGTGTGTGGAACTCCACTTGCAACTTTAGAGACTGTTCTATTTTATGACCACGAATGCTTGACGCCAAAGCTTTTCCAGAAGACATCTCCAGGCGGGTACTCCACCAGAATGTTATGTACAGTACTTAATACCAAACAGAAAGAGCACTGTAGCAAGAAACATTAGTATAGTGGGTTACTAGGGTTAAGTGACATAATAGCAATGACAAGAATAAGATTAGTCAGTCACTGCCAGGGACACTGGGAACTTCCAGCCAGCTGGTGCTACTGGAGAAAACACGTGTGTGTCAAAGTTCCATACTAACATAAATAGAAATGCTGAAAAAAAAATGTAGGAGTGAAAACCACTAGCAGGCTTGCAAGTTATATGGAGAACCGAGATGATTAGAGGAACCTCTGAAAAACTCCTCAAAGAATAAACTAGGTTTTTTACAGTCATTTTCGTACATTTGTCGTTCAATTAGATAATCAGGTCATTCAAAGTCGCAAAATAATTAGCGCCATGAAGTTAGTCATTCAAATTCGTTTTTCAATCATTCAATTTCGCACTTCGGTCAAAGAATTTAGCATTTACATCATGCAAATTAAAATGCCCGTCGAGAACATTCAAGTAAGTCGGAATGAGAGGAAACGTCTTTTCGAGCATTCAAATTCGTTTCGGGACAATCTCACACTTCGTGCAATCAAATTAGAATGATAGCTGTTTTGGTTTTATCACATGACATTTGTTATCATAATCATGTGTTTTCATCCATTGTTTATGCTTTAAGCACTCTATCGTGTCCATGTCTTTCCTATGTATTCTTTTATTTTTGCATAGGTACATGTATTTATTAATCGCACTCCAGCATTATCAATATTTTTAAAGAAACTCACAATTACAACAAATGCTCATTTTCTTTGATTTTGAATACATTATGTTGTTTAATATATCTTTTTGGGAAAAGTATATATTTCTTTGAATTTTGGATTTTTTCTTTCATCGGGGAAAGAGTGTTATGTACACTAAGGTAATTATTGATTTACAGTCTTGATAAGGAGAGTTCATTTGAGAGGATTTAGCCGTCTATTTCCTGGCGGTCGAGGCATCTCGGAAGGTAAGTCTGGGTGTGTCTATACCAACGAACACAATCTTCTGGAGTGATAGCATGGATGTTACACTTTGTGACCCGTTGTATAACGTGCTTCTTCAGCAGCTGCCCGGTCACCAACACCTTGCTGCAACTCAGCTTGAGCGAGGCCCCACTTGACAGCCGCCTTAAAGGCAGAATGCGCCATTTCTGTACAATTAAGAAACAGCGAGTTGGGAAGTAGGAGTTTCAGACTGATCTGTTGGTCGGCGTCAGCTGGGAGCTCGGCACGAACGAGTGGCCGCGTGTTGTTGTAGATCAAGTAGACGGATACATCCGCTGGGAACATGTCGGCACATGCTCGGACTGTCTCCGCCAAGAACTCCTCGAAAGAGTTTCATGTAACGGTATCGTTCGCAATGGAGAGGTGAACCAGGCCGATTTCTTCCGACACCGCGAAAGTGACGTTGCAGTTTTTCCCACGCTAACTGTTAACAACCCGGCGAACAGGAACGCCTCAATGGGCTCGTCCAAAGACCACCTGGTCCAAATATTATACCCACATTCATCAATGAATGCGCAATGACCCTCTTCCATGAACCAATGCGAGTACTCATAACGCTTTTACAGAGTTCTTGAGGCATTTCTTGCATCTGAGACGTCTTCGGCCAACTTCATAGTTATCAACATCCCATCTAGAGCTCGTGAGATTGCAGACACAGAAACAGGTGGCTTTCCGGGTAATGCTTACTCTAAGTCCCTCTTCATCTGTTGACGGGTTGCGAGTGGGTTGGCATCAATAATCACCTGAAGCCCGGTTCGCATTTCCTCATCAACCTTAACGTGGTGGGCACCACTTCCGGGTAACTTGTGGTGCTTCCCAGGCCATCGGTAGGTTGCTACTATGGATCGAGCAGTGCTCCTTTTAATACCAAGTGTATCTGCTAGTAGCAGGTAATCGGTTTGATGCCCCTCGAAGGCATCAGCTAGCTTTGCCTTTTCTGCGTCCGATATACGCATCTACCTTACGTGTAGCTCGATGATTACAAGTTGCTGTAAGAGAAAGGGACGTCATTTAAATACAACTGATACCGACCGGTTACGAATGTTGCAATGAAAAAGATTTTCGTGGACAGAAGAATCACGAAATTCATTTCTTCCTTGTAGCTATAACAACATGATAAAATTTGCATGACAAAACACGTCATTTAAATTTATCATTTTTAATATTCATTTCTAAGAATGTGAGTAAGAACACACATATAAAATTAGTGCTAAATTGAATAAACTTATTCCGAACTCGAATGCTCACGTGCGAATTTGAATGCTCGAAAAGACGCTTCCTCTCATTCCGACTTATTTGAATACTCTCGACGGGCATTTTAATTTGAATGGTGTAAAAGCTAAATTCTTTGACCGAATTGCGAAATTGAATGATCGAAAAAGGAATTTGAATGACTAACGTCAAGGGGTTAGATTTTTTCGCGACTTTGAATGACCCGATTATCAAATTGAATGACAAACGTATGAAAATGACTATAATAAAATATTAATTAAAATAATCGAGTATCAAATTTAATATGTATTGGTGTTATTTAGCGCTACTCCATACTTATATAGGAGCTGATCTGGTGGAAAAGAAGACTCTATAAGGATAAATATTACAAAAGATCAATTAATTGTAACATATCTAGGTAAATATATTGGTTGTAGAATAAAAGCTACATTTTTAATAAGTTAAGACTCTGATCAGATTCCTTTCCAAGATATAAGTTGCTAACTTGTTAAATAAGTGAAAAAGGGACAAAAAAAAAAGGTAAATCCCTACAAAACCGAAATTTATTTCTGGTCGACGTCTTGAAGTTTCCCCTATTAAATCAAGACAAGAGTATTTATAGACATCTTTAGATGTTTCTATGCTGAAATAAGACGTAGTCTCTAATGTACCAAAATGTTAACCCTTTGAAGAATTAATACTTATCGAAAATTCGAAAATGCATTTACTTGTTAGAATAATATGGATATTGTTTTCTTTACACAAAACACAAGTGCTACATACTCTTAAGCAAGAAATTAGTACTTGTAACAATTATGCTAATGACGCCACTGCAACCAAACTAAATCAAGCACTCCTATTTCTTCATTTGTTTCAGCTGTGGCAAAGCCTAGATTTCTCATTGCGTTATGGGTACGACAGTTAACCTACTTCCTTTTCAACCGGTAGTCACCTATTTCCTTACCAGAGAGAAAATTATAATATTCTTGAAGTATGACAAACAAAAAACGAAACTGGTCTATTTACAACTCAATGCTGTAGATAAAAAAAAAATGTTGAATCGCAACAAATCCGTTACTTACAATGCGACAATTTTGTTCCGTTCTAATTAATGTTTAGGAAGTATGCAAGAAGGTAAATGTGAGGCAAACTGGCTAGAATATACTGCATGCATGAATAATTCATTTAGAATAGTTTTTCATGATTTTTAAAGAAATATTTACCGAATAAGTTAAGTTAATTGGCACTGTAAATATTTTTTTTCCAATGTCATTATGTTGCTATTTCCCGTAGTCTCTTAAAATTCGCCCTCAAACAGATCATATAAAGTTTCTGTTGATGATTCTCTATTGGCATAAACACAATATTTTATTTACTTAGTGGCGGTCGGTGACTGTAATGCTATGTCGAGCTCCTCCTAAGATGAGATTACATTTAAATTGTTAAACATTTTTATCACAGATAAAAATAACAAGCAAAGAAAGACTTCCTGTAATTTGGGATGCAAACTAGGAAGTAAAAGTGAAAGAGCGAGCATTGTTTGTGTGTGTGTGTGTGTATGTGTGCGTGCGCGTGTGTGTACATCATATATATATATATATATATATATATATATATTATAGAGAGGGGAGAAAGGAAATGCATGTATATATGTATATATATATATATATGAATATATATGTGAATATATATACACACATACACGCATGTATGTTTCTATGTACGTTTATGCTTAAGATATATCATTCTTGTATGTACATACATACGTACTACGTGCGTGCGTGTGTGCGTACGTGCGTGCGTGCGTGCGTACGTGCGTGCGTGCGTACGTGCGTGCGTGCGTACGTGCGTGCGTGCGTGTGTGTGTGTGTGTGTGTGATACTCATGTGAGTGGCGACAAACGTAAACACGTATGAATGTACTTTTAAAGCGTGATTACAAATGTAACATTTTCGAAAAGAAACAAAAGAGAGTAAGCGCTATATTTTGCATGCCATTTTTTATCAATAAATTTAATTGTTGTATGTATTAGATCCTAAAAAGACGACTGCATATATATTCATAAAATCAGTCGAACGAGTTGGATGATGATCACTGCTCTTAAGGGAGTGTGACATGGAAAATTGAATGCCACCAATGTTATAAATAAGCTTTTTCCCAAGTGGCACATTTGTACTTGAAAATTAAAACGGTCTCCTTTGGTATATTAGTACAGTATTTGCTTTCTGTGCTGCTAAAGTTTGAGTCAACGGCTGTAAACAATCAAGAACGGACTAGGGTTCCACTCATGATGTGTCTTTTGCATCTCAACGTAATAATAATAGTTGTTGTTATTATTATTATTGTTGTTGTTGTAGTTGTTGTTATTGTACCTATTTCTTCTCTCCATCTGTCCAAATCTTTTGGGATTGTTCCTAATGCGCCTATAGCTACAGGGATACATTTTGTTCGCACTTTCCATAGCCTCTGCATTTCTATGGCTTTGCTGTTTTCTCTATACCTCTCATATTTACTTTCTCATCATTTGGGACTGTAAAGTCAAATGCCTGGCATTTTCTATTCTCTTTGTCTACTACTACTAAATCAGGCCTGCTAGCTTCTATTACTCTGTCAGTCTGAATATCAAAATCACACATTTTATATTTCTTTTTTTCTAACGTTTTACTAGATTTATATTCATACTATTTGATCAAACCTTAGTTTCCTACATAACTCCATGTGTATTATTCTCCCAAGGTTGTCATGTATTTTCTATTATTTTTATTACTATCGAGTGAGAGAGCAGTGCATGCCCTCGAAGTGAGACTGGGGTACAAATACACGAATCATAACTACCCATCTGATAAGGGTATACCAGGTACATGCATCACAACCATATGTGCGCAACATGGTGATCTCATATCGAGATAAACAACGCATGGCCTTGCAGGTGGGGTCCAGTTAGAATTTTCTCCAGGCCGAGTAGCCCATCCTGCTCAAAAGTTTCTTGAATAAAGATTGTTTGAGGATGATGAATGAAACACCCATGTTTCCAGAGGTGAATTATTCAAATTCCAAATAATTCCTCCCAGTACATGGCTATGATGCACCCCCACTACTTCTGCTCATGATCAGAGAAGCACATATCATCAGCTACTAAGAGACATGCTCAACTGGTTATGGTCGAGCAAGTGACAAGCAAATCTGTGGTATTGAGCAGAATATTTCCTGCAGCCCATCCTTTATACCAAGACAAAATGTAGCTGTGTGATAAGTAGATTGCTTACGAACCACATGGTTCCGGGTTCAGTCTCACTGCGTGGCACCTTGGGCAACTGTCTTCTACTATAGCCTCGGGTCAACCAAAGCCTTGTGAGTGGATTTGGTAAACGGAAACTGAAAGAAGCCCGTCGTAGTCCCCTTCACACCGTCATCGTCATTAAGCACAACTTTCGTATTTCCCACTTCAAATCGTCGTAATTGTTCTATTCTTCTTTTTTCACTTTGATCCTGTTGTCACCCGGACACGCTATGTCGGTTATCATGCATGTTCTTTCGTTTTTTAAAATTATTATTATTATTTTTCCATCTTTCTTCAAATTTTCTTCCATTTCTCGCCGAGTGTTTTCCGTACACCTAGGGCAGAGAAGCTTATTGTATGCATACTCAGACTACACGCGGAAATCCACAGGTAAAATATGCATTTAAAAAAGTTAATAAATAAATAAATTCATGAATGGATGTTGTTTTCACAGCGATAATGCTCTATTATTATTATTATTATTGTTGTTGTTGTTGTTGTTGTTGTTGTTGTTGTTGTTGTTGTTGTTGTTGTTGTTATTGTTATTATTATTATCGTTATTGAGTGAGAGAGCAGTGCATGTCATCATAGTAACACTGGGGTAAAATATGCGAAGCCCAGTATACCCATCATGACTACCCGTCTGATAAGGATACACCAGGCACATGCATCACAACCATATGTGCGCGACATTGTGATCTCATATCAAGATAAACAGCGCATAACCTTGCAGGTGGGGCCCAGTTAGAATTTTCTTCTGATCGAGTAGCCCATCCTGCTCAAAAGGTCCCCGAATAAGGATTGTTTGAGGATGTTTCCAAAGGTGAAGTATCCAAACCTCTAAGACTTCCTTTTAACACACGGCTATGATGCTCACTCACTACTTCTGTTCAAGATCAGAGATGCACACATCGTCAGCCACTAAGGGACATGCTCAACTAGTTAAGGTCAAACAACTGACAAGCAAATCCGGGGTATTGAGCAGATTATTTGCTGTAGCACATCTTTTACTACTACTACTACTATTACTACTACTACTACTACTACTACTACTACTACTACTATTATTATTATTATTATTATTATGAGTGGAGGCGCAATGGCCCAGTGGTTAGGGCAGCGGACTCGCTGTCATAGGATCGCGGTTTCGATTCCCAGACCGGGCGTTGTGAGTGTTTATTGAGCGAAAACACCTAAAAGCTCCACGACGCTCCGGCAGGGGATGGTGGTGATCCCTGCTGTACTCTTTCACCACAACTTTCTCTCACTTTTACTTCCTGTTTCTGTTGTACCTGTACTTCAAAGGGCCGGCCTTGTCACTCTCTGTGTCACGCTGAATATCCCCGAGAACTACGTTAAGGGTACACGTGTCTGTGGAGTGCTCAGCCACTTACACGTTAATTTCACGAGCAGGCTGTTCCGTTGATTCGGATCAACCGGAACCCTCGTCGTCGTAATCGACGGAGTGCTTCCACACATTATTATTATGATTATTATCATTATATGAAAACAGCTTATTTTGCTGGGTCCGCAGCCAGAAGAATAAGGTGACACCTGTTTACTGGACATATTTCAAGAACCCTGAGAAGAATTCTTGCAGTTCCAAGCAATGCTGATTTTTGTAGGTGTTCTACCTTCACACTTGCACCGATATTTTTCAGCCATGTTGGTAGTTGTGTGCTGATACTTCCAAGTGCACTAATTACTATTGGTATCATGTATACTCTCTTCAGTGACCAAAACTTTGTATATTCCACTTCAAATCGTCATAGTTGTTTATTGTTTCTTCTTTCACATTGATCCTGTTGTCACTGGCGCATGCTATGTCGATTATCATACATGTTCTCTCTTTTTTACTCACCACAACAATGTCCAGTTTCCGACGTCTGGTCAGGTGATCGCACTGGATTTTGCAATTCTCATTTTCTGGAATTTTCTCATGCCACGTCTTTGCTCTTTGTAGGCCATGATTTCCACAGAGCTCCCAATGGATCATTCTTACCCCATTGTCATAGCGTCTTTTGTATTCGTGTTGTGCCAATTTCGGGCATTCACATGTGCCATGCCGTTTCAACCCTCTCACCACACATTCTACATTTGTCGATATCGATAGTGTTGTCTATACTGCACTTCATATAATTGGTCCTTAGCATTTGTTCCTGAGCTCCGCATATGAGTGCTTCTATCTCTATCTTCAGGTCACTCCTCCTCATCCATAGCCACCGGTCCTCTATATCTGTCTTGGCGTTCACTTCTCTTGCAAACTGACCGTACATTTTCTTTTCCTTCCATGCTTTTTCGTTTTTGTTTCTTTTTGTTCATTTCTTGTTTAAAATTTTCTTTAGTTACACAGTTGTCAGTTTTGATGATGCTGGACTTCTTCATGTGTTTCACAGTGGCTCCACAGCATTTTTTCTATACCACCCTAAGCTGTTTTCCTCTGCTTCGATACAGTCCTCGCAACTGCTCAAACCTCTACCACCCTTTCTTTTGGACAAGTACAGCCTATCGGTGTCACTATTAGGGTGGAAGGATCCGTATGCTGTCAACATTTTTCTGGTCTTGGTATCCATTTTCTTCATTTCTTTCTTTTGCCATTTTATAACTCCCGCTCCATACAGAAGTGATGCTATCACCCACGTATTAACTGTTTGGATTTTATTTTATCCAGTCACTTTTGAGTGCAACACCAACCTCAGCTATCGGAAATACTCCATCCTCAGTTCCTCTTTCATTTTATTCTCCATTATCTAGTTGAACTTTAGTACACCGAGGTATTTGCATCCTTTCGTTTCAATTTGCTTAATCAAGTCTATATTCGGTAATTCTATCCGTGCTAGGCACTGTACTTTGTCTCTTTTTAGGCAGATTATTCCGCACTATTCCAATATCGTACTAAAACAGTGGACCGTGTTCACTAAGAAATCATTTGTGTCTCGTGTTCGCCATACAGTTTCAAATCATCCATGAAGAGGAGGTGGTTGACTGTTTGGGATTTTCCCTTTAGTTGGTACCCCAGGTTCATTTTCCTAAGTATCACGGTTAGGGGTATCATGCAGAGTATGAAAAGCAACGGAGATAGGCTATCAGCCTGGAAAATCCCTATTCTGATACCCAGGGTACCCAACCTTTATCCATAAGATGTCAGTTCAGTTTTCCATCCCACCATACTTCCCTTTAGGAAACACATTATATTCCTCGCAATTCCAAACAGATCTAAGCATTTGATGATCCACGAATGTGAAATCATATCACAAGTTTGCGATAGTTAATCCAGACCATTCCCAGATCTGTTCTCCTTCGTTTACAATCTTGCATTATCATTATGTCTATCAATAGTTGATCTTTCGCACCTCTGTATCTCCTTCTGCAGCCTTTTTGTTCCGGCAGTAATATATCATTCTCATCAAGAAATTTTTGCAGTTCTTCTGCAATTCCTCCTGACAATAACTTCCACTTTAATGGGAGGCAGGAGATTGGTCTGTAATTGTCAGCAGCATTTCCGTTTGATGCATCCTTCAGACACAAAACCGTTCGTCAACCAGCCCGGATTTTTTTCCTCCATTGATAATGCATTAAATTGCTCTGCGATCAATTTATGTTAAATACTGAATTTTTGTATCCCAAATTCCTGTACACCATCAGGTCCCGCAGCTGTCCAATTGCTTATCTTTTGACTCATATTTCTGATAATGTCTTCTGTGAAGTGGATAGCTTCTTGTCGGGAATAAGAAGCTGTTTGCTTCAGTCTGTAGAGACATTCACATGTAGACTTATGTTGTTCTTGCTTACCTCATATCTTACCCCAGCTAAATCGACTTTCATCAGCATTAGGGACTAATCTTTCACGTTTTTTATCGTCATTAATCTCTTGGTAAAATCTTTCCTGGTCGGTTCTATAAAATTTCGCTGATTTTACAACAATCTGTTTTGCTGGCATTACTTAATCCGTTGTTCAAACCTAGTTAGCTTTGCTTCTTTTGCATGTATGCGCTGCTTCAGTTCTTCAACTACAACATTCAGGCCTTTTGTATCTACACCATACTTCTTCCTAACATTTTCGAATTTCCATTCATTCTGAAGTTCTCCATTTCTTTTCCTGGCAAGTATTGACGCTACACTGTTCAAGGAGTTCATATCTTCTGAAATTCTCCTCTTCCATCACGGTTGTTTATTTTCTCGTCTATCCGTCGCTGTTCTGTTCTCAGTAGTTCTCAGTCCTATCCTTTCTGCCACAATCCTACTAGCAGCCTTGATAAGATTATTTGTTTGTGTGATGTTCTTTGTTTCAACGTGTCTCAGTAAATTATTGACCTTATTCGCCTCCTGATTTAGCTTCCATTGGTTAGCCTTCTTAAAGTCGTACATAAATTCTGTCCCTTCTGTATTTAATAGATCCAAAATTCTGTCTATTATTAATCAATATTCATTGTTTGAGTAGTCACCGATCTCAATTCTTTCACAATTCACGGTATATATTCTTTCGAACAATTGTTCATTTCAGAAATTCTCCTCTTCCGCCACGGTTGTTTATTTCCTCTTCTATCCGTCTTTCATTTCTCGCATGCCCAGCCTCACCCGATATCCTTCTTTTAATAGCTTCTAGCTCCAATTCTGTTAACCATCCAATCCTTCGTATTGATCTTGCTTGGTCACACAATCTCTGTTCAATAATTTCGAACAGTTCCATTGCCATCCATTCACTGTGCATTCGTTTTCTGAAGTGCTCCGGTAGTAACACTCCATAGCCATCATGTTTACTTGTTTAATCCACTTATGTCTTGTAGTATGGCTAGCAGTTGCTGGATTACGACCGGGCCCACTCTACTACACAGTGGAACACTTGTCGCTTGTGGCACCTTCACCATTGGTTGCAGTCCCCTTCACACCGTCATCGTCATTTATTTTGCTTGGCATTGTAACTCGGGACACCATCTCTATCAAGGTAGTCTGCCAAGGTAGCAAGGCCCTAGATCCCCACGTTTCGAACTCAGAGTGTTCCTTCTCCTAGGCTGCTTGCCATCCAAGGCTAACGAATACAACATACACGGTTATTTGAAGGCGCCAGTTACTCACCTTTTCCCACTCTTCTCCTGCTGGTTTGGCGAAATCATTTCATAAATAACCGAAACCCTCGAATCAATCACTGTACACACACATACACACACACACACACACACATACACGTACACAGTCGAATATCTATGTATTTATGCATATATGTACCCACACGTGTCCGTGTGTATAGGTACACCATGATCTATACACACGTAGACGTTTGAGTGCGTATAGATCAGTGCGTACCTATACACGTGGACACGTGTGGTTACATTTATACACAAATACATACATACATACATACATACATAAATACATACATAGATATGTTACTGTGTAAGTGTGTGTGTGTCCCCCACAAAGCAATGTGAAAATATAACCCAAATTACAAGCCATAAATTGTCATTGGGGATGGGACTAAGGATAACCTTAGACAGCAACCCCAGAAACAAGGTAACGGGAACAAAACCTAGCATCATACAGCTGAAATAAGAAATGACAAAGAAAATAAACCAAAGAAAGCTGGATCTTCTAAACATTTGTTTCTGGCATAATTAGTCACTAAACTCTTTACAACCATACTTCCATTACACAACATAACAACTACCAGTGCCATACATCATATAAACACATCAAACCTTTTCCCAAAATTAAGCACAAACGCAAAATTTGGGGGGAAAAGACAAATCACAATACTCAAGATGCAAACCTTCTACTTAGACCATGAGTATCACTCCTAATTTCTGTTAAATAACAGTAAAAAATAATAATGAAATAATGAAATGAAAAAGAATAAGCAAGATTCTTTAAAGACCAACACCTCTGTGGAATTCGAACTAAGGGCAGAAAGATCAATACAAAACAATGTAATACATCATCATTGATTAATACATTCCTATGTAGGCCCCAAAATCATTGCGAGAAACTATTAACAAACAACAAAGGTGAAGAAAAGGCACACTGCGTATAATTTGAGTGTACAATTCTCAAAATGAAAGACTCCTAGTCTCTTGACGAGCACTTTCAGTTGCAACAGTACATTCCAACCCTCCAACTCCCTATGATATGTTCAAATATCTCCAAACACCAAGACGCATATCTAGCCCCAGATCTCTATTACAAGTCCAATTTCCTCCGAATATAACTACATATATGCATTCGTACAACGCTATTAGTACTTTATCACAAAACAAGGCGACTATTATATAGAACGTTGAATAAAATAACTCATTTTTTTAACTTATGTATATTCATGTATAGTTGCAAAGAGCTTTCCCTTAATCAACCCAGTTATAGTGAGTATACATACGCGCGCGTGCGCATGGAGCGATCGGAGGAGTGAGACAGAGAGGCATGTAGCGAGAAACCCAACTTTGATATTCATTTAGATATGTACTTTAAGCCATAATATGGATTTAGCGGACAGTATAATAGGGACACATTCACACACACACATACATAAACACACACATACATACATACATACATACATACACACACACACACACACACACACACACACACACACACAACACACACACACACACACACATATATATATATATATATATATATATATATATATATATATATATATATATATATTATATATATATAGGCCGGGATGTGGCTGTGTGATAAGGTTACTTCGTAACCACATGGTTTTGTGTTCAGTCTCACAGCGTGGTACTTTGGGCAAGTGTCTTCTGCACTCGGGCCAACCATAGAGTTGTGAGCAGCTTTGGTAGACGGAAACTAAAAGAAGCCCGTCGTATATATATATATATGTGTGTGTGTGTGTGTGTGTGTGTGTGTGTGTGTGTACCATTGCTTGACAACCGGTGTTGGCGTGTTTACTTCCCCGTAATTCAGCAGTTTGGCATAGGGCCGATAGAGTAAGTACTTGGTTTAGAAAAAATATATGTACTAGGGTCGATTCATTCGACTAAAAACTCTTCAAAGCGGTGCCCCAGCATGGCCGCAATCTAAAGACTGAAACAAGTAAAAGATAATAGATAGCGAGAGAGAGGGGGGATACATACATGCATACATACATTATTATAATTGAGCTTATGCTTGTCTATGCTTGTTACCAAAACAGTGTCAACCCTGCTAGTCACCATTCCCAAAACATTCCCAAAACAATTCCTATACCAACCACATCAATGAAGGACTGAGGCAGAAAGTGCAAGAAAGAGAGAGAGATAGATAGAGAGAGAGAGAGAGAGAGAGAGAGAGAGAGAGAGAGAGAAATCCACTTCAAATCACACCTTGAGGTAAAGTATATATTGGATAAGAGTCCCTGATGTACAAACAGATGGGATGGTCACAGGTGAAATGCCTTTCATCATATGCGTGTTCGTTTAGAGCTGACCTGAGACTAAATAATCACTGCCAAGTTTACTTCGAACTAGCGAATTAAACTTAGGGAGAAATTTGGCTGCTATTTCTAGCATCTAAAATTTTCTCAAATCAAACTTTACTCTCTTAAATTAGAATAGTAAGAGAAAACTATCCGGTGGGAGGTGTTTCTCATAGTGTATGTATTTAGATAGGTATGCACGTATGTGTGAACGTGAATATGTTTTATATGCAATTGATATATACACGTTTATATAGATACATACACATACACTTATACAACCACATGTGTATGATTATGTGCTTGTATGTGCGATAATATTTGGCTGCTTTGCAGATTAAATAGTTAGTACCAACCTGGTTTATATATTTCATCTTTCTATCTCTTTTCTCCACCTTTCTCTCTCTCTCTCTCACACTCTTTCTCTCTTTCTTTCGTGCGCGCGCACTTGATATTCCATTCTATCTTATACTCTTTCTCTAACCTTTCTCTCACTGTATCTCTTAGAACGAGAGATAAAGAGTGTGAAAGACAGAGAGTGATAATGAAGAGGAGTTTGTGTCTGTTGGGTGTGTGTATGGGTGCCTGTGTATACCTTTGTAGCGTTTTCCTTCCATCTTAATCATGCGCTATATGTCTTTCGCGCATGCAGTTACAGACGTACATAAAGAGAATGTGAGCAAAGGGTGAAGAGAAAGAAAAGAGAAGAAAGAAAGAAAGAAAGAAAGAAAGAAAAATTATTATTCCCATGCATCGAAGAGAAAAAAGGTGCACAGCTGTTTTATATATTTAGCAAATTGGTTGCCACTCGTTTTTATCAAGGTGTTCTAAGGCTAACACAACGCCCCCTACCATCGAAGTAAACTAAATAAAGAAAGAAGAGAAAAACTAAATGAAACTAGATAACTATTAGAAACAAAAAACCTTTGCTTACAAATATAAAAAAAATAAAACGGGGAAAGTTATTAAGATGAAATGAGATGTCAGAGACCTCAGAATGACTGTATTCTCCTGCAGAGAAAGTGAAATATTTCCTTCTTGCACTTTGAGAATACTCACCTAAATTACCCTGCCTTCAATTAAGTCCCAATGGATATTTTAAAACCCATAAGTGAAGGAGAAGATAAATGCGTTTCTCCTGACAGAGAGAAATAAAGAGAAAGAGAATAAAATGTCTAGGTTTCATCTTACATAAACCTAGGAAAGTGAACAGGCATACCTGCATTTGTGATGTGTATGCGCGTGTGTGTGCTGTTTGTGTGTATGTGTTTGTATATATGTATGCAGGTATATATGCAAATATGCTTACATCTATATACGTATATATATATATATATACACACACATACACACACATGTATATATATATATATATATATATACACACACACAGGCAACCAAAAGTGTACGTACGCCGATATATGTATAGGAAAAAAAACAAAAAATGGAACAAGAACGTAACAGGCGACAACAAAACATCCGGGCATTTAGACGATACAAAAAAGGACAGGAAAAAATTAGGATAGGTCATTCGGAGCTTTCTTTCGTCAGTCGAGTTCCAGATCTTTGCAGCAGTTTCGGCCGGTTACAATCGAGACTGCTCTAATCTGGCTGACCCAAGAAAATCTAAGCTAAGAGTACTAGATTCTTTGGAAGAAAGCAAGCGAATGCATACGAAAACAAGAACGAAAAGAACGGCGAAATGGTACACAAATACAAATTAGAATGAATAGCCATTTTTCACAAAGAGATTATCAACTTATTACACTTTGTAGTTTATACAGCTATGGCCCAGCTAAATTGGTCGATCTGATTTACATAAGAGGGTATTTGTTGAGAAGTTGAAGCTTATCCATTCATTCGTCCTGCACTACACATTGTTTTTAGACAAGCTGAAATAATATATTATATTATACTATATTATATTATATTATATTATATTATATTTTATATATATATATATATATATATATATATATATATGTTCATCCACTTCCGTCAAACTGGGAAAAGTATTGAAATTGTTATACAAGTGGGCTTTTTCTAGCCGTGAGTAGAAAATAAATGATCGATCTAACACGTTTCTAATTTTGTGAGATCTTTATTAAAAAAAAAGAATATCTGTCTTTTAGCCAGGGCATGCAAATTAGATTGATCAATTTGTCTGAGTCTGAGTTTGTATACAATATAAATTGTTAAAGCTACTACTCTCTCTCTGGTCAAAACACGAGCATTATTCCTACGCTAAAAGTGTAACGGAGACCAGTCCGATTTATGCTATTTTTTTTTCTTTCTACAGAGACATTAAACCAATGGTGAAAACACTTTTTTCGCTGTCTTTACACGAGATTAAAAAATTATGTTTATTGAAAATGGCTATAGATTTTAAATTATTCCAATTCGTTCTGCAATCTTAATTATGCATCGAAATATATTCTTATACTTTGATACATTCACGATAATGATACTACATAATAATATATGCATAAACGGATATTTACTACCAAGCTACTCTGGTAAAATAATTATAAACAGTGATTTACATCCGATTAGATAGAATCACTTGAATTCATCAAATTTATTAGTATAATTAATTTCAGTGAACTCTAAATATAGAATCCAAAAGTCGACATCGGCAAAAATTGAACTGAAAGCTGGAGGATACCAATGTAGACACTGCAAAATATGTTGCATGATACAGTTAAGTTTGTGCCAAGTTTATTATTCTTCCGTATGTTAAAATAGCTACATGGTACCATACAGGTATGTTTTGATATGAACATGGAAGAACATACATATGGCAAGATACGCTTCGTAAGAAATAGTCAAAGTGAAATATGTATGTGTTAACATAACTACATAGTAAAATAACAATAAGGTAAAAGATACATCTTAAGAAGCAGAAATATTGCGATATGGTAAAATATGTATTTCCTCTAGGTTGGAGTGTAGGTGGATTGAGCCAGAAGCTTGTGCGAAGATAATTTCCTGTCGTGGAAATAAGTGCATTGTTACATACATATACATAATTATATAATACATATAATATCATATATACATAATATATATATACATATATAAAAAATATATAATTTATATATACATATGGTATAATATATACATAATTATAATAAAATCTCTGATTGTGAACATACATATATATATATACATATATATATATATATATATATATATATATATATTAACAATTAAGGAACGGCCATAATAGGCCATTCACCCACTAGAAATAACAGCCAAAGCTTCTACCGCAAATAAAGATTAATTCCGTAAACAGGAGAAAATTAAAAAAACATTTACCCTGTAATTTCTTGTACGGTATACCGTTTCATCCGCTGTTTAATGGCAAACCAACCTGATTAAATTAAATCAAGCCAATCTTCCATAAGCCCTCGGATTCTTCAGCAAGAAATAGCTCAAGTCGGAGCAGATATATACACGAGGCACACCCAATCTTGCCAAGTCAATATCTGACCTAAAATTTTCAAATCGTCGCACTCGCGCCAAATTTATCGGCAGCAAATAAATATCAGCCGTCGATTCCATTACGGAATTAACCAAAAAATTCATAATTAATCAATATAGGGTGGCAAGGAAAATTTTGTAGAATTTTATTGCCACCAGCGGCCCAGCGGGAAAAAAATTAAATAGTCATAGACCATTTTTAAGTTCAACATTAACAATTAAGGAACGGCCATAATAGGCCATTCACCCACTAGAAATAACAGCCAAAGCTTCTACCGCAAATAAAGATTAATTCCGTAAACAGGAGAAAATTAAAAAAACATTTACCCTGTAATTTCTTGTACGGTATACCGTTTCATCCGCTGTTTAATGGCAAACCAACCTGATTAAATTAAATCAAGCCAATCTTCCATAAGCCCTCGGATTCTTCAGCAAGAAATAGCTCAAGTCGGAGCAGATATATACACGAGGCACACCAATCTTGCCAAGTCATATCTGACCTAAAATTTTCAAATCGTCGCACTCGCGCCAAATTTATCGGCAGCAAATAAATATCAGCCGTCGATTCCATTACGGAATTAACCAAAAAATTCATAATTAATCAATATAGGGTGGCAAGGAAAATTTTGTAGAATTTTATTGCCACCAGCGGCCCAGCGGGAAAAAAATTAAATAGTCATAGACCATTTTTAAGTTCAACATTAACAATTAAGGAACGGCCATAATAGGCCATTCACCCACTAGAAATAACAGCCAAAGCTTCTACCGCAAATAAAGATTAATTCCGTAAACAGGAGAAAATTAAAAAAAACATTACCCTGTAATTTCTTGTACGGTATACCGTTTCATCCGCTGTTTAATGGCAAACCAACCTGATTAAATTAAATCAAGCCAATCTTCCATAAGCCCTCGGATTCTTCAGCAAGAAATAGCTCAAGTCGGAGCAGATATATACACGAGGCACACCCAATCTTGCCAAGTCAATATCTGACCTAAAATTTTCAAATCGTCGCACTCGCGCCAAATTTATCGGCAGCAAATAAATATCAGCCGTCGATTCCATTACGGAATTAACCAAAAAATTCATAATTAATCAATATAGGGTGGCAAGGAAAATTTTGTAGAATTTTATTGCCGCTGGTGGCAATAAAATTCTACAAAATTTTCCTTGCCACCCTATATTGATTAATTATGAATTTTTTGGTTATTCCGTAATGGAATCGACGGCTGATATTTATTTGCTGCCGATAAATTTGGCGCGAGTGCGACGATTTGAAAATTTTAGGTCAGATATTGACTTGGCAAGATTGGGTGTGCCTCGTGTATATATCTGCTCCGACTTGAGCTATTTCTTGCTGAAGAATCCGAGGGCTTATGGAAGATTGGCTTGATTTAATTTAATCAGGTTGGTTTGCCATTAAACAGCGGATGAAACGGTATACCGTACAAGAAATTACAGGGTAAATGTTTTTTTAATTTTCTCCTGTTTACGGAATTAATCTTATTTGCGGTAGAAGCTTTGGCTGTTATTCTAGTGGGTGAATGGCCTATTATGGCCGTTCCTTAATTGTTAATGTTGAACTTAAAAATGGTCTATGACTATTTAATTTTTTTCCCGCTGGGCCGCTGGTGGCAATAAAATTCTACAAAATTTTCCTTGCCACCCTATATTGATTAATAAATATATATATATATATATATATATATATAATATATATATATATATATATATATATATATATATATCTATATATATATATATCCGTAATAATGAAGGGTGAAATTAATTAATTTGGAAAAATTATCAATTACACCAAGTAGTCTTCGGCATGTAAAAGCCTCATTCGAGGAAAATTTAAGTAATACTAAGCAATAAGGGTTTAGCAACGAGTTGCCTTACCACTAAATTCGGTATGTGGTAAGGCAACTCGTTGCTAAACCCTTATTGCTTAGTATATATATATATATATATACATATATATATATATACATATATATATATTTTAAATTAAGGATAATCTCTTAATAAGGGATCTTAACAAGAAATTATCGGGTAGTTAGCGTGAAAACCTCATAAAAGAAAAGAATTCGAAAATAATTTTTCTTTTGAACAAATTAATTATATCTATATTGTATAGAGGGCATTATTACACATAAATGCCTCACACTAAGAGGGACAAAATTTTGGTAGTAATGACTTTGTCCCTCTTAGTGTGAGGCATTTATGTGTAATAATGCCCTCTATACAATACATATATATATATATATATGTATGTGATGGGTAAATTATCGCTATTTTATATTTTTTATTTCGCGCATATACATTGTTCGTTTTGGATTTTGCCGACTATACAGTATAGTAGGGTCAGTTGGGTACTGCCTGTGAGAGAAGCAGCTCCATGATGCTATTCAGTCTGTCAGAAATTTGGAAACGACATGCTATACTACTTTGCATTCGCGCCGGAAGCTCCAGTACGAATAGATTGTAAACTCACAGAGCAACAGTTGACGTGCCGTTCCCCCAAAACATGTACCGAGAGTGCTAAAAATCAAGCATCCAGTCAACATCATAGTGTTTGGAGTGGTCACTAGTAATGGCGACGTTATACGTCCATTAATCTCCCCACACAGCCTCAGACTCAACACGGAGGCCTACATCAAGTGCCTGGAAGAGGTAGTGCTGCCCTGGGTCAAGAGGGTGGCTGCTCGAAGACCCTATGACAGACAACAGGACTCTGCATCATGTCACACAAGCGGGAGAACCCAGTCATGGCTGTCAGACAATTTTTGCGGCCACATCAGTCCTAACTCCCCAGACTGCAACCCCCTTGATTATCATTTGTGGGGCGCAGTTGCGCGAGAGACCAACGAAACCCTTTGTAATACCGAAGAGGAACTGAAGGCAAGGATTATGACAGTATTCAATAACTTAAACAATGAGACCGCCCAGAAGATTTGCAGGAGATTCCGAAGTTATCTGGCGGTCGAGATTGAAGCCAATGGCAATTTTATTGAATCATTACTATTTCAAGATATTTTTTATGTAATTTTGGTAAATATATCTATTAAAATGAGATCTCAGTGTTATTTTCATTTTTGTGTAATATAATCATCGCACCCTGTATATAGATAGATAGGTGCATGTATATACATATATGTATATATAAAAATACATACATACACTGTTGGCGATCTGTGTCGTAAAAGATACTTAGTGGTATATATACTGCCTTTATGTTGTTAATGTTATTTCTACAGAAATTATATCCAGCGCAGATTGTTTGCCACAACGTTTCGTATTGAGTCGTCAGATGTAAACAAACAATGAGACCAAACATAAAAATGGATAATGAGTGCTTATGCCATATTTCGTGGAGTTTTGGCTCTTCACCAGCACCCATCTAACTCACGCTCGCCGCCGAACACATTGCTTATATAGCCACCGCATATAGTGGTGTTAAGTTATTGGCTGTACCAGTTTACATATTAAATGCATTCCTCGAGCTGGTATGTAAACATTAGTGACTTATAGCCACGTGGTATTTCGTTATGCACCCATAATTTCTATAAAGTATATTAAATACTTTTATGAATCAACACCACGTATTACTGCGTTAGCAGTGCTCTTTACATTATTTTGTTAAGGTTATTTCTACAGAAATTATAGCCAGCACTGATTTTTTTGCTACAACGTTTCGTATCGAGACGTCAGAGCTGGCTATAATTTCTATAGAAATAACCTTAACAAAATAATGTAAAAGGCACTGCTAACGCAGTAGGACATGGTGGTGACTTATAAAAACATTTGATATACTTTATAGTGTATTATGGTTGCATAACGAAATACTGCGTGCCTACAGGTCATTAATCTGCCTTTATGTTATGAGTTCTTCCCTGCCTCTCGTTAATTAGCCCCCTCCCTCAAAATTTCAGGCTTTGTGCCTATATGAAAAAGGGCTACTATTATTTTCTGTTGGCAGAATCCTTGGAATCGCGTTGACAAAATGTGTGTCGGTATTTCTTCGGGTTCTTTACATTCTGAGTTCAATTTCCGCCGGAGTCATCTTTGCCTTTCATCATTTTT
>NC_042997.1:78417256-78499756 GCF_006345805.1 Octopus sinensis
GTCTGTCTTTCTATCTATCTATCTGTTTGTCTGTCTATATATATATATATATATATATATATATATATATATATAAAACTGTTTCTGTTTCTGCCTCTCTCTCACACTTTTTTCTTTGTGTATATATGTGTGTATGTGTGTGTGCGTGTGTATACATGCATATCTATACATATATATACAAACAGAAGATTGAGGGAGAGTAAGGAGTGTTATTTGAGATACCTACATACATACAAACATACATACATACACATTTGTCTGTCTGTATGTATGTATGCATGCATGAATTTAGCTATTTTTGTGTTTTATCCTCCCTGGCAAAGTTATTAACATTGGATACACATGGGAAGCTTCACTAGCTTCACAAACTTAATGGCATAATCAGGTGGTTCAAAGTTATCTGAAATATGTGAGGCCCTACTGTATGTTTTGGAACAGATAGGAAAGGCTCTGTGATCACCAAGTGATTCAATTCTTGCTAATGATACGATTAAAGACTCGTATATAGGAAGCTAAACATTCTTTCCTAATATTATTTCTGTATCATTTTACATATGAAAGAAAGCATTACTTCCGTTTTCTGTAACAGCACACACCTACACGCACGCATACAAAAAAAAAGCGATTTTATATATTCTGGCAACATTACATGATAATATATGAATCCAATAGCTTTTATTTTCGTGATAAATGAGGAATTCCAAGAGCAAGAGACATGCATCCAAACTAAAGGATTCTTAGAAACCGCGCACTACTGAGGATGGATTCTTATATTCTTTATGAGAATTGTAAGTTATAGTAACCCTTTCTACCAAAGGCACAAGGCCTCAAATCTGGTGAGAGGGGACTAGTCGATTACATCGACCTCAGTGTTTCACTGCTATTTAATTTATCGGTCCCGAGAGGATGGAAGGTAAAGTCGACCTCGGCGGAATCCGAACTCAGAACGTAGCGGCAGACGAAATACCTATTTCTTTACTGCCCACAAGGGGCTACACACAGAGGGGACAAACAAGGACAAACAAACGGGTTAAGTCGATTATATCGACCCCAGGGCGTAACTGGTGCTTATTTAATCGACCCCGAAAGGATGAAAGGCAAAGTTGATCTCGGCGAAATTTGAACTCAGAACGTAGTAACGGGCGAAAAGTATTTCGTCCAGCAAGTAAACGATTCTGCTATCCCCCCTCCCCCCAAATTTCAAGCCTCCTGCCTTTAGTAGTAAGGATTACTATTATTATGAAAAGTTTTTCTTAGGTAATTTCATGTTAGTCTCTAGCGCTGCTCCGTATTCCTGAGGTTGTGCGATATTATATTCTTATTTTTGTAAGAATTGGGAGGGTATAGATTCCTCCGGTTTGTGTACTTCTCCAGTTTGTTTTGTTATAGGATTTAATTTCTTGTTTCTTGTTATATTAGTATATGTTCTGTTGTATGTGTAATACGAGTTGTGCTCTTTTATTGGGCCTTAATCTTGTATCGTGCATACTGCTTGAGCTGTATTGTTTTATTTAGTTAGGTGCTTGTATAGGGTGACTAGTGTGTGAAAATTGTTCTAGTTGTGTAATTCTGTTGAATCGTTAGCCATTCTATTGACTTAATAGTATAGTGCGCAAGATGTAGGCTGTTCCTAGCATAGCTACCTTTTGGATAATGTGTACTGTTGCTGTGATGCTTATTATTATTATTTCCATTTCACCTGACAGAGCTCTAGATTTCACTTGCCACGGTTAATTCTGTAAAAGCGAACAACAACCTGTTGTCAAGGACCTCACAGAGTCTCTTTCCGTGTACCAATCTCGGAATCCTCGAGATTCTATGACAAGCTCTCTATCACACTAGACGGGGTTTATATGTATAATGTATATGGGTGTACGCATATATATATATATATATATATATATACTCATAGAGGAGGAGAGAAAAAGGCAAATATACAGATAGACAGGTGGCTAGCTAGCATGTTAGATACATGGATAGATATAGATATATTGATCGATAGATGTATATTAACATACACATGTGTATGCGTGTATGTATACTTATATCCCATAACAGATGCACGTCTATAAATATGCATTTGTGCATGTGTACGTCTGCAAACAAAATCAACCAAAATGTTCTCATAGACACCCACTCAACCAAACACAAAGACACTCACCACACAGCCACACAGTCTCATTTACAAACAAACTTACATAAATGTATACTACCAGACACAAACAGACAGGTTGTGCATGAGGTCGTTGAGAAGATCGCATTTCTCTGATGAAAAACTTTGAAAACAATTAATTAATTAATTAATTAAGGTATTATAGCGAGCAGCAAGCAAGTCATAAAAGTATAATTGTTGGTTTCCCATTGGTTAAAATTACTGCCCATCTTTGAATTCTAAACTTTCGCCAAAGAGAATTCTTTCACGAAATACGGTTCTTAGAATTCAGGTATGAGCAGTTATAAAAACCCTCATTTCTTGAGAATTAATCAGTGATCGTTGGTTTTTACTAAACTCCACGACACTCATGCTAGTGATTTTTGGTTATCACTAGACTTCACGACACTGTTCGTTGGTCGTAACTCTCTACGGCAAATTGCCTTACTTCTAAATGTACTGTAAATATTAATTGTAAATAAACAAACCAATGTAGTAAATATTTTCTTTTTCTTCACTTCTTTCCAACCTGTTAATGAAATTTATTTCTGCAATTAAGAAACTGTTTTTTTTTTTTTATAGCAGTGAAAAAGAACACGAACTTATCTTCAACATACATGCACATTCAACATGTCCGTTAAGCGTTTTGATATATATATATATATATATATATATATCACTACGGCGTTTATGTAGCTTGAGTTAAGATTTATATATAGTGATAACACTTATAATTAAGTTATAAGTGACGGGTTTATCAATATAGATTCTTACTCAAGAAATAAAATATATTTTTTTATCTTTCCCAGTAGAAAGCATATAAATAAGATACAGCCGTCATAACAATCACACGGTTATAGTATATACAAATCAACCCCAACAAAATTGCATATAATTACTGCCAAAAGTGGCCCTCAAGATATATGTGTTTGTCTGTGTGTGGGATATGAAATATTATTTAACTTATCAATGACTTGTCTTATTTCTAGGCTGTATATAAGAATATAATAGAATATAATATGCATACACATTTTCATATATGTGTGTGTCTGCATGTGTGTGTATGTGCGTGCTTGCATATGTATACATATATCACACACCGATTGTTTTATTCTTTTACTCGTTTCAGCCATGCAACTGCGGTCATATACATACATACATACATACATACATACATACATACATACATAACGTGTGATGATTATTTTCTTCATAACTTAGGGAATCTGATAAAGATTTGATTTGTTGTACCGAAACATTCTTAGATACACTGTGATTGTCGACCATGTGATGTCATGATAACATTTACTTCATAACATTTTGACTAGGTGCGTCCCAGTTTATGTTATCTTTCCTATATCAAACACACCCTTTTATAATGCATTCTTATGTTGTCGTATAAAATAGCTATTCTGCAGCCTTCATCAAAGTACATACGAAACATTCTTCAATTAATTTATCCCAATTCAACTTCAACCTATGAAGACAAAATATATATATTTTGTAGTAGATGAACCGTAGAAAAGTATGGATTGGTGGGAGCGTTAGAGCACTAGACAGATGTAGTGCATTCCCCCAACTTTTTACGATCTGTGTTCAAATCCCGCCGAGGTCAACTTCACTTTTCGTCTTTTTGAGGTCGATATAAAGATACCACTCAAATGCAGGAGCCAATTTAATCGACTAAACCATTCTCCAGTTCGACCTTGTATTTATGTTGGATATTTATTGTTGGTGGTATAAATTGTTATATATTTTACATTTATAACTTACAAAACGAATGAATGACAGAATGGTCGCGAACAAAAAGCTGCAAACAAAACATTGATCAACAGAACTTAATGCAGATGGCTTATGCACTCTTCCATATATTTCTTTGTGCTATTAAAGAGATACACATTGTACATGCTTATGAACATCCATTTATTCATCAATGTATAGGTAAATAAGATAACGTTTCCCAAAAAAATAACACCAAGTTATATTTGGTTTAATATAGAAGCTACAAAGCACCCTTACCAACGTTAGATATATCCTTAATTTATTAAATTGAAGCAGTTTGTCGGGTTTGTCTAGTGATCTACAGACGCCAGTGTATATAGACACTTGCAGTTAGATTACATCATTATCATGCTGAGAAAAATGTAATACATTTGCAGAAGTTAATCCCTAACCTGGTTTAGTCCGGACTTTGTACTCTGGGTGGAAGAATACGTTTCTGCTTATCAACATTAAAGAAAAAAAACAGGATGGCACAATTAATCGGTTAAACTACATTAGCGTGCATGAACACATCTGTCTCGGCAGGAGCTGCTCTCAATGGGACGTGAGTAAAATGAGAATATTAGTTTCTTTACATAAATACATAATTACGTTACTAAATAGATGAGAGCACACACAAATACACGCTTCAAATACTTCCTCAAGAAGCAAGTAAATAGGTAAAACACAGGGGTGAAATGAAGACAAAAAATATTGAAGGAAGAAAAAGGTTATCTATTTATAAATATATAACAGTCTGTTAGTGGTTTCCTTAGTAATATAGGTTGAAATAAAAGAGAACTACAACTTCTTTTCTGATGGCATCGACCGTTTTTCGCAAATTTCTCATATTACCAAGCAAGAGAGTGAAAAATTAGCTTCAAAGACAATGCAATTATGAAGAAGAAGAGAAATGAAAAACAAAGCAATGTTTCAGCGGCATGAAAACACTGTCGTTTATTGAACATGATACGACACACAATATTAATGAAGAGAGTTACACAGTCAAAATAAAACGTCCACATCAAAATTTTGCATTCATGTAAAAACAATACTGTTCAAAACAAATGGAGTGCATACAACAGGTATGCAAAAGAGCATGAAAATAATTCTTCGTTTTTTTTTTCTCTTTTTTTTTTAAATCTCATTTTTGGATTATAGATTATTTCCAAAAATCTTTGACTTAACAGCGCTGTTAAAAGTGAGTGTTGTTGTTCGAGATAAGCTCAATAGGCATAGAAAACTGTGGGAGTGGTTTGTGTAGGGGGATGATACTGTTTTCTATGCATTTTTTCATTGACCGTCAATCGCTGGTTTGTAGCAATATATCGAATGGCTTTTAATGTGTGTTTGTATGGTGTATATACGCTAGCTATGAATGTCAAAGGAATTCTTTATCTTCAGAGAACGCGTGCTTTCTTTTGGCGAGCAAGGGTAGTAACCTTCCTATGTCAACTATGTAATAAAATGTGAGCAAAGATAAAGCTATAAAAATGTTTATATCAGTGTAGTTATACATAAATAAGTAAAGAAAGTTATGTTGAAATTATGAAAGCGTCTACGTGTGTTTTATTAAATGGTATAATGAGTTACCAGCAGTGTTTGATGGAATGAAAAACCGAAACGCTTCAGACCTTGAGTAAAGGAGTGCCTGTTAGTGAATTGAACCCGAGGACACTCCCTACCTGAATAGTCTCTCTCATTTATATTGCGAATCCCTAGCAGTAACTCTAATTGTGTCTATCCCGGGAGTTTTCTAGTTACTGGTAGTCCTCAGTGTTTCCGTGATCTTTTGGCTTGTGACGGTGGGACATACCCGTGGTGCTATTTTGCTCTTCCTTTCCTTTTCCTATTTATCCATTGAGCATTTTTGCTGTGTTGTTCTTGTTTACTCCATATTTTTCCTCAGTATGACTGAATCGCTGATGTTGTTGGCATGTTATTTATTGAGGGTTTTTTTCCTCTTGTTTAACTTTCTGTAAAATCTGTTCGAGTTTATTTTAGATTCTCTGTTTTCTTGGGAGAAGCGTTCACTTTTTTCGTACGGCTATATGCGGCACGTTTTTGATCCTAAGCCCTGCTAATTTTTTCTTTTACCTCCCAAGTATTTTCGATATTTTTTATGTTGAATTGTTTTGGTATATAAGTCTTCTTTATATTTTTCATGTTTAATCCCTCTTTCTCTAATCCACAGAGTAGGGATAAGTCTTCCTTTTGTTTCTTAATTTTATTTATGTTTTGTTTCCATTTTGGATTTGAGATTTAGCTGGGACTTTTCATCTTTTTATTATTATCTTATTACCTTTTTCATCTTATTATTGTTGCTGTTGTTGTTGTTGTTGCTGTATTTGCAAATGAACAGCATCGTTTTGGAGCACGTAAATTGTTATTGAACTTTGTTGTTTTGTAGAATGTAATTTTGTTTTTTGTTGTACCATTTTGTTATCAAGCCAACCAGCATTATCTGAAATGAGTCCGCTTTTTAAAATTGTTGTCCCTTCGGGACGAATGCTGGTGGTTATTTTTCTGGGTTTTTTTTTAAATATATATAGTGAGTTTCATGAATGTGGCAAAAAGACAATATGGCTTCTGAAATCCATGAAGCAGTTAGCTATTCGTGCAACCAATACAATACTAATTTCCCAATTTTACTTGTAAACAGGGAATGTATAAACAATTATAGAAATGTCGATAACAACAATACTGAGGAAAATATCACAAATAAAAAGGTATGTAAAAGTCTCGATCGAAACAACAACAACAAGCATGCAAAGAACAACAATGAGCATCAATGTATACAGCTCTTTATTTCAGCAAATAAAACTGACAA
Organism: Octopus sinensis; assembly: GCF_006345805.1. NCBI lineage: Eukaryota > Metazoa > Mollusca > Cephalopoda > Octopoda > Octopodidae > Octopus > Octopus sinensis. The sequence goes on from NC_042997.1 coordinate 78,424,000, forward strand.
CTTCGGTCTTTATTATGACCTCCTTAACAAAATATAGACTTTATTAATACATGCCGAAGGGATGATAGAAGAATCTCTAAGTAAATGTGTAAATTTACTGAATTCTTAGATAATAAATGAAACGCCATTTGCAGTTTAGGTGATGATAATGAATTTAAAGCATAGTGCATAAAAAACTATCTAAATCATTTTTAAAGTTATATAAGTCCGAATTGTATGTAAAAAGTAACTCATATGTCATTACCAACCATTAATTTATAATATAAATCGGATGTTTTATTTTACATCAATTTTGGGTGCTATTACTTAGCTCCGTATCAACCCTGATCCATCATACCTATTATCAAAAGTATTCCAATCGTGAGGATCCCATCTTCTTTTCAGATATTGTGTATCTAGGACTACATTATCTAATGTAACAGTAGAGAGTGATTCGAGGGAAAATTTTACTTACATTTCTAGCATATCGTGCTATCAAAGTTCACATCAGTTGTGAATATTTTGAGATTAATACGAAAACATCTTACATCAGACACCACATTCTAAATTGGTAACATAATAATAGAAAATGTTATCTCTGGATTTTCCAAACCCTGAATTTTTTGGAAGAGGGAATGGCAAATTACATTTATCTCTTCCTTTTTACTTACGTATGTGGAATAATTAGCTTCAAGCAGAAATCAAATCCGACTATAGAAATGCCTTAGCTCGATCTTATCACTTGAATAAAATTAAAATGAAAACTAAATTATTCGGCTGTTATCCAACTCCGGAAAGAAGAAAAAAACAGCCAAAGGACTGCTCTCGGTGCGATCTGAACTCAAAACGGAGGAACAATAATAACTGTGTATCATTGTATCCAACGATCTGATAATTCGAAAAATCTACCGTCGAAATGTTATGGAATAGTATTAGTTTCAAATTTTGGCACAAGACCAGGAATTCTGAGGGAAAGGTTAAGTCGATTACATCGATCCTAGTGATCAACTGGTTCTAATTTTGTCAATCTCCAAAAGATATGAAAAACAAAGTCGACGTTGGAGGGATTTGATATCAAAACGTAAAGAAGGAGGAAATGCCGCTAAGCATTTTACTTGGCGCGGTAACTATTCTTCCAGCTCGCCGCCTTGAGTAATGAAATAATATTAACTTTTATTATGAACGATGATACCTGCTATCTTGTAAATAAATTGTTTTGTAAACAGAATTCTATTAAATTACACTAGAAAACTTATTACTTTGTCAATATCTGGAATGTCAGCGTAATCTATTTTATATAAACTTAAACACTTGAGCCAAACAGGCTGCTTCGTCTCAAGTAGCAGGAAATATTTTACGTTCTACATTCAGTTAAATAAACATCTATAAAGCAAAGAAGAAACCAAGTAATTAATTTATGTTTTGGGACCTTAGTGTGCCATAAGGAGGCAAAAGAGGTTGGCCAGTTAATACCAACAATCATTTGTAGTCGCCTTTTAAATTATTATAATTTGCACTAATTCTGTGAGCAAAAGGAAGCTGGTACTTATACACTTGTCTTCTGTTTTTTAACTAATACATCTTGAGTAGAATTGTACAGATCGCATAGTAATTTCAGTAAACTCATATCAAATTTAATATTCTACAGTTTCAATTATTCATATTTATTTTATCTAATGTCCCATGGAAAATGTAATTTATTGTTGTCAGACATAGCTGAGAAATAGCTCATTAATAATACATACGTATCTAACACATATTCCCGTAACCTATATACAGATAGTACACGTGCGTAAAAACATTGTGCTTTCTCTTAATTTGGCAAACTGAAGTAACTGTAATCGAGAACAAAATCGCAACCATAAGTCCTTGTTTGACAGTATTTAACTTTTAGCAATTTTCCTCACTTGCAAATAAGGTGTCATCCGCAAAATACCCTGCAATATTAATACAATTCTCTTAAGTCGAAGCCAAATTCATCGCGTTAATAATGAGTAAATATTGATTAGTTTTGATTAACCACAAGTCTTCAGAAATATTGGGGGAGAGGAAATAGAATATATATTTACAGAAATATATTTAACAAGTATAAGTAACAAACTTAATTGACTTTAACTACAACCATTTAGGTCCATTTCATCAAAGCTTACCTAGGGACCAACAACAACATACGTAGTTACAGATCAGTTTCAATTGTCAGAAACATTGTATAGAGTAAACAAGTATTTCATTTCTGAGTACTGAAGAATTTTACCCAACTCCATTGCTATAACCTTTGACACTTTCATCAATACACCAAAGTCGACTAGAGATGAACGGTGACTCTTTCGTTAATAATAATATTCAGTGTCAACATATATAGAATTTGGCTTGATTAATCGTAAAGATAGTTATTAATTAATGATATTATTAGGAAACTCCAATAGCTTTATTTACTTCTTGTAAATAATTCTTTCTACTATAAGCACAAGGTCTGAAATTTGGGGGTGGGGATAGTTGATTACATCGACCCCAGAACTCAACTGGTGCTTAATTTATCGACCCCGAAAGGTAAAGTCGACTTCGGCGGAATTTGAACTCAGATCGTAACGGAAGACGAAATAGACGAAATACTTATTTCTTTACTACCCACACTAAACACAGAGAGGACAAACAAGGCCAGACAAACGGGTTAAGTCGATTATATCGACCCTAGTGCGTAACTGGTACTTATTTAATCGACCCCGAAAGAATGAAAGGCAAGGTCGACCTCGGCGGAATTTGAACTCAGAACGTGGTGGCAGACGAAATACCGCAAAGCATTTCGTCCGCGTGCTATCGTTTCTGCCAACTCGCCGCCTTCACTTCTTGTGAATAATAATATATAAAACTGAATGTTTACTCTGCTTTTGCATTCTTTCAGATTTATAAGCCATTTTGCTTTGTGAAATGACCGAATTGACAATGTACTAAGGTTATTAATTGGTAGGTTCTTAGTTCGCATCAATTGCAGTCGCATCATAACCAGTCAGCCTCAACTCAACAGGGTCTCGGAAATAAATGCACGTCGTTGTAGGTCAGTACGAAACCTAAACTATTTTGTTTTTTAAAACCAACTCATTTTGAATTATAACATTTAATTACAAAGAAACAAAGGAATAGAAAAATAAAACAAAAAGAGAAAATTATTTTCATTCCAGGTTGAATCGATTTCACATCTCTTAACCAATGCCCTTTACTAAGAAAGAAAATAATTATGAGATGTCGTATCTAGCCAAAAAGAACATATTTCCATTACCAAAATGTTATTGGTTCCAAATTTTTGCACAATGCCAGCAATTTCGGAGAGGGGATAAGTCAATAAAATCGACCCCAGTTTTCAACTGGCACCAAAGGGATGAAAGACTAAGTAGACTTCGGCAGAATTTTACAGATAGATGAAATGCAACTAAGCTCGTAGCGATAGAATTGGGTATTTCAGTACTCAGAAATGAAATACTTGTTAACTTTATACTGTGTTTCTGACTATTGAAACAATGATCTGTAACTACGTATGTTGTTGTTGGTCCCTTGATGAAGTGGACCTATTATCAAAGACATTCTAATTGTCACAATCCCATTTCCCCTGCCATACTGTATCTACGAGTACATTTGAAGCTCAGTGCCGATTGTATAAAAATCATTTAGTCGTATTTGGAATGATATAGATCAACGTTGGTTGTAATCATACTGCCAAGTTGTTGAAATAAAGTAACTCAATGCTAATTGTAATAAGATCTTAAAATTGTTTGTGAAGTCGCACCTAGGTGATGATTGTAATGAAACAGCCTGGCGGTAGTTGTAATAACACAATTGAAGACGTGGTTGTTATGCCACGAGTCAGTGGCATTGAAAAGAAACCTCAGCAGTTGCTTCAATTATATAACTCAGTGCTGATTGTAATGGAACAGCTTTGTGGAAGAGGCATTGTTAACAATGAAAGAAACAATAACAAGAAATAAAAAAATAACTTGGTTTTCCTGGATTACCAAAATCAATAATCTTAAATTTCACACTTTTTAATGATGTGATGAAATATAACGAATGCCAAAAACATTGCATCTTTTCAAGATTTTTCGTGATTTGTGCGACATTACTTCTTATATATTTGATTGTTTTGATCATGTTTAATTCTACGGGGGACGAATATACACCTCCATTCATAAATTTCTTTACGGAAAACTTTCAAACAAGTTATTGATATTATACCATTTCTTCCACTTTGTCACTTCTAAAATAATGGTTTCTCATATTAAAATACACATCTCATGTAAGTAATATAGCCTTAATATTCCATTGAGTGATGCATCTCGAAGGCCAAATTATGTGTCATATAATCACTACAGCAATATGAAAGACATCTTTAGATTCCAACCATTTTCCCTGTCAATTTTGCCGCACTTACCCATCTAAGGACAATAATAGACTAACTGATAAGGGAACGATATAATCAATTTAGTCGACCATGTTATACTCTATTCTTATCTTATTAACTTCTGGAAAACTAAGTCAAAAAGTGTCAGTCGATTACTATAGATTATTGAAACCAGTGGAGGTTTGCGATATCCATTCAGGCTCTTTATAGTCTGACATTGTGACAACACTGCTGCCAAACTCTATTGGTTCTAATGCGGCAATCATTCCTTTAGACATCAGTAGTGTAAGAATAAGAGACTTGTCGGTATGGGTAAATTCTAGTCTTGCACTAAAAAAGCCTTACTCAAATCTGAAAATATATCTAACCAAATCTGTCCGGCGGATGCTCTTCTTAACTGAAATGGGCAAGATTTAGTAACATAACCCAAGTACATATCTGGTACTATGATGAAAAACAAAATCTACAATGGCTGGTTTTGAACTCACAACGTAAAAGAATGTAACTACATAACATAGGGAATGTAATCCAGCAATCTGCTTTCTACCGCTCTACTTTCTGGTCAGTTAGAAATAACACTTTCCAGATAAATCTAAATAACTGTTTTATTATTGTGAATTCAAAGCAAACAAATATTTCATATTGTTGTAAAGGATATCCTTTGTTAGGGTCTTATGTAGATATGGATATGTTTCTTTTGTAAATATATAATCTGTGATAGGTTATATGTCAGCCAATCATCTCTAAGAAATGTTAAATATGTCTTGGTAAATTAAAAAGCAGAAAGATTCTTCTTCCAAGTTATTTATTCTTTAAAATATGTCAAAATGTTCCTTTTGTTCCTTCTTAGATATTAAATTCATAATATGATTGGTTGGCTAGTTATTAGCATGTTTTCTCTAGAACAATAAAGTTATGTTTAAACATTCTTTTTGTTGCTTTATGAAAGCCGGATATGTTAGCAACAGAAACAAGTAAATGCAGAAAAGAAATTCTCTACTGACATCTTTAGAAATTTCTAATTTGTCCGCGACCGTTGCTCAGACATTCTCAAGCGGAAAACGCCTTGATGAAGTAACACGGATATGATTATTTGTCTAATAACCTGCCAATAACTAAGTTCATAGAAACATAAAATCTTCAGTAAGATGATTAAAGAGGGTTGACATGACATAATTGAATGTATACTTGAAATGATAGCGGCTAATCTATATATATAAAACTGCGGTGCAGTTTAACCAAATTCGGGTATCTTATAGTCGTGATTCATATCGAGCCCGTCTGAGTATTAGCGCGCGTCTATGATGAGTCTACGATTTTAAAAATAATTTAACATCATTTTTTATTCCACTTTAATGCATAACTTTTCGTGTGTCGATAGCGGCGGAGTCACACCTGCACCTGTTTGCTTCTCCCCCTTCTTCCCTCCCTCGTGAAGCTGTGGGGAAGGGAGTGTAAGGAAATCAACGTCGTAAAGCGTTGTCAAGGAGACCAGCGTTCCTTTAGAACAACGACTTCATGGCTTGAAGACACCAAAACAGAAATGGCTAAGAAAGCCCGAATTGGCATCTATAAGGGAAGTAACTCTCTAAAAATGCTTATATAGTTATTTCCCTTACAAACCCGAGCAACGCCGGGCGATACTGCTAGTTTCATATAAATTTTCAAAACCATAAAATGACGAATATGAACGATTATAGTGATAGCTCAGCTGAAGCTATTTGAAAGTATATCAACACTTTCAGTTCATGAAATATTAAAGTAAATCGCCAGTCAAACTAAAGAAAGTTATGATAAATATACTTCGGATAGAAAAACATCTAATTGAACACATACTTTCGATCTTTTACATTTAACTTTCACTTACATGGGTGTTTAGTCAATAAGTATCCATAATATATTGGGACTGGTTCACTCTTCCAAGTCCACCCACCACCAGCTCAAAATTATCTTGAACCTCATAAAGTAAAAGAAACAATGCGATAATGAAGGAATAGCTTAGTAGCAAACGATAGTTAGCAAAATTGATCATTCATCAAATATAGCTCATTTCTTTCCTTTTCTTACTGCAGTTGTCGTTGCTGATGTTTATTTCCACACCAGTCCTAATCGAGCAGAAGTATGATGAAAAGCATTCCAATTATAATCACTTCACCCTTTTAAGAGTATATGGAACTACATTTCTAATGTATTCTTTCCTTCTTTAAGACGGTAGGATACACTTTGAGAGAGATTTAATTGCTACTTCTATCAGGTTGAGCAACCACATAGAAGCTCCCATGTGGTCAAAATTCTTATGTTGCAGTCTTCTTACGAGTCCCCTGTAGAACACTATAGTTAAAATATCCACTGATTATACAGTCCGAACGGTGGAGGGACGTGACTGCCTGACGAAACTCTACATACGAGGCGCCATAGCTCTGTCTATGTCTCATCCACGACCGTAGCTCTACCAAACGAATAAGTTGTGAAAAAGCGTGTCTAACAAAGGTACCCCACCTCCAGTAAGCGTAAACGTAAGCGTTCCATTCTGGTCAGCCATGAACCAGAATAATGCACAACAGTCAGGCAGTAGTAGAATACGGATGTGATGTCATTTATTACCTCCATCCGAACCTTCTGGGTCGTTTTCCTCTGGGTGAGACTCTTCCCAATATTTGTCAAATTGGGAGTCTGAACCAAATCAAACACCGAGCAGTTTAACTTTTCCTTTCGTCCAGCTTTTATTTAATTTTATTTAATTTTTGCTTTTATTTAATTTTTGCTTCAGTCATGGCCTCGTACTCTTTTAGCGCAATGCTAACTCAGTGTTTTTATAAAGTGACAATATTACAGTGACGTAGTCCGTATATGCAAACACGGATCTTCCGCATTCTAGTTCGCAAGGGATGACCTTCGAAGTCACCAACTTCTATAGCTGTGACTCCGGAGTCAGCACGTACAGAAAGAGAAGGGAGTGGGTATCCATGACGTAGTGAACACATGATACTAAACAGTTCCGATTAGATGGCCATTTACTTTAACCACCAAGGAAATGTCAGTGTACATTGCTTCTGAAGATGGGCTCAAAACTAGTTGCCTTGAAAACAGTCAATAAGTATTGATGGCCGACCCTACTGAAAGATTTCGTTTGATCTAACTTGACCATACCGAGAGCCGTGGCACGGTATGGAGGAACGTAGTAAAATCTACCTACGTCTCCGACGCTGTACCCCAAGCAGTTGAGCAAAACGCCACTGAAAAGCCACGTACATCTGCTTGAGATCGAGCACCACACGTCCATCCCGGCCCATCAAAGACTGTAATGTGACTTTGCCGCCTCGTTATGCCTCAATCAGGACCACAAGAACGGTTTTCGTTTCCTCGTGTCTTAGACCACACTCCCCAACTTTGATATTGCAACCTTCATGCTTCGCGTTGAAATATTTGTCAAGGGTTCCCTTCGAGCACGTCAGTCACGATACATTTCCTTAGTGCTTCTTCTACATTCCTAATTAGATCCCACTCCCGTTAAACTTCTGTACTACTACTTCCTTATTGCACCTTATCAACTCTTATTCAATACCCTTTTTCAGGGCTAACCACCAATTGTTGTTAACGATTGACTCCCATAACCGCCTGCTTGACTAATTTGCTAAACCGGTCTCTGTAAGCTTGGTGGACCAGGAAAGAAGCATTCACCTTCTAGTAAGTAAGTCTCTGTCAATGAAGTCTACCAAGATCGACCGTACATATCTCAAATTTGTTGTCTTTGTGAACAACTTATACTATTCCTTCTATTGGCTTACATTAAAATCTATTAAGATACGATATAGATGATCCAGTATTGTTTGTTTTCGGGTACTATGATCAGTCTATTGACAGTTGAAAACGTCTGAGCAAGTTTGCGAGACTTTTACACTCACCTCCCCTATCGGCCAACTCCACCACAGCCCCTTTGTACATTCAAGATACTGTTCCAATCAATCACTAGCACTAAAGAGCGACACATCTTTAGCTTGCTGAAAAATAAAACTGGCCACCCGTTCCTGTGTGAATGTTTGAGCTTCACTACCGGGCACGCCCAAAAAAAGTTCGATTTATCTTCAGTATTTCGTAATTCGTATTCCAAGATCCAGCCCTTTCCAAAACAACACAGCAACTCACCCATCTCGGAAGACCTGGAATGCGAACGACTCGAAGCCTGCGACATTGAAAACAGAATGTCTCAAGGAAATGGAAGATTTCCAGGGCACTATTAATAAAATAATTTATAAAGATCTGCTTGTACAGTTACAAATAGCCGAAAGGACGGAACACCTGTCCTCTCAGAGAAATAAGGGAAAATGTCCTTCTCCCTTTCTTCCTTCTTGTCAAATATGGCCATATTCAGAATAGGCAGTGGTGAACATCGTGGAAGCAGGGCCACCTGTTCAATGAATTCAGTTCGCTATATAAAGATACGGTGGCTATCAGCGAGACAAGAATTCAGTGACCTTCACATCTTTTCCTGCAGGTTTCAGTCATTTGCATTTGAATGTCTGTACGCCGAACAAAATATTTAGTGGCCTTTCGTCCGTTTAAACTTTCTGAGTTCAAATTCCGCCGAGGTTGACTATACCGTTCAGCATTTCGGCTCAATAGAATAAGTACCAGTTGAGTACTGGGTTTGATGTAATCAACAAGCCCTCTCCCCCGAAAATGCTGGCTTTGTGCTAACGGTTCTCTCAACTCGCTGCTTTAATAATAATAATAATAATAATAATAATAATAATAATAATAATAATAATAATAATAATAATAATAACAACAACAACAACAACAACAACAACAACAATAATAATAATAATAATAATAATAATAATAATAATAATAATAATAATAATGATAATAATAATAATAATGAGGAGGAGGAGGAGGAGGAGAAGAAGAAGAAGAAGAAGAAGAAGAAGAAGAAGAAGAAGAAGAAGAAGAAGAAGAAGAAGAAGAAGAAGGTAAAGGTTATATATACAATGTATCGAAGGTGCTTGAGTCCTTACACAGCTAGAAAACTATTACAAAATAACCACCATAGGACTACAGAAATACCTACATCAGAAGCAAAGAAAACTAATTAAAATAGCCTCAAAACTCGAACAAAAAAGACTGTTTTCAGTTTTTAAGGAAGCTGACAAATACAAAAAAGAAGTCATAGTCCTCTAACAACTATGAAGAAAAAGAAGAAACAACAAAAGCTGTAAAACAACTGAAATCCAAGCCAAAACAGGAACAGCAACGGATCATAATAAAACGATGGCAAGAAAAAGCCCCTTCATGTCAGATATTAGGTTAAACTAAGCAGAAAAGAAATAGACAAAGCAAAATCTCAGGAATGGCTGAGAAGCTCAGGACTCAAAGCAAAGACTGAAGGATTTTTAATTGCAGCAGATCAAAACGTTCCCATCATAAATTACCAGAAACATGTAATGAGAAGAAATGCAATATATAAAGAATATTTGGAGATGGAAAGAAATAATGAATCATATTGTCCCTGGTTGCCCTAGTACAGACCCAATCACAGACACGACAGAGTCGGGACCGATATACACTGGAAACTATGCCAACACTATGAAATAATAACAGGAAAAAGTGGTATAGGCACACATCAGAAAAGGTCACAGAAAATGAGAAAGCAACCATACTCTGGGATATACTAATACACACAGATAGAGAAATTAAGGCCAATGTCGGATATAGTTGTCAGAGATCACCAAGAAAAAAATGCTTTCTAATCGATGACAATTTTTCTCTAAAAGAAACGGAGAAACTTTCAAAATACAAAGATCTGGAAATAGAGGTAACTCGAATGTGGAATCTAAAAACAGAAACAATTTCTATCATAGTAGGTGCATTAGGTATGATAAAAATTTATCCAGACAAATACATAACAAAAACACTAGGACTAACAAGTATATATAACATGCAGAAAATAGTACTAAACACGCACGCTTCCTACGCAAATCACTTTCAATACAGTAAAAGTAAGAGCATCACAACAAATCACAGCACAGACCCAAGGCTCACAGAGCTGCGCTCAGTAGTACAGTGAAAGCCCGTGATAAAAAATAAGACTACTAACTAACTTACTAACTAACTAACTAACTAATTAATAATAATAATAATAATATAATAATAATAATAATATAATAATAATAATAATAATAATAATAATAATAATAATATAATAATAATAATAATAATAATAATAATGATGATGATGATGATAATAATAATAATAATAATAATAATAATAATAATAATAATAATAATAATAATAATAATAATAATAATAATAATAATGTGGAATTTTCCAGGGTGACTCACTATCACCGCTCCTCTTCTGTTCTGTTTAGCCTTAATACCTCTCTCAAAACTGCTCAATGACGCGCAGTACGGATATAAAATGTTTGATAAAAATATAAATCATCTCATTTACATGGATGGTTTAAAGCTCTTTGCAAAAAATGACCAACAACTCAAGGGCTTACTAGCGATTGTCAAACAATTCAGTGACGACATCAGAATGCAATTCGGCCTCGATAAATGTGCAAAAGCTACCTTTATCAAAGGAAAAATGACAGAAACATCTAACGTTAACCTTGACCAGCAGAATGTCATAAAAGAACTAAACCCAGCGGAGGGCTACAAGTACCTAGGGGTAATTGAAGGGAACGGAATAAGGCATTCAGAGATGAAGGAAAGGATCAGGAGAGAATGCTATCGAAGAGTGAGAGCAATACTCAAGACAGAGCTGAATGCAAGAAACAGGATCGAAGCGATCAATGCATTAGCCATACCAGTCGTGACTTACAGTTTCAATATCGTTAACTGGTCAATTACTGAAATATGTAATCTTGACAGAAAAATACGAAAACTGTTGACAATGCATAGAATGCACCACCCTAAGGCAGATACAGAACGACTTTATCTGCCAAGAAAAGAGGGAGGCCGTGGACTTTTACAACTGGCAATAACAATGAAGATTGCTACAATTGGCCTAGACACCTACCTGAAAAACTCGGAGGACTGGATGTTAAAACTTGTCTCAAAACATGAAAACAAGAAAGCATCATACTCAGTAACAAAACAGGCAAAGGAATATCTAAGTGAATTCCGAATACAACAAATTTCGGAATTAGAGATAGACATACAAGAAACGGGCACAGAAAAAGCTAAGCGCATGAAAACCCGTGCTAAATCTGCGGCCTTAGATATTCTGAATGATAAATGGCAAGAAAAACCTCTCTATGGCTGCGCAACTCAACACCTTCTTAAATGCCGACCACGGAACACCAGAATGGTTGGCATTGGGTAGGACAGTGATGTGCCTGAAAATCATCGAAAAAGGCAATATGGTAGACAATTACAGGCTGATATTTTGTGTGCTACGTATGTGGAAGAGAGCAAATAATGCAGATGTTGACAAAGCCCTAACCCATCAATGGCTAATGGCCTCTGGCTTGAAATCTGAAACAGAGGGGTTTATCATAGCAGCTCAAGATCAATGCCTACCAACAAGAAACTACCAGGCCAACATATTAAAGATCAGAAGCAGTCCAACGTGTCGTGTATGCAAGCAACAAAATGAAACCATTGACCATGTGGTCTCCAAGTGCAGTCTTCTAGCGCCTACAGAGTATCTCAACAGGCACGATAGAGCTGCACAATATATTCACTGGGTAATCTGCAAAAACCTGGATTTGCCCCATGAAAAAAACTGATGGGAACACAAACCACCCCCAGTGCTTGAAAATGACCACATCTCACTCCTCTGGAACCTCACCATTCAAACTGACAGAAAGATAGATGCAAATAGGCCAGACATCATATTGAAAGACTTCAAACAAAGAACATGCCTCCTCATTGAAATGACTGTCCCAATCGATATAAACGTATCTGTCAAGACCTAGCAAAAACTGAGCAAATATAAAGATCTTGAAATAGAAATCAGCAAAATGTTATAATACCTGTTGTCATAGGTGCCCTGGGAATGATAGCAAAAGGGGCTGATAGCTACCTAACTCAGATACCAGGAAACACAAAAATGGCAGAAATTCAAAAGATAGTGTTCATGGGAACTGCTCATATCCTACGCAAAATACTTTCTATGTAATCTCAAGGTTTAAAACAAACATAATTTTCGGTTTACAAAAAAGAAAAAAACTTTTTTTTTTAGACATTCATTAGTACAACCCCCCCCCCCAAAAAAAAATATATGGCACACTAGGCATAACAACAAGATGAACTTCCAACCCTGTTGTCTCTTGAGGTCTCTGGGTGAGACTTGGAGCCAACTTGTACAAATATAAAGCAAAAGTCAAACAGAATAATAATAATAATAATAATAATAATATAATAATAATAATAATAATAATAATAATAATAATAATAATGTAATAATAATAATAATAATAATAATAATAATAATAATAATAATAATAATAATAATAATAATGTTAATAATAATAATAATATAATAATAATAATAATAATAATAATAATAATAATAATAATAATAATAATAATAATAATAATGCTTTCTTTATTAACTGCTAAAGGTTCCCAAAAAATTGGGGACGGTACAACACAATACAATGTGGGGTTAACGAAAAATTCTCCAAAAGTGGGAGACTTCCTAGGACTTCTTGTAGAAACCCTACAAAACCTGACTACCTGGGTTAGTGCCCTCTCCTCATCGTCTATAGGCACATACTCGGACCATTCTTGCAACATTCCTAATTTTCAACAAAAGCTAGGAGGTAGCACTTCCCTCTCAACCCTAACTTTTCTTTTCAAGTGAAACTTGAAGTTGGTGAGGGCTTCGCCTTCCAATCTGATCCATAAACTCTTTCGCTAAGGCCACCAGAAACACTCCTTGCACTTCTCGGCCAAAGGATGGCAGTGGGACGATCTTCACAATGGACTCAGCCGATAACCGGATCTGCCCTACACGTGACAGCAAGTGTTCGGCATAAACCCACAAGTTAGCAATATTCGGGTACTGGATGAGATGGTACTGGATGAGATGGTACAGAACAGATCGTCGCTCTGTATTCATTTCAGGCATACCAAGCGGACGGCACTTGCATGTCTGTAGACTTAATCCCGAACCGGCAATGCCAACATCCTCCACCCCCGGTAGCACAGCCAGACCAAGAATTTTTGGAAATTTCAGCAGAACAAACCCGGGAGTTTTCCCGAGAATGTCTTTCACTAAACCTCTACAGAATGCCTAAGTGGTACTTCCGCCGACCACATTGAATACTGACAGAGGATTGTGAGCGCATGACGACGCTTTATGTGGCAGGTGCCTTGCCTCGATCTAAGCTTGACCCAGGACTGCGGCCCAGTCAAGGAGACGATCTGTGGAAGAGCGAGTCCTAGCGCAACACCTGCTCACCGTCGAGTAAGCGCTGGAGATATCGTAGCCTCAGCGCATGTTTGCGCATCAGCAGCCACGGCATGTTGACAGCTAATGGAGCGCCTGACTAGTATAACACGTCCCTTCCACAGAAAGAGGATGAGTGTGCACTCTAGTTTGATCAGACGTAAACCAGGGTAGGGTAAGACTCTCAGGAGATGGTATCTGACGGATGCGATATAAGCATTCACCATCTCTGTCCAACTTTTCAGAGTTTTCTCTCAGCCTATTTCTGATTGAGATTGTCTACCCTAATCACTTCGTCCCTGTTCTACTCCACCTGGCCATCGGACCAAGCCAGATCCCGAAAATTTAACCAGGCCTTACGTCCAGCGTTTCACGACGCTATTGGACGGCATGGATCTGCCTCTCCAGGTGCCGAGATGCAAGCCCACTAACTTTCCTTGTTTAATTTTTTATCCTGTTGCCGCCTCATATTCATTTAGAGCAGTTGTGACCAGGTTTGTGTGCCTGGTGTTCGACACTATGACGGTGATGTTGTCTGCGTATGCCAACACGGTTACCTCACGTCTTAGTTCGCCTTGGATGCCTCTCAACGCGTCTAATTTCTGCAGTAATGACTCTACAGCCAATACATACAGAAGAGACGAGGAGGGACACCCTTGACACATCGAGAACACGTTGTTGAATGGTAACCGTTCACGATGTTGAATAGTAATCGATAGGTAACCATTCACCCGAACAACCGAGATGTCATTGTACATTCCAGTGATCCAGCCACGGAAAACAGAACCAAAATTGGCCACGTAAACAGAACCAAAATTGGCCACCAAATATTAATAGTCGACTTTATCGAAGCCTTTAGATTGAACTAAATTGACCAGGGTTCCGTCCATGTCAGTTCCTTTACCCAATCTGTCTATGATGTATCGCATGAGGTGGAGGTTGTCGTGGATGGATCTGCCTGGGTTGGCACATTTTTGCGCATCACCAATCAGCTCCTCGATGATTAGCACCAACATCTTTGCTAACACCTTGGCCAAAATTTTGAAATCTGCGTTCAGCATCGTTATTGGATTAAAATCTTCCCTTTGATCTCCCTTTTTTGGGGTCCTTTCTCAGCAGTTCCATAGCTCCTCAACCCACAGAACTAAGAATTCTCCTGTTTTGCTGTCAGTTGCGGTATATATCTGCTAAATGACTGCCAAACAAGTCTGTGCACACATCTTAAGGCATGTGCCTTAACTATGTCAATGCATCCTTCGTGCTTAGCGTTGAAAAATTGGCCCAAGGCCAATCTTGCCGCCAGCACGTCAGTTACGATGCCCTAAGTGCCTTTTCTATGTTTCTATATTTCCATCCTATTCTATTTCTTGCTAAACCTAACAAGTTCTACATTAATTGCCTTTTTCAGGGCAAACGGCCATTTGTTGGTGGTGATTGATCCCGTCAAGCCCTGCTTAACTAATTCGCTAATCCGGTTTCTACAAGCTTGGCACGCTGGAATTTCAGCTCCAGTAACCAGGTCCCTTCTTACGAAGTCCGTCTAGGTTGACCGTGCAGAATTGTGGTCTGTGTAACCGACAATTTTAAAAGTGGACAATTTATACTATTTTCTTTTACTGGCCTATAGAATATTCTATCTAGAAACGATCTAGATGACCCGATGCAGTTCGTCCATATCTACATTGGCACATTCTGGGAATCCAGTCGGTACCTATAAGACAATTGAAAACATCTGAACAGGTTTGAGAGGCTTTTTTTCCACCCGTTGTTTTAACAGCTAGCCTCTGACAATCTAAACGTACGTCTAAGATGGTGCTCCCGTCATTCATTAGTTGAGAACGGTAACAGGAAAACTTCCAGACGTATGAAAAAATCCGGCTGTTCTGCCCTTGTTGGAGCATAAACAGCCACTAGTTCACATCTAGGATCACCAAATTACTTTTTGGGTCCACACGGCGTAGATGGAGCTAGCAAATTAATGCTGTGGTCATTGAGTGTTACTACCTGAACAGCCTGGTAGATGAAAATGGTGCTCAAACTAGGGGTTACCAACAACGTATGTCTGATCTTTGGAGAGAAAAGGGATTGTTTCAACTCACGGAACAGAGACTATGTGATCAAGCTAGAGCAATGAGAAAAAATTGTTGGTTCACAGTAGAGCTCGAAGCTATCAAGAGACGGGTCATGGAAAATAGCATTAGGAATAACAATGAAAAACAGTTCTTACTAATAAGAGTAACCCTATAGCACAGGAAAGGAGAAATGGTAGTTTACTTGATGAGAGACATATAGATGATCTAAAAGAAGACAATAAAACTAATGGCGACATGACAGAAGAATAAGAGGCAATCTACGACAGAATAAAGGCAAGACTACAAGAGAACGATAGCGACATTATTTGCAACCTTAAAAAGGTTGATCGATGGAAATTAACCAAGAAACGAAAAATGTCAATGAAATTCTGTATTTCATGAGTGTCAATGAAATTCTGAAATACATCAGAAGAAACAACATCACTGAAATAAATTAATTTGATCAAGGCAGCAAGTATTGTTGTAGCAGAAAACGTGGGTGTTGATATCAAGAAAAAGAAATATAATGGGAGTGACAAAAGAAAAGATACATGGTGGAAAAGAAGAATACAGGCAGGGTTAGACATGCTCTCGAAGGAAATCTCTGTGTTAGACCAAAAAGAGAAAGGCCAGTTTAAAAGCGAACAAAAATATAGGGCGCTGAAAAGAAATTATAATATTGAAACAAAGGGTCTGAAAGTAGTAGTGGAGGAACTGAAACAGCACCTCGTTCCAAAGAAAGCAAAGATGGTAAGATACGACCAAAGAAAGATGGGTTACCACCAGAATTGGTTATTCAGTAGATAAGAAAAGGCTCTATAAAGAAATAAATGGAGAGTGTACAGATGAAAAGATGATACCAGATAACATTGAAAGTCAAAGGTTTTGGAGTGACATCTGGAACAAAGACAAGGAGCACAAGAAGGATGCTGAATGGTTGCAAGAACTAAAACAAACAATAGTCTATCCAAAACAGGCTGAACTAGTTATTTCAGTTAGGGATGTGAAATGAAATCAGCAAAAAATAAGCAACTGGAAGGCCCCGGGACCAGATGGAGTTCAAGGCTAATGGATCAAAAGATTTGGTGAATGCCATGCACGAATAGCTGCGCAACTCAACACCTTCTTAAATGCCGACCACGGAACACCAGAATGGTTGGCATTGGGTAGGACAGTGATGTGCCTGAAAATCATCGAAAAAGGCAATATGGTAGACAATTACAGGCTGATATTTTGTGTGCTACGTATGTGGAAGTTATTGACTGGAATATTCACAGAGTCAATGTACGAAAAACTGGAAAAAAATGGAGTCCTGCCACAAGAGCAGAAGGGTTACAAGCGTAAGTGCAGAGGTACCAAGGATCAACTCCTGATAAAAAAAAACTATACTTAGAAACTGCGAGAGGAGGAAAAGTAACTTAGCCATGTCATGGATCGACTATCGTAAGGCGTACGATATGATCCCACATTCTTGGATTATGGAGTGTGTGAACCTATTTGGTGTTGCATCGAATGTTGAGCGACTGCTTGGAAAAAGTATGGCGAATTGGAGGACGGACCTGACAACATACGGAAGATGTTTAGGAACAGTAGAAAAATGAGGGGCATCTTCCAAGGGAACTGCCTGTCTCTACTGATCTTCGTACTGTGCTTGATACCACTAACACTGATTCTAAGGAAAGTAAAAGCTGGGTATGTATTCAAAAGCCGCCAGCAAAAAGTCAACCATTTGTTATTCATGGATGACCTCAAATTTTATGGTAAGGATGAAACCCAAGTTAGTTCCCTCGTTGATACGGTGTATACCTTCAGTGCTGATATCAGAATGGAGTTCAGACTGAGAAAGTGTAGTGTGTTAGTCTTGTAGAGGCAAAATCAAATGTATGGACGGGCTAACGATAGGTCGAGGGAGGTTATGAAGTAGATATCAGAGACGGCTATAAGTACTTGGGGATTTTGGAAATGGATAAATTGATGGAGAAAGAAATGACAGGAAAATTTAAGGTGGAGTACTTGCGCAGATTGAGACTGATCCTTAAGTCGAAATTAAATGGACGGAATAAGGTCGAAGTTATCACACCTAGGCGGTGTCACTCCTTAGATATGGAACAGGGGTAATCGCATGGACAGTAGACGAACTAAACAGCTTAGACAGAAAGACAAGAAAGCTGCTAACTAGATATGGGTCACTCCACCCAAAAAGTGACACAGACAGACTGTATGTACCAAGAAGAAGAGGGGAAAGAAGACTTACTGGATGCGAACACAGCATTAGAGTAGACAAAAACAACATAGCATGGTATGTAAAAAATGCCACCGAACCGCTATTATTAGAAGTAAGAAGGTCGGGCTTGTGTAGGATGAAAGATTGCAAAGGTAAAGCACTGTACAAGCACTTGAGAATGAATGAAACTGAAAATAGGCGTATAAAGAAAAGAATGCATGGACAATTACATGGGGATGTTGAAGATAAGACAGACAGAGAAACAACTGGCTGTGGATGACTAAAAGTGATTTAAAACCGGAAACGGATGCTCTATTCTATACTGCCCAACAGCAAGAACAAACTACATAAAATACAGAATAGACACCAAAGCAGAAAGTGATAAGTGCAGAACCTGTGGACAAAACGGTGAAACCGTATGGCATATTACCAGCCAATGTACGCCACTAGCCCAGAAGGAATATAAGAGACGCCACGATAATATAGCAAGGCTTGTCTATTGGACACTGTGCCACAAGTATGGACATGACAGAGCAAAAGATTGGTACTACCAAAAACCTGAAGACATCGTCGAAAATAGAAGTGCAAATATCTTACGGGATTTTACGATTCAGCGCGACCATGAGATAGAGAATAGGAAGACGGAAATAGTCTTAATGGAGAAAGAAAGCAAACTATGCTGGATCATAGATATAGCATACCCAGCTGACAACAAGGTATGCGATAAGCAAGAAAGAAAAGTGGAGAGATATGACAGGTTAGATTGGGAAGTTAAGCAGTTGTGGTCGGTGAAAAAGATAGCAGTACTACCAATAATTGTCGGAGCCCTGAGAACAGTGAGCAAAAATCTCGAAAAGTACGTGGAACGAGTAAGGGCTGCAATAAGGGTGGAGCACTTGCAGAAAACAGCACTGCTTGGAACCGCTTGAATTATCCGGAAGGAGCTCGAAAAATAAGAGGTGTTACCTTAGTTCACTGGTAGTGAACAGCTGATACCGTAGTACATCTCCAGCGTTAGAAGCTTTGCAAAGGCAATAATAATAATAATAATAATAATAATAATAATAATAATAATAATAATAATAATAATAATAATAATAATAATAATAATAATTATAAATTTACTGAAGAACACAGAGAACACAGAGAGTCTATGATAGAACTGAAGCAGAAAATCCTGAATAAGCTTGCAGTTGTAAGATACGCCAATATGCACGATAGAGAACCACCTCATAAGTTCTCAAATACAAATTAAGATTGGAAACTATGTAACAAAGGAAACTATACAAGAACTAAAACCAGATCTCACTGGATTAAATGAAATTATTTGCGCAGCTGGGAGTGTTATCATGTACATTGTTTTGTATTGGTATAAAAAATGGGCTACAGCAAATATTCTGCTCAATACTACAGATTTGCTTGTCAGTTGTTTGACCATAAGCAGTTGAGCATGTCCCTTAGTGGCTGACGATATGTGCATCTCTGATCACGAGCAGAATTATGGTGATTGTCATAGCCATGTGTTGAGAGGAGTTCTTTAGGGTTTGGATAATTCACCTCTGGAAACATGGGTGTTACGTTCAACATCCTTAAACAACCCTTATTCAGGGACCTTTTGAGAGAGATAGACTACTCGACATGAAGAAAATTCTAATTGGGCCCCACCTGCAAGGTCATACGCTGTTTAGCTTGATATAAGTTCATCATGTCACGTACATATGGTCGTGATGCATGTGCCTGGTGTACCCTTATTAGACGAGTGGTCATGATAGGTATATTGGGCTTCGTATATTTGTACCTCAGTGTCTCTGGGGTAGAAATGGGTTATGCCATATCTGATTGGAAGTGTTTTCATTGGTTATGCTATATCTGATTGGAAGTGTTACTATGTACATGTTATGTCTTCGTGTAAAAGATGGGCTACAGAAAATATTCTGCTCAATACCACAGACTAACTTGACAGTTACATGACCTTCACCAGTTGAGCATGTCCTTTAGTTGCTGGGGATACATGCATCTCCGATCATGAGCAGGAATTATGAGGGAGCATTATTGCCATGAGATGAAATGGTTTCTTTGAGGTTTCACCACTGGAAACATGGATGTTTCGTTCATCATCCTTAAACAACCCTTCTGAGCATATTGCTCACATGTAGTTGTCATGCATATGCCTGGTGTAATCTTGGAAGAAGAAGACGAAGAAGAAGAAGAAGAAGAAGAAGAAGAAAAGAAGAAGAAGAAGAAGAAGAAGAAGAAGAAGAAGAGAAGAAGAAGAAGAGAAGAAGAAGAAGAAGAAGAAGAAGAAGAAGAAGAAGAAGAAGAAGAAGAAGAAGAAGGAGACGAGGAAGAAGAAGTAGAAGAAGAAGAACAAGAAAGAGAAGAAGAAAAGAAGAAGAAGAAGAAGAAGAAGAAGAAGAAGAAGAAGAAGAAGAAGAAGAAGAAGAAGAAGAAGAATTTCTAAAGGCTCAAGTCTTGAAATTTTAGGAGAGGGCACAAATCGATTACTTTGACCCCAGTACTGCACTGGTAAAAGTCGACCCCGGCAGAATTTGAACACAAAATCTGGACGAAATTCCGCTAAGCATTCTGTCCGGTGTGCTAACGATTCTGCTAGCTCACCACCTTCAGTAGTAATAATAATAATAATAATAATAATAATAATAATAGTAGTAGTAGTAGTAGTAGTAGTAGTAGTAGTAGTAGTAGTAGTAGTAGTAAATGCCCTGATATAGTACCAGGCAGTGGCTCTCATGGTTTCTGATCTTAACTGACTGGAAGTGTTATCATGTACATTGTAGCAAATATTCTGCTCAATACCACACATTTGCTTGTTAGTTTTTTGACCATAAGCAGTTGAGGAAGTCCCTTAGTAGCTGACGATATGTGCATCTCTGATAACGAGCAGAAGTAGTGGGGGATCATTACAGCCATGTCTTGAGAGGAATTCTTTGGGGTTTGAATAATTTGTTTTTGGAAATATGTTTCGTTCAACATCCTTAAACAACCCTTATTCAGAGACCTTTTGAGCGAGATAGGCTACTCGGCATGAAGAAAATTCTAATTGGGCCCCACTTGCATGGTCATGCGCCTGTTTATCTTGATAAAAGATCACCCTGTCGCACACATATGGTCGTGATGCATGTGGCTGGTGTACCCTTATCAGACGCGTGTTTATGATGGGAATACTGGGCTTCGTATATTTTACCCCAGTGTCTCTTTGATGGCATGCACTCTCTCCCTCAATAATAATAATAATAATAATAATAATAATAATAATAATAATAATAATAATAATAATAATAATAATAATAATATTTTTATTAAATACAGTAAAATACAAAGCATATTAGCAAAATTGTGCGTGTTTATACACACATATACATAGGTACATATACATACATACATACATACATACATACATACACGCGTGGAAATATCTGTCTATATATATATCTGCTTATATGCAAACGTGTGTGTTTGGATATATATGTGCATCTGTGTTCATATATACATCTATATATAGATGTGTGTACGTATGCGTATGTGTGCAGGAAATTATACGCAATGTAGATGAAAACATTTACATCCAATTATACATATATATATTACCATCATAATCATTATAAGCTTATGCATGGCTAATAAACAACATACGTAGGCAGGCATATGCGTAGGACACTCGAGTGATAAATATTTCCAATTATAGAAATCTATTTACATGGTAATATATTTGATGACGTCACTCAAGAAAGCTTTGGCTTGAGAAGTATATGAATCGCATCGTTTTACCATACGATTAGTGCTAATACGATAGATAAGAATTCTTTTCTTCTCAAAAACAAACATTATTCCATATGTAGAAATACATAATAACAAATACGTGTTGAATGAAAAGAAAAACAAAAGAGAAGCAGGAAAATAGTAGTATTACAGCCGTGTTAACAAGTCGCTTGGTCTATCAACAAACTCTATTATGCTTCCTGTACGCGAGGAAGTCAGTGAAAATGGATGACAAAAATTTTCTGTTGAATTCTTCACTATTAAATTTGATACATAATTGTATTTTTCAGTTCACATCCTGCCTTGTATCCTTCTTCGATTTATAAAAGAAGCAATAACGTATTTGGTATTAGCTCAGTTAATCCTCTTTCTTGTCTATAGCTCTTGCTTTTTGCCGAATTAAACATAATTAATATGTCATTTAACGTTGTTTTAAAGTCCCAGAATTTAATCATGAAAATTAGTCTGAATCAAAGATTTAAGTCACTGTCAAAACCATCTCACTTCTCTTTTTTTTTCTGTATTATTGTCAGCCTTTTTAATTAGAATGTCATCTATTTCAAATATCCTGACTAAACCTAAAATATTCGTGTATATTAGCTTACTATTTTCTCATGGGTGAACTTTTGAGTATTTATCTAATTTGATAAATAACGGTGAGGAAAAGGTATAAAATACCAACGCCAGAAACGTAAGATTTAGGTTAGTATGTTTAGGGTTAGTATGTGTTCGGATGTATGTGTGTATTTGTATGTTGTGTATGTGTGTGTGTGTGTGTGTGGTGTGTGTGTGTGTGTGTGTGTGTGTTTGTGTGTGTGTGTTTGTGTGTGTGTGTTGTGAGTGGTATGTGTCCGTGTGCGCGCGCGTGTGTATATAACAACAGCACTGTCCTAGATATAGAAACAGTTTTCCATAGTGGGTCCTACTGGAGTTTTGTATAAAATCAACAGTCAACACAACTGAACTAGTTTCTGGTCCTGAGTGCATTTTTCCCTATGTAATGTGGGATGGCATTGAAACATAATCGTTGATTGTGAGGCCTAGCAATCGTAGCGACTTTGAGGGTGAGGTACAATATTGTATTCATAATATGAACAGTGATAGTATGTCTGTGCTGATGAAAGAGATGAGACTACTGTGGCCCCATTGCAGGATGTTTTCAAAGTGCTTGACTTGCCTCCAATGCCTTACTTGTATATGAGAGACATGTATGTTTATCGGGTAATATTAGATAAATGAATATTCCCAAAAGATATATCATGGAATTCAGTCATTAATATTTAAAATGTGAGGCAAATTGTTAATTGTGGCTGTTGTGTACCGTTCCTTACCACATATCTAATTAACTCAACTACGGTATCTAAAACATATATAAGGCGGCGAGCTGGCAGAAGCGTTAGCACGCCGGGCGATATGCTTTGCGGTATTTCGTCTGCCGTTACACTGTGAGTTCAAATTCCGCCGAGGTCGACTTTGCCTTTCATCCTTTCAGGGTCGATAAATTAAGCACCAGTTACGCACTGGGGTCGATGTAATCGACTTAATACCTATGTCTGTCCTTGTTGGTCCCCTCTATGTTTAGCCCCTTGTGGGTAATAAAGAAATAGGTATCTAAAACATATATATATATATATATATATATATATATATATATATATACACACATTTCGTTTTGGGATTTGGTTTGCAAGATTCTTTATGTGATTTCGTGTCTTGAAGAAAAAATAAAGAAGTAAATGAGTGGAAACTGAACCGGTGAGTTTGTTAAATAATAAGGTACAAAAAGAGAATGACACAACAATATATATGACACAACAATATATATGCGTGTGTGTGTGTTAAAAATATATTCCTCAATTTCCTAATAATTAAAACAATCGCATAACTTTCTCTGAACAATTAAGCACCACCTTGAAGGATTTTAGTCGAAGAAATCGACCTCAGTATATATTCTTTGTAAGCCTAGTACTTAATCTATTTGCTGAACTGATAAGTTACGAGTACATAAACACACCAATAGATTGTCAAACGATTGATGAGGGGGGACAGACGCACGCGTACACACACACACACACATATATATATATATATACGAAGTTCTTTCAGTTTCATTCCAAATCCACTCACAAGGCTTTCGTCGGCCCGGAGATATAGTAGAAGATACTTGCCTAAGGTGGCACGCAGTGGAACTGAACCCGGAACAATGTGGTTGGGAAGCAAGCTTCTTACCACACAGCCACGCCTGCGCCTATGCAGTTACCGTGTTTAAAACACGGTAAATGCATACCGGATAAATAGTGGTAAAATCTCTTGAATTCGAATCACCCTTTTATTCATGACATGTGAATATGAAGGTTTTAACTATCGATAGTTTATAACAGAAAATATAGAATTGCTACCGTTCAATATCGATTCACTCTCATAAATCAAATATAACCTTCTACAAAATTACTTAATTCCTTTTACTTAGGTAAAAGATAAACCCTGTATATATATATACTATGGAGAAGGTTCCAAACACTAATACTTTAATAAATTTATTGAGAAGGATTGCCCCAAAATCGGTATCTAGATTCTTTGTTCCATGAGTTTAGCGGCATAAATGTTCATCCACTTGGACTCTTATATGTTTAATATCAGTTCAGTTAAGACTACATCTAAAATGCCTGCTTTTACGCAAATGGTAGAAAAGATTTATTCTATCTGGTCTTTATTTATAATTTGTTATTATTTCTTCAGTCGCTCCCTCAAAATCTCTCTCTCTCCTCTCTCTCTCTCTCTCCCTCTTCTCTCTCTCCCTCTCTCTCTCTCTCTCTCTCTCTCTCTTTTCCTTGATTCTTATCACCCACTCTTTATTTTCACCCTGAAGCTTTTACTCTTGAGATTTCTTTTGTTTCACTTTCTAATGTTTGTTAATAAAATCTACGTAGATTCAGTTTATATACAATGAAACTAAACTAGTTTCTCAATTGGGCGTAGGTGGTTAAATCTTCATGTCAAGGGTCGTGTCCGGCTAGAAGTGGTCACAATTAGTCTAAAATAAGCACCACTCTGTCATATTACTATTGGTCAGCCGATTTTAAAACGTAACTTTAAACCAAACAAGAGCAAAAATTTCTTTTATCATTAATGTCAGATGTTGTGCTAAACACAGGAAAGGGAAAACTTTGACAGCACTAAAATGAAAGAAGAAATAAACAATTATGAAAGAGGAGTTAATCTGACTATTTGCCAATTTGGCTGAAATGTAAATTTGGGTATAAAAGATTATAATATATAATTTCAAATGTTTCCCCATACAATATCATTATTTTATAATTGTTCAGAGAAAATGATGCATTTGTTTTAATTATTGGGGAACTGTGGGGTATATCTTTGAATATGTGTATATTTGTGTTTGAGACGCCGTAATTGATTAGACATGTGGTAAGGAGCTGTACGCAACAGCTCCAATTAACAATTTCAGTTCAGTAACTACTCATATACTCAATGACAATTTGTTTTATGTCCAACTATAGAAAAGGAATTGATCTGTCACATTACAACTCAGCATATATTTTTCACTGGTTACCTATTGATCGATATCAGCTTATGGGTCATTTTCAATCACTGACGGGTCTAATTGTTGTTCTTGATTCCCATCAACTTCTTAGTTGCATTTTTTTTTAATACTAGAAAACATCAACCTGGAATACAGAGGCACGGTATACAGAAGCCGGTTTGCCAAATGTAAACTTCTCTAATGGAAAAAGGATATATATATATATATATATGATGCAAACAGGAAAAATAGAACTCAAAATATGACCATATGTATATTTTTATTGATATTTAGCAGAAGCAACAAAGTGACTTGATAAGTGCTAACACACGAAACTCTCGGACCTTCCGTCACACTGTTACTTCTGCTAAATATCACTTTACACACACACACACTCACACACACACGAACAGACACACACAGCACATCTCTATGCGCAACCCTATAAACGTTCTCAAATTTGACCAAGTTTAAAAGGTTAATGCTTATTCAAGTTTAAACTCTTCTTAAACTGGTCGAGTCCGAGTTTTGGTTCTGTTGTAAATGAAGACATTTTACTTACGCTATAGGTGTTAATAAGAAAAGAATGAACGTCATATCATCTTTGTTCATGGAATGGATGCAGGATCGCAGGATTACCATCTGAAAATACAGGCTTATTTTTATGTTTAAAGTACACTAATGTGAATTGTAGAAAGTCAATGAGAATTGAATTCACGGCAGTATTCATTTTTAGTTTTAGCCATATCATTCAGTTTGTTGCCATATCATAACAACACTTTTGGAAAAGGGTCGAACACCACTTTCATTTCATTGACTAGGTTATTTTTTATCGAATAACAATTGAGTTGTTTTTACTGAATAGTTAGCTCGAATACAGAAAGACTGTGAACCTGCATACAGATATACCTGAGTATTACAGATACAGAGTTATAGGTTTCTACATATAACCACATCTACGTATTACGGTTGTATATTAAATATTAATTTGTATGTGTTACAAGATAAAAAGAGAGTAGTGGCGTATACGACGTTCGTACATTCTCTCAGATCAATGAAGTTGATACCATTTATTTTTCTCTTGAACCTTTGTAAATCCTCATCTGCATGGAATTCCAGAGGGTTGAAGTTCTGATAAGGAAGAACTGAACATAGTGATAAGTATTGGACTTCATAAAACTGACGGAGGAAAGGGTGATGAGTGAATTGGGAATAGCTGAATGAAAATAGTATAAGTCCAATCGACAAAGAAAAGTTGAGGTCATTATAGTAGGAAAGGTAGAGGGAAGAGATCCGCCTGTATATCAGTGATGTGTCCATGAGCGACTTTATGCCAATTAATCAGGTGGCCGGTTTTTAAAACAGTAGTATGTCCCAGGCTTGAGAACAATATTCCATTATGCACGTTATCAGAGCTTTAAATAGAATCAATAATTGTTGACGGTTGAAGTATTTTCTTGTCTTGAAAGAAAGGCTAGTCGTTGCGTTGTGGTCATAGCAATGTTCAAGATTTGCTTCCACAAAGAAGCACATTATTTGAAACAATTTGAGGACTATAGTTGCATGTACCTTAAGATCTAGTAAGAGGGGCTGTGATGATGATTTTTTATATGAGTTGTGTTAGTGTTTTCTTTTTGAAAGAGATAAGTCGGGGTATTGTTATTGCGGGATGCTTTCGAGATCTTTGTTCATGGAATGGATGCAGGATTGCCGTGAGGTATCTAGATTGCAAGTAGATGACGCTTCGTAGGAGAAGATTAGGGAAGAATTAATGGTTGTTTCATCTACTTTAGAGTCGACGTTGTTGAACGCAACAGCAAGTAAATCATGTATGTACAAAAGAGAGTGAAGGACAAACCCAACCTCCGGATTACATTGGAGTTGCTAGAATGAAGAACAGAAAGAAATCCAACAACGCACCGTACAAGAGTGCGATTTAATAGGAAGGTAGGGTCAAAGACATGAAAAACAGCTCTAGCCCATGGGTAGACAATTTCGAAGCAGATTTGGATGTCGAACACCATCAAATGTTTTGATGATGTCGAGAGCAACAACAATGGCTTTCACCAACTTTCTCTTAGGCGAAAGTCCACTGGTATATAATTTAGAAAAGTAAATCAACAGTGGATTTCGTTAAGGAGCAAGAAAATGAGAGATTCGAAGTTTTGGAGGACGTCAGTTTTAATGAGTCTTCGCTATTGTCAGATATGACGATAAAAGACATGGTCACAGAGATTGCTTTTCTTGGGAATGCAACACATTGTAACGTTGTTTCCAAAGATCAGAATAGATCCCTTCAAAAGGAGAAGCCTAAAAATATGCATATATGCGAGTTTGTGTTTACACGCATACCTACCTATCTAATTACATACACACACAGAGACACACACATACACACACACGTATGCACCCACACACATACACACATATATATACATATGTGTGTGTATATATATGTGTGTGTGTGTGTGTGTGTGTGTGTGTGTGTGTGTGTGTGTGTGTGTGTGTGCGCGCGTGCATATATACGAGGGATTATCTATAAGAAATATATTTTATTCACTAAGTTTTGCATGTTTACACTTTTACCACCTTCAAAATATTTTCCTATTGAAGCAATGATTTAGTCCAGATGCGTTTTCCACTGTTCGAAGCAATCCTGGAATTCTTGCGAAG
Organism: Octopus sinensis; assembly: GCF_006345805.1. NCBI lineage: Eukaryota > Metazoa > Mollusca > Cephalopoda > Octopoda > Octopodidae > Octopus > Octopus sinensis. Next base: position 78,452,068 of record NC_042997.1, read on the forward strand.
TGATGCCTTTTAATGCCTCCGTCTTTTTTTTTTCTTCACTTCTTCCACATCTTCCAAACGTTTTCCTTTGAGGTCTTTTTCATTCGGGGGAATGAAAAAAGTTACTGGGAGCAAGATTGGGTGAATATGGAGGGTGGATAAACAGGGTTATGATGTTTTTGAGCAAAAACTGCTTCACAACCAAGGCGGTGTGCGAAGGCGCATCGTCGTGATGAAACCACCTCTCGCCGTGTCTCATAAATGCTTCAGAACTTCCAAGTAAAGTGTCTGGTTAACAGTTTGACCAGGAAGAACATATACTGTGTGGACAATTCGTTTCGCATCGATGAAACAAATCCGCATTGTCTTGACATTGGACTTCAGTTGACGCACTTGGTGGGGTGAGGGGCGTGTTGATATTGAATGCTTCCATTGACCTGAGTGCTGCTTCGTTTCCAGGTCGTAGCAGCAGCTTTTGTCACCAGTAATGACCTTCAAAAAAGGTTCGGATCAACTTCCAACTATTCTTTCAGTTCATGACATGCATTCTATCGTGACTGCTTTTGGTCTTCCTCCTTCCTTCCATGTTTTCAGACATTCTTCCACTTTTGTTGACCATTTTTTCGGTTCATCCCACGTTGGACCTTCACTCACTTTAGTTGCTGTATCTCTCCCTTCGTGCGTTCGATCCTCTGTCTCGTCGGCAGACTTCTTTTTATTTTTTTTATTTTTTTGGTCTTTGAGTGGTGATTCCACCCGTGTTCGCTTTCTATCCTCTTTTTCGTCTGTTCTTTCCTTTTCTTTCTCCTTCACTAACTCGTTGACACTTTCCACATTATCTGTTGTCACGATTTCCTCTTCCGCTTACAATTCCACATCCTCCTTTTCTAACTCCTCTGTCAAAGCCTCCATTCCTTCCTCCAGTGTTATCGTCTTCTCTTGTATTTCTCTTTGAGGACACACATCCTTCATGTGCCCTCTGCTCTTACATTTATAACACACTGGAGGTCTCCCCTCCACCACAACTCTCAGTCGTGTCTCGTCGGGGAACACAACTCCTCCGGGATGTTATACAAATTTGGCATGGTTATGTGGATTGAAGCTTGCACCGCATAACCCCACCAGTTTTTTTCATTCGACTTTTCCACCTTAGATATATCCACGCTCTCTTTGCAGTTGTAGATTATTGCAGCTACTATTCTTTCGGTATCAAGTTCCGGTGGAATTTTGCTTAGTCGTATCCTCACTGCTCTTTTTCCACAATAACTAGAAAGTAAAACCCATTTTTCCGATCTCAACACTGTCGTTGCGTTCCTCTTCGCTTCGTCTTCATTTTCAAAACGAACGTCTACCGTAGCGTATTTTCTACCTCTATTGTAGAAGGTAGTTCTTCCTTTAATATTCTCTTTGAGACCACATTCCATGTTCTGTATGTTATAATTTTTTTCTCCGCTTCTTTCACTTCGTCTTCAGGTGGTGTAACCCTCAGACAATCTCCTTCCTTCTTGAAGCTGTCGCAGTATTTCCTCAAATTTTCCTTCTCGACAATTATTTCTTCCAACTGTAATTCGTTCGCAGCCAGGCCTTTGCCTGCTGCTCCCGCATAAGTTTGGGCTTGCATACCCAACAAAAAATCCAACAATTCAACACGACGCAACAGTTCTCAACAACAACAATCAATAAATCCAACTCACAACCGCAAATCCGACAAACCGACACAAACACTTCCAAAGTAGCGAGTCCTGCTAGTTGAGATGCCTGTCTAGCCTTCGCAAATATATATATATTTACAGTGAAATCTATTCACTGATCACCGTAATTAGAAATATTGAATTTCTAAATGTCACAAAGAGACATGAGCGGTGGTGGAGCGATAGAGTGGTTGTATACTGTCAACATAACGTGACAGTCCCGTAAGGGAATTACACCACCGATGCTTCCTAGGGCTAAACAGCGGTGGTGTAATTCCCTTATGGGACTGTCACGTTATGTTGACAGTATACAACCACTCTACCGCTCATGTCTCTTTGAGACATTTAGAAATTCAATATGTCTAATTATATATATATATATCATATCATATCAATATTTATAAATCTGAAATGAGAAAGTTTGTTTGTTTGTCTGGGTTTGGCATTGGAACGGGTTAAAGGGCACTAGATCCCGTTGGATTCGCTCCAAAATTTACAGGGACATGTAAAATGAGGTGTGGATGTGAGTGGGCTAGGTTAGAAATCCATATCTCAAAAGTTGTGGTTACTAGGGCAAAAAACCCACACTTTGACATGTCTTTTTTCGTTACTCTCATTCTCTTATCTGCCTGTCTTCCTCCGTCTCTCTCTTTCCTCCCTTCCCTTCAATTTCTCTCTATAACGACGTGTGACAGATCAACCATCTTCCCCCGCCACCTTCGCCAGCGCTATCACTCTAATTATCACCACCATCACCACACAATCATGAGAACAAATATTTGTTCTCATGATTGTGTGGTGGTGGTGGTGGTGGCGATAATTATTGGGTTAATTCATATATGTGTGTGTGTTCTATATATAAATATGTATATATAATGTATATATACAAAGTGTATATGTCTGTATATATATATATATATATATGTGTGTGTGTGTGTGTGTGTTGTGTGTGTGTGTGTAATTTGTATACATTTGTATATATAATGCGTACACACACACACACACACACACATATATATATATATATATATACTGCGTATATATGTACATATATATATTTAATGCGTATATATATACAATATATATATATATATATAATGTGTGCATTATGTGGTCAGTTGAGTTGAAAGTATGCACACCTATGTTAAAAGTGCTGGCGAGTTTGCATGGCAACTATTTTTTTTCCTCAAATGACCTCTAGGACAAAATTCCTCATCTTATAAAATGTGGCTCGAGTAGACCCAAATGAAATCGAGTTATATTAACCAAAATGTGAAGGGGGTCTAAATGGGGCTGGAAGGGGACTAAAATTTACAGGAGAGGGTGTTTAGGAATTCTCTGTTACAGCAAGCTAAAGAAATTGCGCCAGCCTTTAAATCGTCAATGTGTTGCTGTCCATGATGAAGAAGTTTTGAATGCTTGCCATGGTGAGTCTACTCTCGTGAGAAAGAATCACTTTAAAACTTGGTGTTTAGGAATTTTCTTTAACATGAAGTTCAAAATTTTAGCCCAGACGTTAAACTACCACTATGTTGCTGTCTGTCATTAAGAAATGCCAGCCATGGTGAGCCTACTATCCTCAGATTCTATCCCTTCAAACTTTGGTGTCTAATTTTTTTTTTATTTATATTCAGCTCGCAAGTTCGTCTGTTCCTTTTAAATGTTAGTGCCTTGAAGCAGACCTTTCTGTTGTCACTGCCTGATATTTATGATTGATTTTTCAAAATATTTTGTTTCTCAACTTACTCAAGATCTTTTGTTGTTTATAAATGGGAGAGAGATAGATAGAGAAAGATAGAGAGTAAGAGAAAGTGAGGGAGAGTCCGAGAGAAAGGAAGAGTAAGAGAGTGGGAAAGTGAGAGAGAAAGGAGAGAGAAACAAAGAGGGAGAATGTGGTGATAAAAAACAGAAAGGAAGCAACAGATAGTAACAACCACACTCTTACCTGCGCGTAGAGCGGGTCACTGTAAGCTAGTATATATATATATATATATGAGAGAGAGAGGGAGAGAGGGAGAGAGGGAGAGAGAGACATATACTTGCATATGTGCGCATACAAGTAGACTATGTATGTATGTATGTATGTATGTATGTATGTATGTATGTATGTATGTATGTATGTATGTATTGGATGGATGGATGGATGGATGGATGGATGGATGGATGGATGGATGGATGGGTGGATCTTTATAGAATACCCGCATGCCAAAACATGGTAAGCTGGGGCAAATAAAACAACCCCTGTGCAAGGCACGCAAGCGTTTCAAAGACAATCTTAGAGATACACTTAAAAATATCAATATGAATACTAACACGGGGTATGATTATGTATCAGACAGGTAAACGTGGAAGAATTTAATTGCCACAGGTTTTTAATTGTTCGAGAACAGTTGGATTGTTGACCTTGAATTGAAATGTGCTGGTACATATGAGAGAGAGAGAGAGAGAGAGAGAGAGAGAGACTCCTTTCGGTTATGCATGACCATGCGATTGCACCTAGAAACTTATCCAACGAAACACAAGTCCAGGCAAGGTTGTTTATGGAAGACCATCAGTTGCACACCAGCCTCCCCTCTCCGTGTCACTGATGTTATTCAAGGGAAAGGCAACTCAAGGGAAATCGCAACTCATTTCTACAGTTGAGTGAACTTAAGTAACATGAAATAAAGTGTCTTGCTCAAGAACACAACACAGTACGATCAGAGAATCGAACTCATTACTATATGATTGTGAGCTCAACGCTTTAACCGCAGAGCCATGCGCATTCACACTGGTAAATATATGGAGGAAATTAACTATCTCCCTCAGAAAGGTATGAAACATCTCTTTCGTATTCTCAATGTGGACACGTCTGCTTCTCGAAGGCAGGCCCATGCAGCCATAAGTTTTGTAACGGAGGCGCCTTTGTCTACCAGTGTGATATCTAGCATATTCTCTTGTGCAACTTGTGCCGTAGAAAGTGCGGTTCTGCTCAAAGACTCACTTGGGATTGTAAGTCCCAACATCCAGATGATTGGGCTACTGTTGTTGGGTGACTTGTGATCGGAGTGGAATGACTTGTAAGTCTCTTGCAGGCCTTACGAGTTGTATGAGTTACCATCAGCAATGGGGAGACCAAATTTTAGATGTTTCTTAGAGTGAAATGAATTTAGGAAATGTTCTTGCTCGGCCACGAGTCAATTTTAGTATATGTATGTATGTATGTATGTATGTATGTATGTATGTATGTATGTATGTATGTATGTATGTATGTCATAATTCAGTTTATTGCAAGACTTCTTGCCAATAGAGAAAGAACCGGTTTCCAACCTAGATTCAAGGATCCTTCATTGGAATTTCAACATCAACAACAGGGTATGTATGTATGCATGTATGTATGTATGTATGTATGTATGTATGTATGTATGTATGTATGTATGTATGTATGTATGTATGTGCTGATTTGTATGTTTTATGTATGTATTCTCATGCGTATAGTTGCATACCTAGACATGCTCATATATATATTTAAATGACAAACTTCTGGAAAGTTTTACAGATTTTTACAGTTCCAGTGATGGATTGGATCTGTAGTCTTCGAATTAGCTTTCTCTTTTCTGGTTTTGAGAAGTCTTATTTCTCAAGATTGGTATTTAGGCAGTGTGTTACATATCCCAGGGCCCCAATAATCACAGATATAAACCTGAACTTGTAATCTGGATAGAGCAACAGCAGATTTTTCAATAGTTCAGCATAGGTGTTCTGTTTATCACTTTATGTTAACATCCGCTGGGCAGCTAATTTCCACAACTGTGCAAAGTTTTTCTTTCCAACTCATCATATCAGGTCCATTGTGCTTACATCTTATTGAGGTCTTCGCTGGTACATTCCACCAGTATTCCTTTTTATTATGAGTGGCTATAGCTTCTACCATGTTGTGGGTTCTTATTTCTTTTTCCTCGGGATTATCCTTCCGATGGATTTCATTATAGAGTGTCCTTGCTACAAGGTCAGGTCTCATCGGTAGATAATACCGTGATGACATTTTCGGACAACTGCTTATGATGTGGGTGATATCTTCAAGTGAACTCCACAAAGTCTGTATCGGTTGTCACACTTTACGACTTTAGTTGCATCTATATCCCTTTTGTGCATCAGGTACTTGGGTGCATGTATGTATGTATGTATGTATGTATGTATGTATGTATGTATGTATGTATGTATGTATGTATGTATGTATGTACGTATGTATGCGCATGCATTCCTACGTAGTTACGTTTCATCAGGTACGTACACCAGGCATTTGCTAATGCGCTCAGTATAAATATATATACGAGTGTGTGAGTGTGTGTGTGTGTGTGTGTGTGTGTGTTTGTATGTGTGTGTGTGCATGTGTGTGTGCGTGTGCGTGTGTGAGTGCGTGTGTGTGTGTGTGTGTGTGTTTGAGTGAAATAAACATCAGAGATTAGATGCTTTGTCCCATGCAAAATCTGCAGAAGCTACTCAAGTTTTGCCAGCTTTTGTTAATCCTGAAAATACATCGCAATGCTGGAAGGCTTTCCGTATCGTCAGTATCTCAGATGCGTTCCACCCCTTACTTTGTACGCTTCACCTGTGGGTCAGCGAGGACTGAACTAGTTTTCTCTTGCGGAAGGGTTCCGCTTGCGGTCTCTTATCAACCTTCCCAATCTTGAGCTTGTTTCAACTTTCTTCGGTTATGTGAGTTCCGCTGTAGAAATAGCTCTCCGAACCGGCCGGAAAGCTACGGCAGCCGATTTCAATGGGCCTGTATTCCTTGTCGACTATGTCCTGATCTTTGGTTTCTCTAGCTTGTGGGAAATATCGAGTCTATCCCGCCAAAGCACTATGAGATCAACCAGGATGATTGTTTTTGTACTCCAGAAGTATAGGAACCTGTCTAGTTGGAGTGATGTTACTGCTATTTCCTCGGGGGTGGGGACAAGTCTGCCCTTCAAGTCCATTTGCATCTCCCAGTCTGAGGCTGAATGCAAAACAGAGAACAGCTCCCCTACCATTGTTTTCGCCTCGTATAGGCTTCTTCCAGAGGCCTAGGGCATATGATCAAAATACAGCTCAGGGTCTCCTTCTTTACTCTATATCTTAAGGTTATTTGGAGATGGCAAGAAGAGTACAATTTTCCATGATCAGTACCCAACAGTTCCTTCCAGGGCAGTGGGCGCCCGGGTGCCTGGTCCCACTGTATCCATTGTTCTTGGGTGGGCAAGCCCTACTGACTTCATCCGGCTATCCTCTTTTCTTGAATCATGGATTCTTTGCACTACGACCCCTCCCTTGCTCTTGATATTGATGTTTTCCCATATCTCGACGCTGTACTTGACAGACTACTTAAGCAATCCCCTGGGGTTTCAAATATGTTCTTCACAGCCTCCTGGGGCTTCCATTTTCTGTCACACTTTATGGTCTTGTTAACGTTTCTGACTTTTTCGCCCTCAGATAGAGGCAATGTGCTGATTGCTCTTGCCTTTGTGTCCTTGAATTCTTCCACTACTGATGAAATTGGTAGACGGAGCTTGGAAATCTTCGCCTGAATCTACTGCACATCCTCTCTATTGCTTTTGCCCCGAGTCGTGGCAAAGTCATAAAGCAAAAATGGCCACTGCAGTTTAGGTATGATGCCATGCATGAAACACTATCTTGAAGTCAGCTATGCAATTAGGTTTTCGTGTCTTCGTCATTGCCAGTACCCTTAAGGGCATGATCATAATCTTTCCCAAGATATCGGACTCCTTTTTCTTGGATTGTCGGAATCCCTGAGCTCTGAATGCTGAAGATATCATTTGTCAACTTTCTTTTAAAGATATTCAGACTCCGAGGTTAAACTTCAAGCGTGACCATGAGGTCACCTTTTTCAATGAGCGCAATGTCCACCGAGCCCCTCCGGTTGACGGTGTCGTACCCCCTCACAGTGGATTTCCTATGATTTCGTTAATTCGGGACCTCTCGTCTTCTTCCCTCCTACGTAGGTTTATGGCCACCGTAAGTAACACCACAAAAATTTTGCACCCTGTCATAGTGTCTTTTTTCCAGTCTCTACTAATTAGTGGTGAAATTTCCCACGATGGATAATCGTGTCAATTAACTCATTGACCAGGAGATATGGCGTTGACAATGATGGCCCAAAAGATCTTTCTTACAATATCCAAAAGAGAGATCTCTCGAAACTGGTCAAGTCCAGCTGAGTTTTCTTCTTTTGCGACAAAATATACCTTAGCAAGTACCCAGAACCAAGGTTCTTGCATCTACTTCCAGATCAAATGTAAACAATAACATGCAAGCAAGCATATATATCAGGAGAGAGAGAGAAGGAGGAGAGGGAGGAGGAGGTGAGAGAGATGTATATGAATATACATGGATTCGTATCTGCAAGTATTAGTGTATCCTGTTGCTCCACGCCCCTAAGCAGGTTCGTGCGCTATATATTCATGCGCGTGCGCGTATCAGTGCGATTATGTGTCTGTCACTGCATTTATACATACATACATAAATACATACATTCATACATACATGCATGAATACATACATTATGAATAAATCATTCAGAATACTGTCAAAATACTGCCTCGATTTACTTGGGATTTTAACTAAAAACCTATACCTTCATGGAAGAACCGACTAACATCCATATCTCCTGAAAAAAGATGAGTTGTGAACATTATTCTCCTGCCTATATTCTTCTAAATACTTTTACTCTTTATTCTTCTACTTTACTCCTTTATTCTTCTATTTTATTTCTGATAAACTGTGAATTTTATTTCTTGTAAACTGTAAATTTTCCTCGTCTAAAATATTCATACCTTGTCTCTGATAACGGAATACCCAGTGCACGGATGGAAGACTTCAAATTCACCTTACCCTAAGTAAATTGTTCTAAATGACTTGAAATTCTCGTTCTGCCTTGGCTGTGATTTTTCTTCTAATATAATATATACCTGCTAAAGCGGAACCCTAACACGGATCTCTAGCATTAGCTGTGATCTTGGAACCTAACGGTCGACCAACAATAGCACTTACCCATTCATTTAGATCACAAGTGAACTAAACCCCTCATATTATATAGATAGGCTGTGTGGTAAGAAGCTTGCTTCCCAACCACATGGTTCCGAGTTCAGTCCCATTGCGTGGTACCTTGGACAAGTGACTTCTACTATAGCCTCGGGCCGACCAAAGCCTTGTGAGTGGATTTGGTATGAAACTGAAAGAAGCCCGTCGTACATATATGTGTGTATATGTATATGTTTGTGTGTCTGTGTTTGTCCTCCCACTATCGTTTGACAACCGATGTTTGTGTGTTTACGTATCCATAACTTAGGGGTTCGGCAAAAGATACTGATAGAATAAGTACTAGACTTACTAAGAATAAGTCCTGGGGTGGATTTCTTCGACTAAAGGCGGTGCTCCAGCATGGCCGCAGTCAAATGACTGAAACAAATAAAAGAATAAAAGAATACACACACACAGAGATAGGTGGAGACGTGGCTTTGTAGTAAGAAGCACATTTCTCAATCGCATGGCTCCGAGTTCCCGGATGCGTTGCACCTTGAGCAAATGTCTTCTACTATACCTTCGGGCCAACCAAAGGTTTAAATGGATTTGGGAGGAGGAATGTGAAAGAATCCCATCGTTTGTGTGTGTGTGAAAGGGAGAGAGAGAGAGAGTGCGTGTGTGTGTGAGAGAGAGATGTGTGTGTGCGCGTGTGTATATGTGTGTGTATTCGTTCCCCATCACTGCTTGACAACCAGTGTTGTTTTGTTTACGTCCCCCTAACTTGACGGCATAAGAGATCGATAGAATAAGTACCAAGCTTAAAAAACATAACTACTGGAGCCGATTCATTCGACTAAAAATTCTTCAACACGGTGCCCCAGTATGGTCGCAGTGGAATGACTGAAACAGTTAAAAGAAAGAAAGATATATGCATATGCACACGCACACACATGTATACATAGTTATCTATACAAAGGAAGAGAAAAAAGGCGGAAATTATATGTAGATACCCAAATAGTAGTTATAATGAAGGGAAATGAGAGGAAGACGTTACATATGTACATATGGCTGTATATTGTGTTGGATATGTATGCATGTATGTGTATCTGTGTGTTGTGTGTGTGTGTATATACGTATGCACACACACACACACAGATATATATATGTATATATATATATATATATATATATATATATATATATAATATATATATATATATATATATATATATATGCATACATAAAATTTATGTATGTATGTTTAATCATTTCAAGTTGCAGTTGCTTTACAAAATGTAAGCAGTGACCAAATATACAGAGTTTTTGTACGTATTTCCAGCGCTTCTTAATGAGCAATTGCCCCCACACTTATCTGATCTTCAACACAGAAATGCGTCTAATTGAATATCACTCGCAGTTTCATAACTGGGTGTATCTGTTTGTGCGTGCGTGTGTGTATATGTATTTGTATATACGTATGTATACATATATAATATATACGTGTATATATATGTGTGTGTTATTGACATTCCGGTCAACTCAACGTATACAACTGTTAATCCAGAAACGTTTATTTTCTATCCGTATATTTTTCCTTTCGCTATCTGTTTGTGTGTGTGTGTATCTGTTTGCTCTCCTCATTCCTTTCTGTAGAAGAGCGTAGGCTCGAAACGTAAAAGACTTTTTTCTATTCCTGAGCGTTATACTAATGCATCTGTTTGTTTTGTACACCACCTGACTTCGTCTTTTGTCTTTTGTTTTTTCGTAAAATCTCCCTATATATATACACGAGGGGGTTCTGAAAAGTTCTTGGATTTAAGAGTATCGCGGAAGGGCTGGTTGGAGGCCCAACCTTCCGAGTTGTTTTATAGGACTAAGAAAACCCGAAGGAACACCGCTGCAATAAATGTGTGAATCTGAGAGGATATGTTGAATAAAATTATAATTAACTGATCTTCCTGTATTTTCTTTTACCCAAAGCAAGGAACTTTTTAGCACCCCCTCGTGTATGTATATATATATATATATATATATATATAGTTCAACCTCCCTGTGGTTTCTGGGAAGGCTGTATGTATGAGTGTGTGTATGTTTGTTTACAAATATATATAATATATCTATATACCATATGATTTGTATCTTAAAATATTTGTTTATAAAACCGCTACTGTTATATGCAATACAACAAATAACTTTCACACATGCTTCTCAAAGATAGCAAGATATTATTAATGGCATGCTTTATTAGCTGGAAAGTAGAGTAATGTACAAAGGACCTTTCACAAATTTCATTCACAAGAATCCTTCAGTCACTAATTTTCTTCATATAATTTTTCAAGTTACTCTCATTTTTGATGGACTCACTTCCAGAATAATGAAAAACAAATTAACGTTGAACTTGGCATCGCTGCTGCAAAACATTGTTTTCTTGTTCTTCTAGAAATCCCTGTTGTAATAACATTGCACACAATATTGATATAATACACGAACACACACACACATATATACAGCCACAAAATACACTCATTGAATACACACATATGCACATGTAATTTGTACACACACACATATGTGTGAGTGTGTGTGTCTTTGTGTCTGTCCCTTACCACCGCTTGATAACCAGTGTTGGTATGTTTATGTTCCAGTAACTTAGCATTTCGGCAAAAGATATTTTTTATATCATGGTGTTGGATAAATAATTTAACAAAGCAAGGGCAAAGAAAGTATTCAGACGGTGCACTACTATGACTGTTACACAAGGCTAAACGCCCTCTATCAACGTCTCACGGTGAAGTGTTAACCCTGAATGGCTGACAGTTCCTTATTTTATAGCAATGTGTCAGTCCACTTTTACTCACATGGGGGTGGTCGGAATCCTTCCACAACATCTCCCTTTTTAGAATTAGTCTTCCCTAACCTCTCCCCTTTTGAGAATTAAACTTCGTCCAGAAATCCGTTCTTTTCCGTGTAGTTTCAAACTGTTTGGGTGTTGGTACCTCAAACGAGTCGTACAATACTTCCACGGGGATTTCATTTCGCGTAACTGTTTTTTCCTTAAATTTTTTTTAAAGTTGGTTAATGTTTTTATGTTCTACATTTTCCCCTTTTATCAGGAATAACATTCTTCCAATTCGTTTAATGATTACACCTTCCTCTTCTTTACAATATCTATAGGTTTTTAAAAATCTTTGAAGAATTTTGAAGTATATTTGTTTCTATTATTTTTTTTCTTAACATACACAGTTGGTGATGCCCATTGACTATATTCCCCTTTTGGGATAACTCCAAATTTGTGTGTCGATAGCCAGATGAAAAAGGTGTTTTCCTGGGGCTAAAACAACAGTAACATCATCCTTTATAAGACTGTCACTTTCTGTTGGCATATAAACTTTACTTTTCAGTACTGTTACTGTATATCTCTCGCTCAGAGATTTAAAACAAATTGTTTCTCTCTCTCTTTCTCTCTCTCTCTCTCTCTCTCTCTCTCTCACACACACACACACTCTCTCCACACACACAAACACACACACACATACAGAGTGTTCGGACTAAATTTGGCAGTTTGCATAAAAAGAAGAGAAGATACGAGTACTTTTTTTTTTAATCAAAAAGTATTAAGTAGGTTCTAGAGTAAACTAGATAACAGTTTACTCAAAGTAGCCGCTTTCAGCTTCAACCACGGTCCCAGGACGGCACCAGAACATGTTGCATGCGTTCCTCACTGTCACCCCGGAAAGATCTTCGAACACGTCCTTGATCTTGTCTGCCAACTCAGCCTTGGTTTCGCATATATAACAGTTTCTGTCTTTCTCAACCGCACCCGACACATAGTAATAAATGGATTATAATCGGGGGAATTAGGAGGTCAGAAATTGGGGCCAGTGAAGTCTTAGAAATTCTCCAAAAACCACTTCTGAATCTTTCCGGAGGTATGGGAAAGAGCCCAATCCAGCTGCCACATGTATGCCCTTCCAGTAGCAACCCACTTCTTTCAGGTTGACTGCATTCAGCGGCTTCACATAACTGTCTGAATCAAACCTGCAGGATGAGGCGGCATGACATTACCCTCACTAGAGACATACAGATTGGAGTAACTTGGTTTTCATGATGTCCATGTCATGTCTTTCGGTCTTTACAGAGTTCACAGAGCATTGAGCAGCAGTCATAATGTCGGCATTTTGATGCCCGGTGTGATTCATCGTAAGACAGTAACTCTTTTCCAGTATTTAGATGACTTCCAATCTTCTATGTCAGCTGACTTTTTCTCACATATAACTTTAATGTCCATGCTTTCCAATGCTACTGACTGCTCACCAATATATCAAGTTGTTTCTAAAAAAAATTGACCTAAAGATCGTTTGATTTAGTCCGAGAACTCTACAGGTTTGCACCAAAGTCGTGCACCAATAAAATAAAACTTTGGCATAACATCTTCACATTCGTTACTTTTTGTAAGTAAATGTGTTGCTTCTTGTGATTAGGGTGGTGCGTCACTTTTACGCCGCCCTGTATGAATGTGTATTTGTGTGTGTGTGTGTGTGTGTGTGGTGTGTGTGTGTGTGTGTGTGTGTGTGTGTGTGTGTGTTGTGTGTGTGTGTGTGTTACAACTACAGCAGTTGTGGTCGTTGGTACCACGGCACTGTAAATGTACATACAAATATTTATATATAACTTTATGCAAGTTATACATAGACAGTTAACATAAGTATCTTCCCACTCAGTATTCAGCTAAATAAATGACCTGATAGTGTTTCCATAAAATACAGAGATAGTAAATGTATCTCAGTCCAGCAAATTAAACGGTTTATCGTTATTTCCACGAAATTCAGAACTAGTGAAAGTGCCAGAGCAGAGATGGAAAAAGAGACATGGGGAAACATTACTAATTATATCAGTAATTGTATTTATATCAACATGTTTCTCTCTATTTTTCTCTAATAGGTTGGATATCGCACTACATGTTAGATATTTACTGGTATATATATATGTATGTGTGCGTGTGTGTGTGTTGCGTGTGTTTGTGTTTGTGTCTGTGTGTGCGCGTACGTGTACATAATAATTACGTAGATACATCATACGATCATACATGCTTATTTCTATGTATATGTGAGTGTATTTGTATATATGTATAATCTTATTTCTATTCTACTTTATCTCTCATTTTCTCAGATATATTTATGCTTTCACACACTCACACTCATAAATACACTCTCACTCTTTTTCTCTACTGTTTTTTCTTTCCATAATTATATCTTTTTATAGAACAAAAATTATTGGACGCAGCCAGGCCGATATTATCTCGTATTCATTCATTCCTCAAACATTCATAACAGTTTTGTAACTGCGAATCAAAGAGCCGTGTGTTTAACTCCGGCTGTCTTTATGTGTTGCTCAAATAATTGCACGTTTGTAATGGCGCCTGTTTTCCTGAAATAATAACTTGACTAAGAACGTATCACAAGATGACACCGTCTTTTATTCTTTTAATGAATTGGTTTTTCTGTTCTCCAAAAGACGCAAAGTAGTAACCTTGGATTGCATAAAAATAAGATTAAATAAGTAGCAAGAAAATATTTTTAAAATAGACTACCTAAAGGCAATAAAAACTAAATGAGCTCTTTCAATTTTATTTTGAAAGGAGTTGTTGTTGAATACAGAGTTTGATATGTGTAAATATTCTATAAATTTATGAACGATAAGGAGCCGGATAGAAGATTTCTGCACTCCTAGTATGCATTTGGTCTAGTTATATTCTGATCAACGATTGGTTGCTTCCTATTGGTTTGTACAATAAATTAAACGCCATACAAACTGATTATATCTAGGCTAATAGTGTTGTTGATGTGCAATGCAAAACGGAAATCTAAGACTGAATAATTATCTTGCTTTTTCTTATGTAAATAAATCAAAATTCCTCTCTTCCTTTTAATCTTTATATTACGGCCCACCAATAGCATTAGGTGAATAAGAAAAATTGGTTCCAAGAGTGATTGAAAGCTGGTACGTTTCTAGGTTCAACTGTTCGACATGAGGTCTTTGAGTGAATATACACAAACACTCACTCCAACCAAGTTCTACTGATTACACTGACATACGTAAGAAGACCGAAGTACGCCCGGAGTTTACTCCCGTATTTGCAGAAAAAGGAAATGAAAGGAATAATGGTTATTTAGTAATGCCCATTTTTCCTCATTGCATACATATTTGTTATTAACTTTCTAATGCTCTTTTCATTAAATACGTTAGCAATTGTTTTTTCATGCAAATGGTGTTTTAGAAACATTGTTTCATATCTTAGAATTTTTATTTTGTTAAGCCAGCAGCTGTACTGTACATCCAGCAGGAACAATAGAGGCTACGGTTCGCTGGCGAGACCAAAACAAGTTCCGAAACATTTTCGTGCTAACCTAAAACTGCAATATCAGTCATTGACTAATATTATATTTTCCTGTTAATATACTTGTTTCTGATGAACTTTTTAATGTTCCATTCATTAAAAATATTAACACTAGATTAATTACATTTCTAAGAATGTTATTTTCATGCATATCTGAACATTACACGTGACCTAAGTGAAAAATCTTCAAATGAACGTTACCAAAAGTTTACACCTTCAAATATTTGTACCATACTAAAAACATATGAACGATAGAAAATAAAGAGAAAAAGATAATTGTAAAATCATGAGAGAAAAGAAAAAATGCACATACTGGGAGGTAACTAAAACACGCATACACACACACACACACACACACACACACACACACACACACACACACACACACACACACACACAAGCACTCCCTGTTGCTAAGCCGGGGGTCTTGCTCTTGTTTGTTTCTAGACTACTTTGCTTTGTAGGTGAGAGTTTTAGCGGTTTTATGCAAGTTGTTATGGATTTCAAATTTCAGCACGGACATTGTCTTTAACGTCTAGGATACGATAATTTGTCACTGATGGGTCATATTCGTCAGAGTCGACAGCTACGATGTATGTCATTATCAAACTTTATTTCAAGATTTCTTGCAAGCACGTGTTTCTAACCTTGATCCAAAACTTTTCATTGGAATTTCAACATCGTCAACAGGGTATTTTTGATGTATGTGTGCAGTATTTGGAGTCAATACATGTGCAGATTTGTATGTTTTGTTTTATGTATTCTCATGCAAATAGCTACATGTCTAGACATGCGCATATTTAGTTAAACGATAAACTCCTGGAAAGTTTTACAAATCTTTACAGTTCCAGTGATGACTCGGATCTGTAGTCTTTCGAATCAGCTTTCTCTTTCCTGATTTTGAGAAACCTTATTTCTGAAGATTGATGCTTAAGCAATTTTTGTTACATATCCCAGTGCCCCTATAATTACAAGTATAAACCTGAACTTTTAATCCGGGTAGATTAGCTGTAATCTATAGCTGTATTTCTATAGCATTCAAAAATAGCTGTATTTCTCAATAGTTCAGCAGAGGTGTTTTCGTTTTCGCTGATGTTTAGTTCTATGTTAACATCTGCTGGGCAGCTGTTTTCCACTATTGTAGACAATCCCTCTTCCCCGATATATAACCCTGGCCACTACTACAATGGTCGTTGCGGTTGTGCCTGCTATTTACCATAGTCGTAGTAGAGGGACAGTGGCCAGTTGCATTAGCCTGTAACGTTTCTTTCTCTGGCAGGCAGTATAGCACCTGTTGGAATGTCGCTAACAGTAAAACCACATAACGTTCTAACATCGTTCAGACTTTTGTTCATACTGTTTGGAAGAAAGTTAATTTCAGATCTTTTATGAATAAAGTTACATTCATTAACTTTTTCCTATGCGCCACAAATGTTGCTTGTGCGTATGTATGTATGATTTATGTATGTATACATGTATGTATGTGTGTGTATCTGTGTGTGTGTGTGTCTGTGTGTGTGTGTGTGTGTGTGTGTATGTGTGTGTGTGTGTGTGTGTGTGTGTGTGTGTGTGTGTGTGTGTGTGTGTGTGTGTGTGTGTGTGTGTGTGTGTGTGCGAGGGTAATGCCAAAAGTAAGTCTCCAAAAATATTTAGAAATCACAGAAACGTTTATTGTCAATGATGTTTACATCATTTTAAAGTGAACATTTATCTATTTTTCTACATAATCGCCATTTCGGTCAATGCATTTTTGTAGGCGCTCGGACAGTTTTTGTATGCCCGTGTCATACCAGCTCACCGCCGTGTCGTTGAGGAAGCGTTAAGCCTCATCTTTCACATCATCTTCGTTGCTGAAGTACTATCCGGCCAAATGGTCTTTCAACTTAGGGAACAGGTAGTGTCACTGAATGCCAAGTTCGGACTGTAAGGTGGGTTACCGTTTATGGTTTTCTATGAGCATTCGTGGGACCCATCTTGCGCACACTTTCCGATATTGTAATTTTTCACTCAAAACGCTATGAATGGTACTTCGTGAAACCTCAGGAACCAAAATGTGGAGATTATCCAGATTGATCCGCTGATTTTCATGCAGGATTTGCTCAACTTTGCTCGTCGGAAATTGATGGCCGCCCGCTTTTTGGGGATGAATTTCAATCAGTTTAATGCATTTTGCATTCAAAAACCGAATTTACTTCGCGAACTTCACACTTGGCAGTAGCGTCAATCGGAAGCTCCGTCAGATACGACAGCCAAGCCAAGACTGAGAATAGCAGCGAGGCACGCGCAGGGGCAGGCACGGGCGTATGCACAACAAACACAACAGTGTTGCCAATAGCCGCACGCATATGTATGTATGTCTCTTCTATTTTTTGATTATTATAAATCTTCCACTGAGGAGGAAGCAGGTTTCCAACAAAGACGCAAGGCTTCATCTTTGGGATGTAGTTAACACAGACAAATTCACATTTGGAACTTGAAGAAAGTTTTGCATATTTTTAGTGCTCCACTCACAGATTGCACTTGAATTAGCCGGTCGATTTCCCTTTCTGAAAATTCCAGTTAATCCAGATTCTCCTTTGAGCATTTACTAACAAAACCTAGTGCTCTATTATTTATTAACAAACCCTAGTGTTCCATAATTTACTAACAAAACCTAGTGCTCCATTATTGATATGAATATGAATTCGTAGTCCGGATATAGAAGCTGGCGATTTGTCCATAGATATTCGCTTTTTCTTTGATTTTCAAAGATATATTTATATCTGCAAGGCAGTTGACCTGTATGACAGTACATACCTTTGCCCTTCTGTCCCAAACAACAATATCCGACCTGTTACATTTACATTTGACAGAAGTTTTGATGGGAATATTCTACCAGTATTCCTTGAGTTGGTATTTATAACTGTATTCGATAGCAGGTGGATTTTCTAAGTTTATTTCAGGACAGTCTTTTTGCGTATGACATTGTAAATTGTTTTAGCGACAACATCGTGCCGCAGAGGGAGGTAGTACCGTGACGACATGTATGTATGTATGTATGTATGTATGTATGTATGTATGTATGTATTTATGTATGTATTTATGTATGTATGTATGTATGTATGTATGTATGTATATATGTATGTATGTATGCATGTATGTATGTATGTATGTATGTATGTATGTATTTATGTATGTATTTATGTATGTATGTATATATGTATGTATGTATGTATGTATGTATGTATGTATATATGTATGTATGTATGTATGTATGTATGTATGTATGCATGTATACATTGTGTATTGGTTTGAGACATTGAACTGTATCCAAGCTTGAAGGGTTTTAGCTTATTATATTGAGCCCATTAGTTATTTCAGTCTAGTACTTATTTTATCTTTTTCTGTTGAACCAGTAACGAACATTTCCGGCGTAAATGGATGGAATCGACAGACTGGTCTTATACCCATAAACATAAACACAGACACAAACACAGAGAGAAGTATGCGCTTGCACACACACACACACACACACACACACACACATACGGAGAGAAAAAGTAAAAGAGAGAAATGGTATTATGTACTATTTTCCAGAAGAGAACAGAACGGAAGGGGGAAAGGAAAGGGGAAAGGAGAAAGACAAAATGAAGGATTTAACGAATAGTGGAAAATATGTAAGGAAAGAACGAATGAAATAAGAAAAGTAAGAAAGGATTGAATAGACTGAACAGAAGGAGCAAAACAAGAAAAAGAATGGAAGAAAGAAAAGAGGGAAAAGAGAAAGAAAAAGAAAGGAAGAAAAAAGAATGAAACAAGGGGACAAATAAAGAGAGAGAGAAAGAGAGAAGTAAACAAACAAATAAATAGGAGGACAGAACGAATGGAAGAAGGGAATAAAAAAAACGAAAGAAGGAAAGAATAGATTTTGACGTGTTGCCCAAAGCTGATGGAATCAGCTCCATCAGAAAGGTGAAAATTATATTTTATCATCCATGCTCTCCCTCTCTTTCTCTCTCTCTCTCTCTCTCTCTCCATCTATCTATCTATCTATCTATCTATCTATCTATATCCCTCTATCTATCTTCCTCCCCCCTCTCTCTCTCTCTCTCTTTCGTTCTCTCCCTTTTTTCTTATCTCCTGCTTTTATACAAGATACAATTGTGGCGTCAGCGTCTGACCAAGTAAATCTACTAATTTTCCATATTGGAGCATCACCAGCCAAACCATATCAACTGTCAATATACCAGCGGCGTTGACTCTATTCATCAAAATATATTATCTTGTCCGACTGATTACCGAAGGCTACAAACCAACAATAGTATTTCCTTCGCAAGCGAGATTATTCTCGTGTTTGTTACATCCGCTGCGTAGTGATGGCCGTAGGATAGAGACGTTCGTTATCTGTGTAGCTATTTTACTTCACTTACGTCGTTAAACCATTTGGAATGGCATAAACACTATTTCATAGTATTTCTCAAAACCTCACAATATAGCAACGTTCTGTTTACTCAGAAGCCAGTAGATTCGTTTTGAAGAAGACAAATTAGTTTCCAGCTACATGAAGCGTATGCAAGGAAGTCTCAATCTTCCTGTTTTAGGGAAACCTGGCTTTTTGAGGATCTCCCAAAGTGCAACTCTTTCTACAGAATCAAACGCTTCTGTAAATAGCGTTTACAGAACGTTTTTGTCAGATCAATAAAAACCTGATATAAGTGCATATCCTGTTCGATGCACTTCTCTTGTTCACCACCGTGTTTGTATATCTCTGCACCTAATCCATCCATACCAGGAGCCTTTCCATTGTTCAATTTCCCGATCGCCGTTTTTATTTCCGCTAGGTTTGGAACTTCTGCTAAAAGACGTTTTGTTGGTCTTTCAGGTATATTATCAAGAACAGAGAGATCAACTTCCGTGAGTCTATTGAGCAACTCATCAAAATCCTCTTCCCATCTCCCATCAATATCTTATGAATTTGTTAATAATTCTGTGCCATCCCTGCTACGAAGTGGGACTGTTGATGAAGTTGGGCCATAAACCTTTTTCAAGAGAGAGTAAAAAAAACTTGGAATTGTTAGCATCTATCACTCCAATCACTCTGCTTTGGAATGTGTAGCCACTGCCGTACGCATTGAAAAGTCAGTATTTTGAAACATGTTGAATGCTTTTCGCTTCTCCTCTAAGATAAGACCAACTTCATCATTATCGTCAAACCAATCCTGGTGCTTTTTCACAAAACTAAGAATGTAACTGCAAACCTCATAGACTTCCAACTTCCATCACAGAACAAATTATTTATTTCATTCACAAACTCACTGTGTACTGACGGTATTTTAAGCTTATTGACATCGATCCGTTTAGGTAACTTGTCATTGTTTGCTCTAACCTTAGGCTTGACGACAAAATTCACCTTAGCATGCAAACGCCTATAGTCCTTCCAGCACTCTGCACCACGCATAACTCGCACAATAGCAAAGACCCTGGTATCACGTTTCCTAATGAAGATATAATCTATAAGGTGCAATTTCTTAGATCCAGGGTGCATCCATGTCGTTTTATACTTATTTTTAGTTGAAACATTGTGTTCATAACACACAGATCCATCTCCACACACATATTTGTAATAGCAGTAAACCATAACTGTTGGAAATCCCAACCCCATGCCTTCCTAAAACACACCAAGTCTCCCAACACTTGCATTAAAATCACCAAAAATAACAAGTTTATCATCAGTGGGGATACTGCATATAATCTCTGTAAATGACAGATAGGAGGCAAGTTTATCATCTTCAAATGAATTCATAGTTGGAGAATATGCAGTTATGAGTGTTGCATGATGACCATTTCTTAATGGAAGTCTTAAAGACATCAAACGATTAGAATGACTACATGGCAGTTCCTCAAGTTTCGAAACCAGAGTGGTTTTGATTGCAAATCCTACTCCTGATTCTCTCTTATAGGTCTCATCTCCACCGCTCCAAAATAAATGATACCCAGCAGATTTCTCAACAAAATTCCTTTTTCCATGAATTCTTGCTGTGGCTAATGCTACAACATCCATATCATATCGCTGTAATGTAACTCTTTTGCAACAAGTGCAGATCTCTCCGGACAAGATTTCTGCAGATCATTGTTTAATAAGGTTTGAATGTTCCAACATCCAATATTCATAGGCTTGCACCTTAATCTGAATTTACTCACGGTTGCAAAATGACAACCGAACCCAGGCTATGGTGCCCTGGGACAGACCACAGAACAAAATGTTCCAGAGTCCTTTTTGCCATTTACTTCAATATCAGTATCAACTTTCATTATTTGATTGTGCTTTTTTAGGCTTCGGCGAGCCATTTACATACAAGATGTTAATTTCTTTTTCCCTTCCAGCAGTACTTGTTCTTGACGCTTTTTAAAGTGATGGAAAGTTTTGCGCAAAGCTAATTCCATTCTCTAAGCTACAAAGTATGATAAAAAAAGAAGCGCAAGTCAAAATTATTGAGTGTATTTGCAGTCGCAGGTTTTACACCAGAGTGTCCGTCTCCCAGTTTTTTCCCAATCAAATGCTAACTACAAGACAGCAATAAAGGATTTGAATTCAGAGTTACCTTCTCCCAGATAGATTGCCTTCACCAGGGCTTTGTTAAACAAAGGAGCTCCATCAATCCCCTATCTATTTCTATAAACACTCACAACAATATATAAAATATAATTTTCTTTTCTTCCTTCCCCATTTTGTTTTACATATAAATGAAATAAAAATACAAATATATACATACATCAAGATAAAAACCTAAAAGTTCTAAAAAAAAAGAAGAAAGGTCAGGTCGCTCTTGAGCGCTACTGTAACATGTAATCCATTATAACCTGCTACATAGTTGGGTCATCGGTGACTAAGCTGGCATCCCCACCAAGCTTGCTTGGTGAAGTGGGTGATTGTTGAACACCCTGCGAGACGAAAAGTAAGTCCCGTGAAAAGGCGGAAGAACTAATGAGTAGTCAACGACATTCAACAATATATGTGAGTGTGTGGAATGTGTGTGTGTATATATATTGTATATATTGTATTCTTGATCGATGGGGACATATAATCCAAGCGGGTACCAATATGCACTTCTACTGATAATGCTGGTTAACATTCGTGAGCTTATGTACCTTCAGTTGGTTGGTTTAACTATCTATCTGTCTGTCTATCTGTCTGTGTATGTGTAGTAAAACCGTGAATTTCAAAGGATGATGTTAAAAAGATTAATTTTCTAAACGCAACATTAATCGTCTACCTGGAAATTTTTAAAGAATTTCAAGGTTTTATAGTGCGTTTAGTTATAATAGGAGGTGGAGAAACTCAAAAGCTTTTCGCAGAATTTGAAGCCGACAGGAAGTATTTGCTTCCTATTTCGATTGTTATGACAGCTCATGCGATATTTTAAATCTTTTAAAACAGAATCAAGCTCCATCTTTACTGATTAGTCGATGATGAGTCAATCTTAGAAAGTGGTCGTTTAAAAGCATATCATTTCAACGTTTTTGAATTAATTAATTTAGTTGTAGTTGACTTCCTTTCCAATTTGACTTAAAAGACTTTGCTTATGTGTATGTTGATATAAAGAGGCTAACAATAATACCCGCAAGATATAGTTTTAAGGATCGAGCAACTTTCCGCAACTGTCCATAGTCATTGCAGTCCTAAATTACTGGTTGAAAGGAACCGATCCTTATCTCGATATTGATACTACTTTAATAACTGGCAAATATATTAATCTAGTATTCCAATAGGTAACATAATAAAGAATCTTCAAATATAAGGTGTATTATAAAATTGACTGGTGTTTCGTTAACCCAAAGTCTTTCATAGATTAAAAAAAAATGAGAAAAAAGTTTTATCTCTCATTGTGAATCACTGCATGAAGACGTGATGTGTCTTCTACCCTACAAGTTACAGTATCTTACTTTTATTTATTATAATTTACGTGATCAAACATAACCAGATAAAGAAACAGTAATGCCATAAATAATGTAAAGAGATATACTTACAATGGCTATATTGTCCTTATATCAGAACCTGTAATACTAACACCTATTCATTATATACATAGTAACAGGTATAAAGAAAGAAAAGGTATGGGGACAACTGTGGTAACAAGTTTACTTTTATAACAAAATTTTCTTTGCATAATCATATTATACAAGCAGAAAACTACCCGGAGGGCAGTATTTCTGCTAGTATGTTGAATTGAAAATGTAATGTGGAAACAAATTGCGCAGTATGTATAGCGTATTATGGTATTATAATCGATATTTGAACGAAATCAATATATTAGCTAACGATAAACGCAAAGTTGCAGTAGGCACAGAAAATAACCCAAGGCTTTCATTATTCAAAGAAGCACAGTTTACAAATTTATGTATAACCAAATGAAACTTGAAAAAACCTGCATGTAATTCATTATGATAGAGTGTAAAAAATTTTACACAATAGTCTCAAAGTATCTAAAAAAAAAAACATTGGAATCATTTATTTTTAAGGAAAACATTTGAAAACAGGCAGTTGAGAGAGTGGGGGGAAGAGAGCATGGCAAGAAGCTGAAGCTGTAAGCGTGTTTGAAAAAGTTATAAAGATACAAAGTAAACAAATAAGAGACAGAAAGAGAGAGAGAGAGAGAAGGGAGTAAGCCGTTAAAAACGCTACGTTGAAAATAAAAGTAAGAGAGGAAAGTTTAAAGGGACAGAGAAAGGAAATACTAATAAAAAAAGAGACAGTAAACAAAGAAAAGATGGATAGACAGATGGAGAGAGAAGGGCATTAGGCTTTAAAAATCGCTAGTGAGAATAACAGCAAGAGAGGAAAAGTTGTAAGGATAAAGATAAGGAAAGTGAAAGACTGATCGAAATAGAGGTAGTAAACAAATAAGAGAGGGAAAGAGAGAGAGAGAATAAAGTAAGGCGTTTAAAAACAGTATCACTCAATTAATTGAACTCTTCTATAATAAAAGAAGTTTGATAAAAATAAATTAAAATTCGAATTTATAAGAATTTTCTTGACACTGTAGATTTTGATTGCTTTCTTTTAGTAAAAGTTACGAAATTCAAGCCAGTTAATAAGCATATTTCCCCTTCATAGTATAGATGCATGAATTCTGAAAGTATTGTGAAACATCAAATTAAGACTTCACTTGCAAAATGGTTCTTCTCATATGAGCCTTGTAGTAACCATCTAATAGCCCACGAGAATGCAAGCCTTGTTAAATGAGTGGAAGCAGATGGAAAATCACCTTTAATTATTTTCATCCTCACCAATGCAGTAAGACATTGATTACTCTGCCAGACATATTTTTGCGGTCAAGTGTCCACTGAGTCTATTTGGTCACTATTTCAGATAAAATAAAAACCATCAAAGTAATTAACAACCAAAAATAGAAGCAATAGTAAAGAGGTAAAATTTACGAATCAAAGCTACAGCCTTCACAGATATAGTGCGATTCAGTTAATGAAATATTTATACACATAATTCTGTGTATATTCGAGTTTACGTATGTATGTGTACGTGAGAGCGCACGGGCGTGTGTATACACATTATATGTGCATATATGAGTCAAGTAACGCTTCCTTAGCAATACTGTGACATCATGTGACCTTCCTTGACCAATTGCAGCCCATCTATTAGTAGCCACTATGGGTTTTTTGCACTTCCCCGCTCATTCGGTTTCTAACGGCTTGAGGAGGACTTCGAAATTGAAGTACCACGGAATCCGAATCAGACTGTTTTGAACAATACATGTAACTCCCAATAAATCTGTTGAGTGCCCTTTCTTTCGTTTGTCCACTCATTCAGACAGACAGACAGACACACTCACACACACACAGACACACAGACAGACAGGCAGACAGACAGACGGACTGGCAGGCAGGCAGGCAGACAGGCAGACAGGCAGACAGACAGATAGACAGACAGACAGACAGACAGACAGACAGACAGATAGATAGATAGATAGATAGATAGATAGATAGATAGATAGATAGATAGATAGATAGATAGATAGATAGATATAGATAGATAGATAGATAGATAGATAGATAGATAGATAGATAGATAGATAGATAGATAGATAGATAGATAGATAGATAGATCGTTTAGGGGTGGAACACGAAATAGATAACGCTACAAAACGTAGCATGTAGAATATTGGGCCTTTGGATAGAAAAAGTTAATGACTGTGGAACTTGAACTCATATGTTCCATTATATCAAAGTATCCCTTCGAATAAACTCCATCGGTTTTAGAAGCTTTGTTCCTGTCAAGAATCTAGCAATTTTAAAATAGGTATTTTATAATGTTTACAAATTTATAATGAACTCAGATTTCCTGCAGACCATTGGAAATATATTTTACTAGTTTTGATTAGGTACAGCATGAAAGCCGAAATGCATCGTCATGACCCAAAACTAACATTTTCAAACTGTCTATAGCTGTGCAAGTCAATCTTTTTGTAGACTAGCTGTCGGTCCATTTTTTTGAGATCAGCTCACTGATCTCTAAAAGTTTGTTATAAGTTAGAAAGGGATATTTCCTGCTGATAGAATGTTGATATGGATCTAGCCCATATAATAATAGTGCTCATGAACTGATATGGAAGGTTTTCCCAACCTACATCAGCATTAATTAATGCACAAGTGGCTGTGAACAAAAATGCTTGGTTCTACAGCATCAGCTGACATTTCCAGGAAATAGTCATACCTAGAAATCGATAGGCGCTGTTATGAATCAGAAAGAAATAGCACACAGTCCTGCAGTATCTTTTAAAATTCCTTAGAACCTTCACATATACTGGCACACAGCCTTCACCTTAGATAAAGAAGTGTGATCCATATTATCGATAATACTATTTTCAATGAACTTACCAAAGTAGAGCTTCAATTATATCCAAATTTCATTCATACAAAAACACGTGCGCCTTCAGTTTAGAAGATCAATTTCCAAAACACCTATGCCATGTCAGTCATTGAATCACATTGATAGTCGCTGGAATACATCATATAAAAATAATGAATTGCTAATAACTAATTTTATTTGGAATTCTCGAGTGTTGAAAGCCAGTATGATTATTTTTAACCAATGATTGGTTTTAACCAATGATTGGTTTTAACCAATGACATTACGTATCTTGGCGTACTAATGTGACAATGCTAAGAAATGCCCAGGCTATGATGGATACAAGCAAAATATTATATAGGCTGGGGCTCGTCGAAATCTTAATGGTATTTCTCTTTCACTGCACACCTTGCAGTTCAACTAACTGAATATGTGGTTTTCCTCTAGGCACACCGGTTTCCACACGTTAATTCAATACATGGTTTTCTTCCCAACATTCTGGCTTCTACTCATTTTTCAAATTATTTTAGAATTAACAAATTTCTATAATAAAAGATATTTGATATGCTTGACTAACATAAAAGCCATCTACTCATTAAATTGCGAAATAAACTATTAATATTCAATGCGTATCTATATTGAAAATAGCCTAATTTCTTACATGAAAGATAACTTTTCCTGAGAAATCAAATGGAGTTGAATATTACCTTCTTTACGAAGAATTCTGGCCCTTTTAAAGCTACTTTTCAGCCTGAGCAACGCAGAGTATCCTATGTGGGGAGGGATATTTACATACAGACATAGATAGATAGACATACAAAAAGACAGACAGACGGATAGATAGATAGATAGATAGATAGATAGATAGATAGATAGATAGATAGATAGATAGATAGATAGATAGATAGATAGATAGATGTAGATAAATGTAGATAGATAGATAGATAGATAAATAGATAGATAGATAGATAGATATTTATATATATACATATATGCGCGCGCGCGAGTGTGTGTGTGTGTGTGTGTGTGTTATACCCACACATTAAATGTTTACAATATTATATACATGGATACATATAAAATACCTCATATATTTGTACATATTAAAGCTAAAAGCTGACATCATTGTGCTAAAATTATGTAAAATAGTACTTTATTATTTTAATCTTGCAGTCTTCTTTGCTACGAGTTTCTCTAAACAAGCGGGTGATTAAACTCTGTATAGATACTTAATTCAATCCTTCAGGCATAAACAGGCTTCTTAAAACTTTTGTCGTCCACACCACCGTTTTGTAAATCACGTGTTTCAGTCTCTTTATCTTCTTCATCTTTCGTAAGTTATTCTATTCAACAGTTTTCAGAAAACTCATATTTGTATCAGCCGTCATGTCTACAACACCCATTCCGAGCTGAAATTGGTGACTATGGTTTCAAATTTGTGGTAATGTTTGCAACGCTTGAGTGATGATGATGTTAATGGGGCTGCCTTATGGGACATCAGTAATGTGGCCTGAATGATGCAGGTGATGCGTTAGAATGTTAATATTATGGTATGGGTGGTAACTGAAGAAGATACTTTGTAAAAAAGGTTATTGTAAGTGGTGGTGATGACGGCTGCGATGGTGGTGATGACGGCAGTGGTGGTGGTGGTGGCTCTGACAAAGGCTGATAGTCTCGGGTGGTGCTGGTAATGATAATATTGCTATAGGTGTTTCGTTTGCATGCATCGTGTTGTGATGGTATTTGTAGAGGAGGTTTTCTTGGTAGCAGTAGTCATGCTTGTATTTTAAATAAGATTCTAACAGTTGATATTGATTCTAGTGTTGGTGATGATACTTGTGAGATTCTGTTGTTGTTGTTGTTGGTGTTGGTGGTGTTGGTGGTGGTGGTGGTGGTGGTGGTGGTGGTGGTGGTGGTGGTGGTGGTGGTACTGCTGCTACAGCTGTTGATGTTGGGGATAGTGACTGTAGCTGTCATTATGATCTTCGTGATAGTAGTAGTGGTGTCAGTAATATTAGCGATTTGTAGGATTACTTTAGGTAGTCGTTGTAGTAGTTGTGGGGAAGACAGTAGAGATTAAAGCAGTGGTGATAGCCAAAGAAATGCAATAACTTCACACGATCTTATTTAATCGTTTATAAATTTACACTTTTTTGTAGCAAATCATTAATATTACTGTTCGGTACTACTACTACTACTACTACTACTACTACACACGCGCGCGAGAGAGAGAGTAGCAGCAGCAGTAGTAGTAGTAGTAGTAGTAGTAGTAGTAGTAGTAGTAGACACTGACGTTGTTTTATATAACGAAAATATGGGAAAGGTAGAGTAGAGGAGGTACTAAACTTGGGAAGAGAGTTTTAAATTATTCAGAATGCTTTCTTTCATAATACAAACATTGATTATTTGAAATCCGTACTATTACTGATTGTGGTTAACACGGTTGTATGAGAGGTAATACACTGGAAAGCCAAGCACCGCTGAAGAAAGAGGTAATATAGCCGAGAGCCAAGTGTTCCCAACCCTGAGTTAGGTTCTTAATAACAATCATTTCATGACCTGACAGACACGTTAGCACCCCGGGCGAAATGCTTAGAATTTCGTCTGTCTTTACGTTCTGAGTTCAAATTTCATCGAGGTTGATAAATTAAGTACCAGTTGCGTACTGGGGTCGATCTAATCGTTGGCCCCTTCTTCCAAAATTTCGGGCCTTGTACCTAGAGTAGAAAAGAATAACAATCATTTCATTTCATTTGGGTCATTAAAGCCTCTGATAATGGCATACATATCACATAATACTAATTCTAACCTTCTGCTGATCTCCAATTTTATTCCCACGCAAAACAAAATCAATGTCAGTCTCTGATCTGTCGACACACATATTTCAGACACTTTTGATCTTCACTCAGTCAAGATTACTCACCACACGCCTATGTACTACAATTACCCACATACCACTAGTCTCTTTAACTATAATGAACTTTGAGTGAGCAAATTACTAGGAGTTTCGCCATTTTTTATGCTATTTCTAGCAACAAAAGTGCTTCACTCTTTACTCGTCTCTCAAACAGCTAAAGAGGTGGTCAAAAACAACTTCATAGGTTTGCTTTTTCACGTTCTTTACACAAACCGATCTGATGGTGACCAGTTATCCAATATCAGTTGGCTCTGAGTTCGGCGAAAGCAGTGTCGTTACATTTGACATTAATAAATCATTTTACTGTAACTGGCAGGAGAATCTCCGAACTTCGTTTATGTCTCACCCCTTGAGTAGAAGCTTCATGTCAGACAGTACTATTATAGTGCGCCCTGATGAGGATCTCACTGATCCGCACTCTATCTACTCTTGTATACTTCCAAACTTCTGTTATTCTTTCCCCGATTCTTTTCTTCCTGTTAATCGATGACCTACACGTCCCCACTTTCAGCATTGTCCACTCCTATCTTGTGGCACCGCATCAACTCCCTTCATCTTGCTAACACAAGTACCATTCACATTCTATTGTTCTCAATCTGATCGAGCTAACCTATGATCAAAAGTATTCCAGCTTTGACCAACTCATGTCTTTGTATATATAGGACTATGTTGCCCATTGTGTCCTCCCCTTTTTAAGATATCTTATAATAATTCTGCATGTCATTGCGTTACTTAGCCCGTCGTAACGCTTTCACGTGATTTAGAGAAAAAGAGGGAGAAAGAAAAGAGAGAGGGAGAAAATGAGGGAGAGAAGCATATCCGTGACGTGAGGTAGAGGGAAGATTATATTTATTACCTGGTTAAAAAGTTAGTTGAAGACAGTGATATAGAGGGAATTAGAAATATAATTTTAGCAGATGGGTGATATTCTGATGGAGAGGTTAAAAAAAATAGAGAAAGAGGAGAGAAAGGACAGAGAGGAGAGAGAGAGGAGAGAGAGGGAGAGAGAAGGGAGAGGGAGAGAGAGGAGGGTGAGAGGAAGAGTGGTGATTGCATAGTGGAAAGTGTAATTTTAAAATTGTTTCTATATATTACCTGTGAATAACGTATATAAAGTGTGTATATAAAATGCATTAAGTAATCATCGTATTCCAATTTCTTTCACTTTTCAAAGAGTAGCAGATGGGTGTCTATCTTTCCATACAGACACAATACAGGCTACGCTTTGGATAAATTTTTCAGAAATAAGTCAGTAGGTTTACCATTAATTTCTTGAAATATTCACGGGTCCCGCTAGTAAGGTATAATTTCACTGAGTTTTAACTACAGTTTACAGCAGGTCGAGCGACCATATGGAATTTATTTGGCAAGTTTGTTACTTACATCGGTGAACTATATTACTCGGATATCAATTTCAAACGCGTAAGACATATTACGACCATAAGTATAACACAGTGCATGAGATGGCACTTTCCCTGCCATCATCTTATACATTTTATACACATTTTATATACATTTTATAACTGACCTATGAAAATTCTGAAAAATGATTTGATATTATCCGCCAATATACTATGCTTTCGTTTAGTTGGCATAAAATGTGTCAGCCTAGACACACTGAACAATTTTCAGTTTCACTGCCCATTATAACTCTGTACATCTCTTGATATTTGTGGCGAATGTTTCATGAGATTTGTTAAAGAGGTATTTACTACTTTGTGTATAAGTGAGTATCAGGAAATAGAGTTGAAGGCACATACATTTTTTTCCAAAAGTCAACTCTTATTTTTGAGTAAAATTTGTTAATTGTGGGGGGTTGAGAGTATGTGTGAGTTCGCGACATCAACAATGAGTCTTTCAAAGATTTTTTTTAATGTTTGAGGGGATCTTTTAGTGATACAGTGTTTGTTTGCATTTTGTAGCGTTTAATACAATTTTTTTTTTTTTTTTGTCTGAAAGCTGGAATATTTCAACGAATTCTTAAGTGATTTTGCCTACTAAATTCAAAAATAACTTCAGTTTTTCTCTATCAGGTCTAGTTTTCTGACTAGCCTGATAGAGTAAGTATTTTATTCATACAAGAGACATATAATATGAATTAATAAAGAGAGTGTAACACAAAACAAAACAAAGTACAAATAAAGAGAGAGTAACACAAAACAAAACACAGTGCAACTAAAAATTCAAAATTGAAAATGCACATTGGCAAAGACTTTTGGCATAAAATTCAAGGAATAATTTTACGCTTCTTTGTGGCCCATGAATGTCGAACAACAGGAATCGTTCGCCTTGTTCATCGCTAACAACTCCGAGATTTTCAGGAAAACGATCAAGATGACTAAAAAGATAATGCATTTTGATGCTCATATTCGCACCAATATCACGAAAAGTTGATATCAAGTTGCTAACAACATGGTCTTCATAGTTTTCACTTTTGTGTTTCCCAAGGAAATTTTGCACTACTTCTGCAAAGGCTAGCTGAGCTGATGCTTCATTTTCGCTCATTACTTTCATGAAAGTTGTGTCCTTCAAGAGCTTACGGATCTGTGGTCCTTCAAAAGTCCCTGCTTTAAGTTTTTCAATTGTCAAGTCTGGAAATACACTGCAGACATACTTGAAGCACTCACCACTTTTATCAAGAGCTTTGACAAATTGTTTCATCAATCCAAGTTTGATGTGAAAAGGTGGGAAAATGATCTTATCTCACTCAACTAAAGGTTCTTCCAATATATTGGCAGCTCTACATGGAGCCATATTTGTTCCAGGCAGCCAGTCTTTCTTAACATAGTGGCTTTCTTGGTCTCTACTGTCCCACATGCAAAGAAAGCATAGGTATTTGGTAAAACCAGATTGCTGTCCCATGAGAAAATTCACCATCTTTAAGTCAACACAGATGACCTATTTATGGTCATGATACAGTATCTTCTCTTAAACCAGCTTAATTCCTTCATATTTTTCCTTCCGAGTTTTTGAGTGGCTGAGTGGGACAAAGCCATAGACATTTCTGTTGTGCAACAATACACATTTTAAACTACGCCTAGAGCTGTCTATGAAAAGACGCCATTCCCCTGGTTTGTATTCTTCAAAGCCAAGTTTATTAAGAAGTCCACTGACATTTCTGCAGTAAATCAGATTTTCCTCTTTTGTGAAGAAAGAAAGGAACTCTTCATGGCGACTCCGATAAAAGGTAAATGGACACCATTCTCTAGAAGATTATTCTCTATCAGTCTGGAATCCAACAGTTCTGCACAATTTTTTTGGAGTTTCAAGTCATGAACTAGATCATTCAGCACTACCTGGGAGAATAGCTGAGGTAAAGTCTCAACTGAAAAGTCTTGGTCTCAAGTTTCATCGTCAGGTGATGATTCTTCTTTGATTGATGGTAAAGTTATCTGAGGCAAAACATTGAATACGGGAACAGGAAGCTCTCCATTGTGTGGAACCGGTCTAATAGCAGAGGCAAGATTAGGATAGACAAACGTTTGTCGATTTTTCTGGTTAAAACCCTTCAAATTTAGATTACAAAAATAGTAGTCATCCACGTGATTATAGGGCTCCCGCCATACCATTGGTATAGCAAACCTCATACTTCTCCTTGTCCCTTTAGTCCATTGTCGCAAATGTTCTGTACATTGTTTTCAGACACTATGTGATGCCCAATATTTAACTAGGTCTCCCAACTTGACCCCAAAATATGCCATATACGCTCTTTCAACAAAATTAGTGATGTTTTTTTCGATTTTCAGGTAATGTGTATTCTTCACAAACACATTTGGAGAATTAACGCAACACTTACTTGAAGAGGACATCTTGCTCATTTTGTATTGCTTAGTTTACCGAAACATCTAAAAAGCATGGAAAAAGAAAAACTTAGAATTAGAATACGGAAACGAGCACTGCATACTTGACGTACACCCATACATAGTGACTATAGGGATGTTCAATAACTTGAAAATTAGTCAAAAAGGTTATATTTGGATTCAGAAGACTGTTTTTGTATAGCAATGATATCTATTTCCTAAACACCAAAAACTTTGTAGACCAGTGTAATTTTTTTATTTTCCTTTTAATTTTATGATTCCAAATAAACGGAAGGCTCAAAGATAGGGTTTAGATAGGGAACACGTCTCTTTCCTTCTGTGTTCCAGTCATCTATGTACGGCTTTTGGTTTTAGAAATATTTGATACGTGAGTGCTGATACGTGCTGCTGGGTGTAAGTATGTTAATAGAAGTTCTTGTGTTTTTGTTGCTCTTGGCCTTGCTTGACAGATCCTATCAGAAAAAGTATTCCAGCATTTTTTTCTCAGATAATGTACCCCGGAATATATTATTTAATGTGTCCTTTAAAAAAAAAAACCACGGTTGGATGAGGTATGGGAGAGATTCAGATGCTGTTTCAGAATTTATTGGTTACATTGAGTCTCTTAAAACAAGGGCCTAGTGCTCATTTTTCTGGTTTTTGTTGATGAACCATGCTTATTTTCTTCGATATTGGCTGATTGATATAACAAATGACCGCGAAGGAATGGTCATTTCCAGATCTGTTTTCAAGAGTAATCGCTACTAAATAGTATTATATGTGTTGCTCCAATTATCATTTAAAAATTATGCACACTTAACATAAGACCCAAAGATCTTAGAGTTGTACAGAGTTACCTTCAGAGTTATGACAATATGTGGCCATAGTGCATCGTTGATCCCTTATGATCAGCCAATGGCTTTTGATTGAATCGAACGTCAGTAAAAAGAGTAAGTAACATATATATATATATATATATATATATATATATATATATGCGTATATGTATGTGTATGCGTGTGTATACATGTATTAGAAATATATCTACTTATGTGTGAGTACACACACACACACCACACACACACACACACATATATATATATATATATATAATATATATATATATATAACAAATTAAAAAGGGTGGCTTATTAGCAATTAGAACCTAAAGGCAAAATTAATAGAGGTCACAAAAGTAACAGAGGATAGCACTGTTTTTGCTAAAAATATGAGTTAAAATAACTCAAAAGCCACAAAGCACTGAACTTATTGATTGACAAAGGGAGATTAGTCCCTATCGTACATAGTCGGATCGTGATTTCGGATTTTGATGTAGGCCACCTTAATCCTCATCAGTGACTCTTAACGCCTAGGGTTAAAGTAAACTACCTCTGTCAATCTTATAAGAAAAACCGTTGAAAGCGTTTGCTGATTTTCAAAACGGTAAAAATGTAAACAACAAATTAAGAACTTAAAAAATAAGCCACCCTTTTTAATTTGTTGTTTACACTTTTACCGTTTTGAAAATCAGCACATGTTTTCAATGCGATTTAAGGAAAATAAGTCACGCAGTCTGACTTTGTAACAAAGACCGACGGAAGCAAGTAAGGTTTAAAATAGCTGGAGAAACCATGCCAACGGTTAAAGACAAACCTGTAAAAATTAGGACGATGGTATACTAACTCCTTCTCTGATAAGGGTAGGGGCGTTGAGATCATGGCGAAAACCGAAGATGGGTTGAAAGCCACAAGTCAAAACTACCGGGCAAATATAAGATCTGGTGCTTGCAGTTTGGCATATATCCCCGTATTGCTTGGCCCTTGTTCATATATGAAGTAGCACTGTCAAGAGTGGAGCATGCAGTGTTTGCATCAGAAGATGACATGATCTACTTTTAAAAATTAACAAAGCTGGAAAGGTGCGAACGGTCATCAAACTATAGAGTCCAGATGTCAAAACTGCATGAAAATGGAGCGCAGAAAAAGAAACTAATGACAAAAACATACCTGGAACAACGAGATACAGTGGGCGCAATTCAAAGTGACCGGAAGGAGATTGGTTGCAATCAATTTTAAACATTTTCGACAATGACACAGAGGGAGCGTAGAGCCACCGTTAGTAACTATGTTAAAGTGAGAGAAGCCGGGAAAAGGGAATTGCATTTAACTCGATGATCAGCAAGGTCAGATGAGGAAGTGCGAAGAAAAAATTACTGAAAGGAAGGTAGGTTGGAGCACATCACGGTTGAGTTTCCTTTTTCAAGCCACCTATGATGTATTACCATCTCCATGCAACCACTGAGATGGAATATAGCGAATGACGACAAATGGAAATGCGGAAAAGTTGGCATACTAAAGAATATTTTATCTAACTGTTCAATAGCGTTGGAAAGTTGTACGAGGTCTGATCAATAAGTATCCGCACTGCTGGCACAGCCACGAAGCTAAAGCACGCAGAGTGAAGCCGCTTCCACAGATTGACCTTGCTGTATCTGAGCACTAAGTTTTAACGTTCTTAGCTCACTTCCACTGTTTACAGCAGTGCTTCGAAGTAACGTGCGATCGTCGCATTGACCATGACACAGAAAGTTGTCACGGCGAGACCTGTACAGAGGCCTACGCAAAGTTGCAGAAAGTATATGGAGAGGAGTGTATAAGCCGCACACAAGTGTACAAGTGGTTCAGACGTTTCCAAGATGGCCGAGAAAAGTCGATAGTGACGAACGTTCTGGGGAACTCGCAACCAGCAGAACTGAAAAAAACATTGCAGATGTGTATGCAGCTGTGAGGGGAAACCTTCGAATCACTATCCATGAGTTATCGGAGGATGTGCAGATTAGTTAAGGTTCAGTTCAGTCCATTATCACTGGGTATGAGACAACGCGTGTCTGCTAAGTTTGTGCCAAAACCGCTTTCAGCTGACCAAAAGGACACTCGGGTTTCAGTTGCACAAAATTTCCTTGATTGTGTCGGGAACGATGAAAGCCTTTTTAAAACATTGCGTAGGCCTTTGAGCAGGTATCGCCAAGATTTTGGCAAAATTTGATGCAGACTCTCCGGTCAACTTTCTCTGTCGTGATCAATGCGACGAACATGTTACTTCCAAGCACTGCTGTAAACAGCAGAAGTGAGCTAGAACGTTCAAATTTAATGCGCATACACAGCAGAATTCAAGGTCAACCTGTGCCAAGCGACTTCCGCTGTTACTATGGCAACAACCCGGCCGGATACTTATTGATCAGACCACGTACGTACATACATACATACATACATACATACATACACGCATACATACATACATACATACATACATACATACATACATGCATACATACATACATACATACATACATACATACATACATACATACATACATACATACATACACACACACACGCTTACATACATACATACATACATACATACATACATACATACATACATACATACATACATACATACATACATACATATTTCACTCTCTCTTTTATCACTGAAAGCAATTGCTGCACTAAGGTTAATATGGCGTATACGTAAAGCAGGAGGCACTGCTTTAGAAACTTATCTCAGTTACATTTGGACACCTGATATTCAAGAATTCCTCACTCTTTCTAACTCTTTCTGAGACGTTCTGAAGGTATAATTTGAAGTGGAGTAAAAAGCAAAGATTCGAAGTATTATCAACACATTTTGTCGGGCAGGAATTCATTTCATCGTGCCCGTAGCTTGTGTCGTGAAGATATATACGAATACTTCTTCCTACTTGAAGATAATGAAACGGTATATGTTATAACAAATGAAAAATGTAAACGTATTCGTTCATTTTATTAATGTTAAGTTCTTGTAGTTGTACTTTTACCATATACTGCTGTCCTCGACTCGGTTTTGAGTTTCCGTTTTATTCCCTCGCATCGTTTAATCTTGTGAAAGTGGAATGAGAGTCAAATAATCTCGTTTCCATAGTCTGCAGTTTTAAGAAATAATATTTTGCTTGGTCGCAATCTCGTTAAATAGAGTCTAGATTCTGGATTCAGTTTTCATACAACACCGTTACACTTCCTTTTAACTTTTGCAGCTAATGGACAGAGAAAGGCATGGACATAGCAAATTCTAAATCTTTCTCATTGCAAATAAAAATTAATGTATTTTTAATTGACCTTGTATTGTACAACTGTGTTGCGTCTCATTTAATTATATTCAGTTTCTCAAGTAGAAATGTTTTGTCTTTATATCAATTTCAATTTATACATTTGGCACAGAATTGAACATCAGAGCTTCCCATTTCACTTTCACTTAAGAACTTCAAGATTCCTGCCTATGAAAGAAATGAAACAGTTACAGAAAGTTTATGGACACCAAAACTCATTAACACTGATACCTATATCTGAGGAGAGTATATTTATATACAGACTAGCGTCTGTGTAATTAATTATTTACTTAGTACTATCTGACGAAGTTGTTGGTCACTAACTATATGAAAAGTCACGAACACATTGTTTGTCATTAAGATGTCATCAAATAGACACAAGTTGTTCTGCCAGTAACTAAACACTCATATTGTTGCCACAATGCTGTGACAACTGATTTTTCTTATTTGGATATAAACCTTGCTTCGTGGGACTGAAAGAAATAACCACAGCATTTTCCAGTCTTATTTTCTTTTACTTATTCCAGTCATTGAACTTCGATGATTATGGGGCAACGCTTTGAAAGGTTTTAGCCGAGAAATCGGTCAAGAATTTATTTTTCTTTTTAAGTCCAGTACTTATCCCATCGGCCTCTGTGACGAAACGCTAAGTTACGGTAGTGAAGTGGTGGTGGGACAAACACAGTCACAAAGACACACACACACGTGTGTATATATGTACGACAAGCTTCCACACAGTTTCCATCTACCAAATTCACTAAGAAAATATTGGTCAACCTAGGGCTATAGTAGAAGTCACTTGCTCAAAGTGCCACGCAATAGAACTGATCCTAAAACTACATGATCATGATACTTGTGTTATGAATAAATAAAAATAAATAAATTAAATAAAAATATGAACTGATACGCACGCACATACACACACACACATACATGCACATGATATGAGTGTACGTCTAATGTAATACATTTATTTATTTTGAAAAGGTATTTGTACATCGGAGATTCCGACTGTACCAAAAAGGTTTCAAATTATACTTTAGTTTCTGTTTATCTTCCATTTACTGACAATTTAAATAATGCTGCATAAGAGGAAAATTGTATTCCTTACAATTTAGAGATAGGAGCAGGCATAGCTGTGTGGTAAGAAGTTTGTTTCCCAACTACATGTTTCCGGGTTCAGTACCACTGCATGGCACCTGGGGCAGATGTCTTCTATAGCCTCGGTCTGACCAAGTCCTAGTGAGAGAATTTGGTAGACGGAAACTGAAAGAGGCCCGTCGTATAAGTGCGTTCATATCTGTGTGTGCCCGCGCACGCCTTTGTGTATGTGTCAGTCCCTCACCAATGCTCAACTATTAAGGTTGTCCGCCAAGTTCTGAGTGTTTTTTTAATATGCAAAAAGAGATATAAATAATCTGGACAACAAAGATTTTGCTACTGGGGTAAAAGCATGTGTTTTAGACTAAATCGGGGATGTTGATTCCGAATCCGCACTCAGAATCGTTCTAGCACGTCAGGATTTTGATGTACAATATTATAACTATACTTTCGGCTAGATATAGGCAGTATTATAAAATTTGCTAAAATAAAAGCAGTCTTAATTCAATATTTAAGAAATAACAGAAATAGAACAAACGATGAGAAAGATCATTATTTAATTTAGCAATAGATGACGCTGATGTATTGTGTACAAGCGCCAAATACGTCAGTTTCTTCTGGGTAGCTCTCAGTGTCGTTCGCGCAGTCGTCATGAGTGGTATTTGTATCTCTCGCTCTGCGTCATTACTGTTTTAACTGTGTTCATTGTATTAGATCATGAATAGGAAAGGTTGTGTGAATCCCGCAGACAAGTTTTGTTATGTCTGTGGAAAATTTGCTTCGCGTGACTAGCGGGAGAACATTGCCACCAAGCTAAAAGCTGCTTATAAATATTTCGGGTGTAAATTTGGGGACCAAAACAAGAGGTGGGCACCTTATATATGCTGCACCGTGTGTTACTCAGCGCTTACACAGTGGCTGAATGGTATGGCGTGAGCCAACCAATCGTGTCTCTGACTGTTACTTTTGCATGACCAATATTAGTGGTTTGTCAAGGAAAACCAAAGCAAAAATTGTGCATGCAGAAAACCAGTCCCACATGACTTCGAGGACCCTGTCCCAATTCCCCTCTCACATGATTCATTTGCATACCTTGACGCGTCGCACGATGAACCTCCAAGCATTGTCAAAGGAGAAGGTAGAAGTTTTGGGATCGAGACTACAGCAACGGAATCTCCTAGAGCAAGGTACGAACATTTCGATTTTCTACTCTCGCTATGAAGGCTTATCTGTCTTTTTCAAGCAAGAAAGTAATGCTTGTTTCTGTACCAACATTAATGCACTCATACAAAAACTAGGACACGTGTATGTGGCTAACGAAAGGAGATTGTTTATAGACCCGAGTAAGGTTAGCCTCAAAGCTGTGTTGTTACATAATGGTAATGAAAAGCCTTTCATTCCTGTGGGTCGTGTTGTCGGTATGGAAGAAACTTATGAATCGATGGAACTCATTCTGAAAGGAGTTAATTACTCAGTTCATAAGTGGAATATTTGTGGTGATTTAAAGGTGATTTCCCTTGTCCTGGGACTGTAGCTGGGATATACCTAAGATATGTGCTTCTTGTATGTTTGGAACAGCCACGACGACAGTAATCATTAAACTGTAAAAGGCTGGCCTAAAAGAGATGAGCGCATAGTTGATCGGTACAATGTGCAGCATATGCCACCGGTAGACTCACAAAAAAATCTTCCTTCCACCCATTCACATCAAACTCGGCCTCATGAAAAACTTCGTAAAAGCAATGACACGTTGGTTGTGGCTTTCAGTACCTAAAAGTAAAATTTGGTGCAGAGAAAAGTGGCACAAAACTGAAAGCAGACATTTTCATTGGACCCTAGATTTAGAGAAATTTATGCCTAAATCTCTAGATTTATGCATAAATCGTCAAGTATGAAATTTGTAGTAAGGTATATGGTAAACTTTGACAGCTGCTCATTTTGCGCCATTATTATATTTTAACAATCTTTATTTTTAGTAGAAATCTGACTCATCTGTTTCTTTATTCTAATTCATTTTGAGCTTTATAAACTATTTATAAATCGTTTTTTGTTATTTTTGTTAAGACATGGATAAATCGGAAATTCGTACAGCTTTGAAATATGAGTTCTTTCTTGGAAATACAGCATCACAGACAGCTCGGAATATTAATGAAATATTTCATTCTAATGTTATTGCACAGCAGACAGTATCAAAATGATTTGCAAAATTTCGTTCTGGTAACTTTGACCTCACAAATGAGCAACGCGGTCGACCAGAAACAAAGGTGGATAAAGACGAACTGAAAGCCACCGTCCAGTCAGATCCATCTCAAGTTACCCGTGAATTATCGTTGTTGTTTGGTGTTAGCAAGAAAACAATATTGACTCACCTAGTTCAAGTCGGTAAAGTGAAAAAGTTGGATAAGTGGGTTCCACATGAACTCAATGAAAATCAGAAGCAGCAACGTTTGGAAGCCTGCATTATGCTACTTTCTCGTCACAAAAACACAAAAATGCATCGGTTTTGAACCGAATTGCAACATGTGATGAGAAATGTATCCAATACAACAACCTTAAACGTTCAGCCCAATGGTTGGACTAAAACGAGCCACCAAAACACAATCCAAAAAGCAAAATTCATCAAAAGAAGCTGATGGTGCATATTTGGTGGTCTGGCGCAGGTGTGATCCATTATAATTTCATAAAACCTGGCTCATCAATCACAGCCGAAGTATACTGCAGCCAACTGGACCAAATGATGCAGAGACTTACAAAAAAAACAACCTAGATTAGTCAACAGATTCACTCCTATTTAAGTGCAAGTGAACGCCAGACCGCACATCGCAATAATGACATTGGCGAAACTACAAGAGTTGAAGTTGGAGTTGGATTCCATCATCCACCATACTCACTTAATCTTTCCCCCACTGACTACCACTTCTTCCAGAATTTGGGTAGCTTTTTGATAGGAAAAATATTTAATTCTGACGATGCTGTAAAACAGGCCTTCCAAGATTTTATTGACTCTAGAGTGTCAGGCTTTTACAGTTCCGGGCTGGACAAGCTGCCGCTGAAATGGTAAAAGTGTATTGACAATATAGGTGCATACTTTGATGAATAAAACTATTCCTTGTATTTATAAAATATTTTTCCTTTTCTACAAATTTCATACTTGACGACAAATTCAGAGGTAAACTGAATCCAGTTGAGCTGACGACATGGGATTCATTCGTATTAGTTGTACAGAACTTTTTGGGGAATCATAAAGCTGAAAACTATGCTGATTTAATAAACAACGTGCTAACAGCGTTTGAAAGAATGGGATGCCGAATGTCCCTTAAAATGCACTTCTTGCATTCTCATCTTGATTTTTTTTTCCGATGAATCTTGGTGCCGTTAATGATGAGCATGGTGAAACATATCTGAGATGGAAACGAGGTGTCAAGGCCGGTTCAATCCACACATGATTGGTGACTACTGCTGGTTCCTACAACGGGAGACCAGCACGACACATAATCGTAAACGCAAGTGTCTCAAACATTTCTGAGCTGAGCATATCAAAAATAAAATGAGTATTCCTTTAACATAAATATATTATGTACCATTATATTATAATATTATTTGCCTTGAACATAAATATTCTACATACAGTACTAGTATAATACTGATGTCGTTGTAACCGACTGGTCCCCTCCTCCAGAATTTCAAACCTTGTGCAAAGTATTATTATTAAGGATCTTTGCAATTTAATGACCTATCAGGCAATTTAAATATTCCATCAGCATAAATTTTGACTGGTTTTGAAGAAAAATGCTTTGACTCCATCTGAAACATTAATTTTTTTTCTTTGCAATGAGTTCTGTAGAGAGAAAAAATGAGTTTTAGCCAGATGGCGCAATATCAGGAGAATATGTTGAATTGGGTAGGAGATCCCAACCAAATCCGTGTAACTTTGTTCGGAGAGCCAAAGACACATGTGGTCGGGCATTGTCTTGTTGGAACACTACCCCTTTCCTCTTGGCAATCTCCGGCACAAATTCTTGTATTTTTTGGTTCAAACTAGACAGCTGGCGACAGTATACATCACGATTAATGGTCTGGTTTTGTAGAAGTTCATAATAAATAATGCTCTTATTTTCCCACCAAACACAAAGTATAGCTTTCTTGGCATAGATATTCGTCTTTGGTTACTGTTTTGGGGGACCCTTACGCAAACTCCAGGATCTTTTTTCGTACACAATCCATTTTTCATATCCAGTTACAAGTTGTTTCAAAACGGGCATACTTTCATTCCATTTCAAAAGCATATCACAAACGAAATACCGATCCAAGCAATTCTTTTCTAAGAGTTTGTGGGGGAACCATAAATTATAGCGAGAAATGTATCATAGCTTCACCAGGTATTCATGAGCCATACTTTTAGAAACTTCCAACTCCTCTGCAAGTCGTGATATTTGAGTTTTCGATTTTTGCCTTCAAAACATCTTCATTCAATTTTGAAGGTCTTCCACTGCGACTGTCATTTTCCAAGCTAAACTCTCCAGCTTTAAATTTTGCAAGCCACCTTCAAACAACAGTTGATTCGCCTACAGCATGATCACCATAAACTTCACAAATGTTTTTGCGAGTCTTTGCAGAATTTTCTCCTTTTTTTAAAAAAGAAAAACATTACAACGCGAATATGAAATCTTTGATTATCCATTTCAAATGTCAACAAAAGGGAACCGGAATAAAAGGTAAATTTATTTTAGAAGAGATACACTACCACTTCAAACAACGCCAAAGTTTTAACTGTGTTACGTTTCAAGTGTGTTCAATGAAATGTTAAATGATTTAGCTTAAAAGGGCTCAGAACTTTCCGGACAACCTAATAGAAGATAAAAGATAAAAGATAGTTTTCTGCTATATAAGGACACATTTCATTAACATATTTCTGAAGCATATTCTGAATTCATTTAATCTTAACGACAATTATCTGTTCTATCAAAATATGTATGACTGATAATTTACTTGTTTTTGAAGCAGTCACTATTTCGTTTTAGCATCGCTACTATCACATCGCTGATGTTGCCATTACGCACAACGGAAAACATCTATATATGATATATGTATATCCTATACTTATGTAATACAGTAGAGCATGTGAAAAAAGTAGTATACATGAGGCTCAAAAGTATTAATATATTTGGGTTTTTATAAGTGTGTCCTATGTATATATGTGCATATGTATGCGTGATTATATGAGTATGCATATGTGCGTGTGTGTTTGTGTGTGTAATAATGATATAGACTTACATAAGGTCCTAATACACGGAGAGAGCTTATTTAAATTTGCACATATGCACACACGCACATAGACATATGCATGTATACATATATAATATATA
This sequence comes from Octopus sinensis, assembly GCF_006345805.1. Lineage (NCBI taxonomy): Eukaryota > Metazoa > Mollusca > Cephalopoda > Octopoda > Octopodidae > Octopus > Octopus sinensis. The sequence continues at coordinate 78,495,314 of NC_042997.1, forward strand.
TAACATATATATATATGTGTGTGTGTGTGTGCGGTATATATATATATATATGTATATATATATAATATTATATATATATATATATATATATATATATATATATATATATATTATATATATATATATATATATATATATATATATATAACTTTAACAATTAAGGATAATCTCTTAATAAGGGATCTTAACAAGAAATTATCGGGTAGCTAACGTGAAAACCATAAAAGAAAAGAATTCGAAAATAATTTTTTTCTTTTGAACAAATTAATTATATCTATATTGTATAGAGGGCATTATTACACATAAATGCCTCACACTAGGAGGCATTGATAGTATAATTTTGGTAGTAATGACTTTGTCCCTCCTAGTGTGAGGCATTTATGTATATATATATATATATAATATATATATATATATATATATATATAATATATATATATATGAAAGAATGGAGCTGAACGACGAATTAACAAAATTCCTTTATTTTCGACATATGTTTCGAAGGCTGCATATTCCTTCGCAATTAGGAATATGCAGCCTTCGAAAACATATGTCGAAAATAAAGGAATTTTGTTAATTCGTCGTTCAGCTCCATTCTTTCATATATCTATATTTTTAAGATAAACATACAAATTTCCACACGAAAGCACGTAATCTATGCCCTGCACGTAACTTCAACCGTTTTTTCTGATGTGAATTTGCTACCCAGGTATCGGTTAATTCGAATTATCCTTAATAAGATAATTCATTCAACTACTCAAATATATGTATATATATATATATATATATATATATATATATATATATATATATATATATATATATATATAGATAGATAGATAGATAGATATATATAAGATATATATATATTATATAGATATATATATATAGATAGAATATATATATATAGATAGATAGATAGATAGATAGATAGATAGATAGATAGATAGATAGATAGATAGATAGATATATATATAGATAGATAGATAGATAGATAGATAGATAGATAGATAGATAGATAGATAGATAGATAGATAGATAGATAGATAGATAGATAGATAGATAGATAGATAGATAGATATACATATACATATATATACATATATACGTGTGTGTGTATGTTTATGAATTTGTGTTGCAAGATTCTTTATGTGAAACCGTGTGCTGAAGCAGATATTGTTGCATTTCGGGATGTTCTTTTTCTTTTTTTTTTTTCACAAATATACTCATGCAGTATAAATTCGTTCTTCACTCGTTTATTACTGCTATAAGTTTTACTGATGACCATTGTCCAGAAATCGTCGCATATCTGTGACCTATATATAATATATTATAGATATATATATATCTATATATTATATTATATATATTATATATATATATAATATATATATTATATATATATAATATATATAATATATATATTATATATATATATATATATATATATATTATATAATATATATATATATGTATATGTATATATATATATATATATATATATATATATATATAGGTATATTCATTTTTCTTTTATTTTGGAGGGGGATTCAGCCAAAGGCTGAGGCCATGCTGGAGAGCCGCCTTTCAGTTTGTTTGGGTCTCCTTGCTGTACTGATTTTTTATGATGAGACGAGTTAGACAGAGCCTCTTTTCTTTGTGCTTCCTACCGTGATGTAGGTTCATCTGCAATTTGTCCAAATATTTGTTGAAGGTCTCCACATCTACACCTCGCAAATCTCTGAGGTCGTTTGGCGAGATGTTAAACAGCTGAAACCCAAGCTATTGCAGTTTGGGGTCATTATTCGAGATGGAGGAGACAGGAAATTGGTATTATTACAGTGCCGTCCAGTTCGGTGGTTAGTATAATTCCAAAGTTGGGAACTAGACCTTCCAGGATCTACCATATGTATAGCTCTACATGCCTTCCCTCCGGGAGTAGAGCTTTAATTATTTTAGTCTCTCCCGTTAGCTGAACTGTTTCGCCGAATCAACAGAGTTTAAAATGCAAGCTACAATTAGTTTCATGCCTCGGAAAATATAGTGGTCGGTCAGGTTTGTATAGGGTGTGTGTGTGTTTGTGCGTGTATGTGTGGATGTGGGTGTGTACACTAACAACTTCGAAAATAAGACTTGTCATACAAAAAATAAACCAATGTTATTTTGAAATGTAAAAAACAAGTGATTTGAAAGTGCCCGAAGATATTTCTGAATGACGTTATATGGCTGTTCCAACAAGAGTTAGAAGCAGTCAATATATATTTCGAAAAGAAGCTTTTTCCTGACTGCGATTTCATTTCATAATGAAATAGCCAAGTTTTGTACATTTCTTGTTATTGCGGGTTACATTTTAACTGATGCGGATTTATATTCCCATATAGGTATGTAGAAATTTTCACATATGACTATACACGTGTGTAGGCCAAAATATTCTCAAGTTTCACTGGTCCCACTCCTGAACTATACGGTCGTTGTATTGACGACTGTATCGGTGCGACCTCACTCTCCCGCGAACATCTAGACTCTTTCCTCTCTTTTGTCAAATCTTTCCATCCTGCCCTCCACATCTGCACTATTTCCGACACCTCAGTCACCTTTCTCGACATTTCGGTCAGCATTCATCACTCTACTCTCACCACTTCCATCCACTACAAACACACAGACTCACACTCATACCTCAACTTCTCCTCCTCCCACCCTAAATACACCAAGCTCTTCATCTCCTATTCCCAATTCCTCTGCACAGGCTCTGCAGTGAAAACCATCATCGACCCTGTCATATCACTGACTCCTTCACCTGCACTTCTAGCAACGTCATCTACTGCATCTCCTGCTCTCTCTGTCCTTCTCTATATATCGGTCAAACGGGACGCGGTTTGGCTGACCGGTTCGTGGAACACCTCCGAGACATCCAACTCGGTTACTCTTTACAACACCTGTCTGTGTTCGGATTGTCCTTGCACAGGGGCCCTCTGGACTCCCGTCTTCGCTGTGAGCAAGGATTAATCTTCACTCTTCGCTTCTTTGCGCCAGATGGGCTCAACACTCCTCCAGTTTACATTTAACCCTCCACCTTTCTCTCATCCTCTCACATTTACTTCCTCCCTCCCACCTCTCCCCTCTTGCTCTGGCACCTACTTCCTCTCTTCACTCCTACCATCTTCCCCCTTCCACCCTCTCCCTTCATCGTCACTCCTTCCTCGTTACCCCACCCCTACACATTCCAAGACCACCATCCCTATACATCCCATCCCTTAGACACCCACCCTTGCTTCTCCCACTCTCACTTACCCCACACCCCAACAGCACTGCACCACCCCAGACACTACCACACCGCATTACCACACTACACACCACCACACCAGGCACCATCACACCACACACCACCACACCAGACACCATCACACCACACAACCATACCACACACCACCACACCACACACCACTATACCACAACATACCACATCACACCACCCCGCACACACTAGCACTGACCACTTCCCAGCACCCACACCAGCGCATACACAAGCACTGACCACTTCCCAGCACCTACACCAACATCCACACATCTACACATGCACACACGCACATGTCAATGTCACCAGCCCCCTTCCACACGCACGCACACGCACGTATACGCTCTCACATAAACACACACGCGCACCTTCGTTTTGGGATCACCACTACTTTATTATCTCCCTTTCTTCCTAGCCCTCCTGTGTGACCCCTCTGTCCAGCATTCGCCATGATAGATCGCTAGCCACTATACCACTTACTATTTTCTCTCTCTCTCTCTCTCTTTCTCTCAGTGTATATGTGTATGTGCATATTTATATATGTATATTAGTAACACACACACACACACACACACACACACACACACACACTATATATATATATATATATATATATATATATATATATATAAGACACGCGTTTCGATAACAACGGTAAATTATATAACATCATCGAGCCCCTCATCAGTGTTTTCGCTTTCCCCGTAGTTTGAGGCTCCTCGTCTGACTGCATTGGCAACAAGAGTTGAGTGTAGGACGTATTGCTGAGCCCTAACTTTTGTTGCGTGTTACACATTCTAATGCATATAAATCCTATAATGGGAATACATAGAATTTAATTACTGGTAGAAGGCTTATTCAAGACAAAAAAACAACACAATATCTACGTGCAATGATAACCGTTATGATATATATCCCTCTCTATATAAACGGCAGTTTGTCTGTGTGTGTGTCTGTGTGTCTGTGTGTCTGTCAGGTTGTACCCTCACCCTGACCACGGCTTTCAACCGATTCTGATGAAACATGACACAGGCATAGCCCAATGTCATAATTCAAAACTAACGCAGCGAAAATTTTGAAAAGTTCCCCCAGTTCTGAAAAAAATCGATAAATTCGACATGGGGTCAAGAATCAGAAACACAAACCAC
>NC_042997.1:78504756-78564756 GCF_006345805.1 Octopus sinensis
TGGACCGGAGCGTTGTCCTGCAGGAGGAGGATGCCTTTGCTGATCTTGCCCCGCCTCTTGATTTTGATAACTTCTCTTAATTTCCTCAAAAGTGAAGCATGATAGGCTCCAGCAATTGTGGTACCCTTTGCCAGCGGAGGGCTGCACCCTTGCCTTCTTTGGAGGGGGTGAGTCACGGTGCTTCCACTGCATTGACTGGGATTTGGTCTCTGGATCATCGTGATGGACCCAGGTTTCATCCTGTGTAATCAGTCTTTTGAAAAATTTTGACTCATCTTCTTGGCACATCTCCAAATTCACCCTCGAGCACTCGACGCGTTCTTGCTTCTGGAAAGGCGTGAGCAACTTGGGAATCCATCTGGCAGGCACCTTTTGCATATGCAAATGGTCATGAATGATAGTTTCCACAGACCCGGTACTAATCTTGACCTCATGGGCTATTTGGCGAATAATTATACGTCGATCTTCCAAAATGGCAGCCTCAACTTGACGGACAGATGCCTCATCAATGGCAGAAGGGGGCGACCAGATCTGGGAGCTGTTTCCACAGAGTTCCGACCATGTTTGAATTCACGATGCCAGCATTTTACAAGGTCATATGATGGGGCAAAATCACCATAAGTTACTTTCATTTCATCAAAAGTCTCCCGTGGTGTGCGTCCTTTCAAATACAAAAACCGGATCACTGCTCGACACTCAACATGCTCCATTTCACACTTGACTCGGTTCAAACACCTGTAAATCAGAAACCACAATTAGTTCGGAGCTGTAATTTGTCACTTACTCTATAGAGATATAAATGATTGCACATGCAAAATTTCAGCTAGATCAAACAACTGCAAGTGGGTCAGAGGCATTACTTATTGAACGTCCCTCGTATATATAATATATATATATGTGTATATATATATATATTATATATATATATATAATATATATATATATATATATATATATATATTATATATATATATAACGGGAAGCTTTATGAAAATAGACAAAAGACGAAGGCAGGTGGAAAACAAACAAACAATTGTAATATATATGTATATATATATATATATATATATAAATCTATATATATAAAACTGTAGTTGTGTGAGTGTCTGTCCCCTTCGATTTAGATTCCTAACTACTCCCACATTTTGCGGTGCAGTTTAACCAAATTCGGGTATCTTATAGTCGTGATTCTTATCGAGCCCGTCTGAGTATTAGCGCGCGTCTACGATGAGTCTACGATTTTAAAAATAATTTAACATCATTTTTTATTCCATTTTAATGCATAATTTTTCGTGTGTCGATGGCGGCAGAGTTGGCGTCCATGGTCACACCTGCACCTGTTTGCTTCTCCCCCTTCTTCCCTCCCTCGTGAAGCTGTGGGGAAGAGAGTGTAAGGAAATCAACGTCGTAAAGCGTTGTCAAGGAGACCAGCGTTCTTTTAGAACAACGACTTCATGGCTTGAAGACACCAAAACAGAAATGGCTAAGAAAGCCCGAATTGGCATCTATAAGAGAAGTAACTCTCTAAAAATGCTTATATAGTTATTTCCCTTACAAACCCGAGCAACGCCGGGCGATACTGCTAGTATATATATATATGTATATATATATATATATATATATAATATATATATATATATATATATATATACATGTGTGTGTGTGTGTGTATTTTTGAATATTGCACTAATATCATTGGTCAACAAAATGATTTTTTTTTAATCTTCGGAGTTGCTGATTGACTTTTCTGGGTTAAGTTTTGATGCTGATTACGAATCTGAAGTCCGATTTCTTCTATCTGGTCACATTTTCATGTTAATGATACCCGCTGTTTTAACTTAGGATCCGTAAAGCATGTCTATATAAAGTATATTGAATACAAGATACGATAATTTCATGGCTTTTTATTGTACAAAATTAAAATTATTGCGTACAAATAAGTTAGAATACACTCAAATGCATAACAACTTAAAATCTTTGGGATTTGAACTTTCTATGGTGTTTTGTCTCAGGTTCATACATGTATAACATCCAACAGTAGTCAGCTAACATTCCTGCATTCCAAAATCCTTGATAACGTTGTTCCATCGATGCAATATCTTGATGAAAGCGTCCCTCTTGTTCATCAGACACTGCTCCAAGGTTCTCTGCAAAAATGTCCAGATGTGAATCAAGGAAATGGATTTTAGCGACATTCAACAGTCCATTGCAGCGTAGGAATCTAGAAGACATTTCACTCCATTTCTAAATTCTAGAGATCTCTTGTTGCTTGGAAAATTTTCACAGAGCCATTTGAAGGATTCCCAGGCTTTAAGCTCAATCTCATCCAGTTCTGTGAGGAAGTGGTTGTCCTTCAGGAGTTATTTTATCTGCGGACCCATGAATACGCCCTCCTTCAGTTTTGCCTCGGGGATTTTTGGAAATTTGGCCTTCACATATTCAAAACCTTTTGAGCTTTTCCTGGCAAGTGTCTTCACGAATTGTTTCATGAAGCCAAGCTTTATGTGAAGAGGGGTAGGAAGAACATTTTCTGGGTTTAAAAGTGGCTTACTCTGGACGCTAGAAACTCCTGGCTCATATGATTTTCGCAAAGGCCACTCTGATTGCACATAGTGCTTTTTAGTTGCACAACTGTCCTATGGGCATAAAAGCAACAATATTTGGTGAACCTAGATTGCATTCCCATCAACATTCGAATTACTTTCAAGTCTCCACATATTTTTCAGCTGTAGTTTGTATACTTTATGGCATTGAGGAGTACTTGCATGTATTCATAACACTCCTTCATGTACACTGAATGTCCTATGGGAATGGATGGTTTCTTATTGCCGTTGCGTAGTAGTACTGTTTTGAGGCTTCTCTTAGATGAATCAATGAATAAGCGCCATTCAGCTGGAACATGCTCTTAGAACAAACAGCGAAATAACTCATCAGTGTTATTACTGAAACAAAGTGGTCCATCAACAGAGAAGCATGAAGTCAGACCCCTATTTCTCTTCCTGAAATGAGTAATACAAACGTCTTTCTTAAGCAGACACTTTTCTTGTAGGCTAATAGTTCAGCTTTATCCTTCGACAATGACAAGTATGTAACTAAATCATTTAACTCTCCTTGAGAAAATTTCTGTGGTACGTCTTCATTTTCAATAGTGAAATCTGCACCCACTTCGGTGTCTTCGACAGCAGTAATATTTTCTTCAGGAAATACATCTTCGTCAGACATCTGGAGGCCATTTTGTGGTGGTATTGGAATAGGAAGATCATCATCGTTGTGTGGTACTGGTCTTCTTGCTGATTCCAAGTTGGGATACACAATCTTATGCTTGGTCTTTACAGTAAACCCACATACATTAACGTTGCAGAAATAACAGTCCAATAAATGATCCTTTGGCTCTCTCCATATCATAGGCATTGCAAACAGCATTGCTCACTTCCACTTATTTAGCCAATCCCTTCGTCCATTTGAACAAACTGAGCAGATGGAGTGCGGGGCCCAACTCTTATCTTGTTCCCCGAGAGAGCAGCCAAAGTATAACTGGCAGATATTCTTGATTTCACTTGATGGCACATTGCTGAGCTTTGGCGGTAAATGAACCACGGACATGACAAAATATATCAGGACTGTTCTTCCAATGCCTTGACAAAGTCAGAATTTACCTGTATAAGACGTTTATGTATAGAGATACTGCTGATGGGAGTTATATACCTCTCTTATCCCATCAGAAAAACTGTGCCTGATAGAAGGAAACCGATTACATTTTTTGCAATCTGCGGATAAAACTACATATAAAACACTATATAATATCTCTGATGAAAATTGACTGTTGACCAGTGAATTTAATGTTTGTGCGTGCAAAACATGGAATTACACAGAATATTGGACTTGATTATACAAGTGTAAAGGAATAGGCAATGAATTGACCACATGAAACTGAAAGAAACCTCTCTATCTATCAATCTGTCCATTTATCTGTCTGTCTGTTTATCTATATGTCTGTCTGTCCGTCTATCTATCTATCTATCTATCTCGTCTTTCCCCATCCTTTATTACTTTTTCTGCTTTTTCTTCATTGTCCTGAAACCTCTTTCTCTCTCTCCCTCTCTCTCTCTCACTGTCCATTTTCACTTTCTCCCCCTCTCCCGTCCCCGTAAAACCTACAAAACAAAAACAATATCCTCCTCTTCTAAAAAAAGCATTTACATGAACAACAAAACGTTCTGTTTTTATCATTTTGATTTTGATTTTGTCTTGACGAGTTCGAAAAACGAACAAAAGCGCTAATAAAAAATTATCCAAAATTCTGAGTGCCTCCTTTTTCTCAATATACAATACCTGTACAATACTTCAAACTCTCTCTCTCTCTCTCTCTCTCTCTCTCTATATATATATATATATATTATATTATATATATATATATATATATATTATATTATATATATAATGTGTTTTGAATGGCACAACCATGCACTATAGTAACAACAATGTACTATAACTTATAATTTAATCATCCATAGTCTGATATAATATTTCGGAATATAAAAATTCCTTTTTCAGATATGCCTAGGAATTGATCGAGTCACTGCTATAATCGGTTTTCCAACGGATTTTTCTTCCGGAAGCGTTTCTGCAGTGGTTTCACGAAGCTCCTTCCGGAATTCCTCATAAGAAGTGCGTGAGGGCGGACATACAGAACACAATGTAACAAATGCAACAAGTTCTCTGTAGGTAGCACAACAACACCGTTACACGTCCGCATTAAAGAACATCTGAACGCGAGAGCCTCCTCCTCCTTCAGAAAACATTTAGACAGATGCCGGAACACCGACAAAAGCATAACAGTCGCAATTGAGGCCAATGAAAGAAATTTGGGCAATCTATGAATTAAGGAAGCTATCCTCATAGACAGACTAGGGCCCCAAATTAACAACAGGTTGGAGGTTGGCAGTCAATACACTATTTAGCTACATCGAGATGCGTGTAGGTTCATTTTTGATAACATGCTTATGTATTATTTATTTTAAAAAAAGCAAAAAAGAAAGGAGAAAAAACAAGGAAACTGCACGTATAATATATAACTTGAAGCAGCGCTACGGACGTGCCAGTACATGGCCGACCTCACACACTTCTCGAGGAATTCCGGAAGGAGCTTCGTGAGACCACAGCAGAGACTCTTCCGGACAAAAAGCCGCTGGAAAACCTATTATAGCAGTGACTCGATCAATTCCTAGCGATATCTGAAGGAGGAATTTTTATATACCGAAATATTACATCAGACTACGGATGATTAAATTACATCAGTTATTATTATTGTCCATTGTTGTTACTATAGTGCATGGTTGTGCCATTCAAAACATTATTTTTTACAAACAATACACAATGCTTCAAGCTCTCCTATATATATATACTCTCTTATATATATATGTGTGTGTGTGTGTGTGTTTGTGTGTGTATGTATGTATGTATGTATGTATGTATGTATGTATGTATGTATGTATGTATGTATGTATGTATGTATGTATGTGTAAAGCTAAATCTGTATCACCAAGAGTAATCTTTGTCTTTAATGCTATAAACTACTTCACCACTGATCAGTTGCTAACTGCCAGCAAAGCTCAAAAGTGACACTGGAATATTACTACGGTATCTGGGAGGGTATTGCACACGCAAACAAACCCCGTCAAAAGCCATCCACCAGATTGGAAAAGCTCACCAATCCGTATATCATGGCATCAGTCTGTTACCACACACCAACAGTACACCTGTAAAACACTGAATATTTAAAATACTACAAATGCTTTATGAATTCAAAATACTTGATGATCTGTCACGGTAACTGCGTATTTTCAAAACTGTACGCCTAAATCTCAGATTCTTCTTTAAAGCTATAAAACATTTTATCTTAGGTTTCTGTCTCAAAAATCCTCAACTAAAATCTACTTTGGAGTACTGATCCGATATCAGAGAATGATGCTGTTGCTAGAGTCACAAGCATTCTAGATCGCATCTTGAAGTTGCTGCCAACTGAATAATTGGCAAATATTCACCAGATATAACTATTAACTTATAGACATAATGTTTCTTCCTGCTTCAGCTCTCGTTACTTACACCACGACTACAGCTAGCTACAAGTATACCCTCTGCACCCAGACAGATATCTCCTACCACCATCTCCATGTGTGTCATCCACGGATACCACGCTATTCCCATAACTGAGCTCTTCTTTCTGTGAAATGTAACCATCTCCGGATGCTGTCTTTGCAGATACTGACTTTGCCTACATATACTCATATACAAAATTTCAAACTGAATCGACCTTACAATTCTAGTTGCACATGTATTTTTCTTTAGCCGCAGGTTAGTCCAGATTGAAATGTATAAATGGTATTCCAGCCATGCATAGCGTTTTTCTTTATGTTATAGAACTACATGAGATATCACCCCATTTCTAAACTGATAGAATATTATTTCAGCTAGATTTGGCAGGTATTTCTCTGAGGGTTTCAAAAGCCTGTGATGCGTCTATCATGAACACCGATGTTTTATTATTTCTAATAAAATTACACCTATTGACACTTTCCCTACTGTAAACGTAGCTCCTAATATTAGAAGTAGCACTCATAATAGACAGTACTAGTGTTGTCATTGCCACTTCACACAATGAACCTAATTCATCATTGCGATTTTCATGGCGAAGCACTTTATGTAATTCGAAAATGACATTGAAAGAATTTTCAACGTCAAAGTGTGTGTCTGTTTCTCATAAAAAATTAGTGATATGTAATAAAGCCGGATATAATATTTACGTCCATTTTTAACTCCAGCATTCATTGAATGGTTTGCATTTTTGTCGGAAGCATCTACACAGGCAAACGCACGCATTCACACAAATATGAGTATATACACAAACACACACATTTCTCCTACTGCCATCCCTGATGTATCTTCATTCCCGGATACTGCGCATAACACATAACTCTATTTTTCTTTCGGTGAAATGCAACCATCTGGAAATATATATACATACACACATACACACACACACCACACACACACACACGCACACACACACACACACACACATATACATATATATATATATATATATATATATATATATATATATATATATAATATATATATATATATATAATATATATATATATCAAAATAAGCAACAAGGATATCCTTGATGCTTATTTTGATTTTAATCACCTTATTTTGAAATTGTATGGATAATGCCATACTAAATTCCGGTGCGTCAACTTAAGTACCATATTCATCTGAATCTAAATTATATATATATATATATATTATATATACAGGTGCAGGCGTGGCTGTGTGGTAAGGAGCTTGCTTCCCAACCACATGCTTCTGGGTTCAGTTCCACTGTATGGCACCTGGGATAAGTGTTTACTACTATTGCCTCGGACCGACCACGGTCTTGGGGGTGGATTTGGTAGACAGAAGGAGATGTACGCTTGTGTATATATATATATCTTTGTTTGTGCGTCTTTGTGTGTGTGATTGTCCCCCATCACCGCTTGACAACTGGTTCGGTGTGTTTACGTTCCTGTAACTTAGCGGCTCAGCAAAAAAAACTAATGGAATAAGTAAAAGGCTTTAAAAAATATGTCCTAGGGTTGATTTGTTCGACTAAAATCCTTCAAGCCGGTGGTCCAGCAGGGCCGCAGAAACATGATTGAAACAAGTAGAAGAATAAAAGAATATATATATATATAGGGAGAATTCACAAAGAAACAAAAGACGAAGACAGGTGGTGTAGACAGCAAGCAGATGTATTAGTTTAACGCTCGGGAAGTGAAACAGTCTTTAACATTTCGAGCCTACGCTCATACATACATACATACATACATACATACATACATACATACATACATACATACATACATACATACATACATAGGAGAAGTTTAGGTATCCAGAAGATTCAAAATGGCAGGTAATGCTACGTAAGCGCTACGGAGAGACCGTAGATAGTCTCCCTGTTCGATAATAGTATGAGTGAGGAGTCTAATGCGGGTCCTGTGTGAGCATTTATATGTTAAATAAGGTGAGACAACAAAGCCAAGGCATCGTGAAATTTCTAAGACATTTATATAGAGAAAGGTAGTCTTAATGCTGTTCCAGGGATATGAAGGATATCCCATCAAAAGAGTCCTTATGAGAGAGTTAAATAGAAGGGAATAGTAGAGTTCAATATAAGAAGTTAATTTGGAAAGTGAGAGATATAGGAATTATAAAGGGAAATATGAGAATAAAAATAAAAATATATGTTGCTGTTCCATTATCTAAGGAAAGTGTTGTGTAGAAAGGTAGAGCAGCTGCTTGTCCACGGGATGTAAATTCCGATAGGAGTTCAAATTTTGTTATTATAAATGGATGGTATGGAGACATTAACTTCATGTGCTATTCATGTGCTATTCATTAACTTCATGTGCTATTCATGTGCTATTCATGTGCTATTCATTGTAGTGTGAATGAAAGTTTGAGAAAGTATAGGTAGAGATAGAGACAAGAGAATATGTACGTAAGTTAGAAGGAGGAAGATGATATTGGTCAAAAAGAATGGAGGAGTAAAGAAAGAAAGAAGGAAAGAAAGAAAGAAAGAAAGAAAGAAAGAAAGAAAGAAAGACAGAAAGAGGAAGGGAAAATAAAAATTGGAGCGCTAGATAGTGGTCAATATATTGTGAGGGGGAATGGAGAGGTGTTTTATCAGTAGATGAAAGGAATAGAGGGGTAGAAGGAAGAGATAAGAATGTAAGGAAGGTATGTGTATAAGAAGTGAGAGGTGGGATGATATGTTTGAAAGGTGCTAAGGTGGAGATAGCGGTAAAGAAAATGATACGGCGGTGTACTAAAAGTGAGGCGTAAACCTCAGAAAGGAAAGGAGGAAAAATAAGATGTAATATATTAGACGTAAGCATTAATTGTACTAGATAAAGTGATGGTGGGGGCTGATGAATCAGTGCGAGAAAGAAAAATATGTATATACGTACACGCTTACACTCATTCTTTTATTCTTTTATTTATTTCAGTCATTTAACTGCGGCCATGCTGGACCACTGCCTATTTAGTCGAACAAATCGATCCCAGGAGTTATTCTTTGTAAGCCTCATATTTATTCTATCGGTCAATTTTGCCGAACCGCTAAGTTACGGGGACGTAAATCCACCCAAATCGGTTGTCAAGCGATGATGGGGGACAAACACAAGCACACAAACATATACACACAAACACACACACACATATATACGACGTGCTTCTTTCGCAGTATTACATAAACCCGAATACTTATGTACCTATACACATACGCATACATGTATATAAATATCTGGCTGTTATTTTCAACATGGCGGTATCTCGTAGACACCCTAAATTTGAAGGTTTTTATTTCCATGCTAGCCACTTGATAAAATCGTTATTTAATTTAAAATAACGATCTTATCCTTATATATATATATTATATATATATATATATATATAATATATATATATAATATATATATATATATATATATATATTATATGTGTGTATGTGTGTGTTTGTAAATGTATGTTTTATTAAACGATCAAAAATTTAAGATTAAAATTGAAAAATTGAAAAGTCAAATAAGATTGTTGGAGATCACCTAAGGGGTATTCGGTATATATACTGAGTGGGGATTCAGGCTGAATTTAGATTTGTCGTAAAATTTGAAAGTATGTAAAAACGGTGGTTGCATGTACCTAGGGGCTCATTATACTTATTTAGTAGTTTTGAAGAGTTACATTTTAATATTCGGAATGCTTCTTTTATGCATAACTTACAGGCTGAGTGTTGACCCTGTTATGGAAGACCTGAATCTATTATGGACCATGATAAGTTAGATGGAGTATTCCTATTTTTGAGATTATGTATGTGACTGGCGAGTGTTTGCATCCACTACAGTATTGAAATAACGACAGACTACACTAGTAAGCACTTAAACTATAGATTGCCCCTTTTTAGACACATAACTCTGACTAGAAACGAAGAAAGGTAAGGTCCAGATCCTTCACTCTCGTTATGCCAAACCCATGGCCTCTAAGAACGCAGCGATTGTGGACAACGCCATGTTCAACATTCTTATAGCTGACTTGATGAGAGTGATGAGGAATGTGTCTCGCATATGCGACCCTATAGAATCGGAAAGACACATACAACACTTCATTCACTGCATGTAGTTCCCTGGCTACAACCAAAGGGACAGGATTAGAATGTACAAAGCGAGGACTAAGTACAAAGCCATCATAGAGAGTGATGCTAAAGGTATCTGCCCGCTGCACAGAAGTAAATCCTAGAACAGCACCGAAAGGACCAGTAATAAGGCAAATAAGGCCAACACTTGGTATGACAACAAAAAATTACCAGAGCGTCATGTTCATCGATGCTACCCCAGGCAGCGAACTAGCATACCTTTTCAGAAAAACATTAGGTAAGGCTAGACTATGGATTAAAGCAGTAGAAAGGCTTGGTGCTTCTATAAAATGCCTGATCTGTAGTACCTATCCCTCTGATAAGTCCTCTTGTATTTCTTCTGAACTTTGTATATTGAAAAATTAGTATTATTGTATAGAAGTAAATTTCTTGCTTGCCCTTTGTAACTCCCCCCTTTCTGGTGATAAGTTTAACATCTGTATTTATATCTATTTTGTTTTCAAATCTATTATAACATAGGGTCTTGTAATTTACGTCTATACAGCCACAGTACTCTACATATATATATATATATAAAACTCAACTTGTGTGTCTGTGTGTGTATCTGTGTGTGTATCTGTGTGTGTGTCTGCGTGTTTAACTTCCCGGCACATCTCCTAGCCAACAAATCGTAGAACCACCAAAAATGGGTCACTTAAAGTTTAGGCGAATGTAAATTGACTGCGCTATTTCTGTTCCGAAATTCATCTCGCAAGTGCAAAAATCAATAATGTATTTGTTTAGGCCTTATCCCATGCATTGAATAGTGAACTTTACTCAGTCAGCTGTTTGACGTGAACTGTGTTCACCACGCGTGCAAGCATGCGTAAATTGCACGAAAAATAAAAAATCAAGATATAAAAAGGAATCGCAGTAAACATTGTAGAAATTCGGCAAAGAAATGAATTTTTAGGATGTAGCCTGAAGGGTTTTTTCGTATTAATCGTTTGGACTTTGCGAACACATACCAATTGTTTTCATAACATTTTTAACGCTTTGAATTAAATGTGACCATTTTGTGTTGAGTCTGCAGTTTGAATCACTTTAACCAAATTTTAGCAGGCCGGATTTTTGATCATCACGATACATCGCCAGCGACTCACTGAAACTCTCCCCTGAAATCCCCGTTGAGAAATCTATATATATAAAACTCAATTTGTGTGTCTGTGTGTGTATCTGTGTGTGTGTCTGTGTGTATATCTGTGTGTGTGTCTGTGTGTTTAACTTTAGGATCTACCAAGTTTCATTATTAAGGATGGAAAGTAGTGTGTAGCAAATCTATATATATATAGAGACCCTGCAGCGCAAGTTGACCAAAATTGAGAGTATGATAGAAGGTTTGCTCTTCATTCTGTAGAAAATAAAATTCAAATCGGACCATGTTAACACCAAAAATTATTTGCATCAAAAAGGTGCTTATTTTTCTATGAAAATCCCTATTTTTTACGTTTTTTGACTGCTGTGTCACCATTTTTCGGTGTATTTCAACTGGAAAAATGTTCACTTGAAGAGAATAACTTTTCAAAAATTCCAATTTTAAAGGGTCGAAACAAATCCAAGCAACGCCGGGTGATACTGCTAGTATATATACTTCCTTTCGCCTCCTGCTTTCAAGCTGAAAGGACGTGTTCCCTTGCGCTGCTACTTCAACATCCTGGTCTTGCCAAACAAAGGCCTTTTCGTTTTGTTTTTCTCGTTTGTTTTCGTCTTTTGATTTCTCGTATTGTATTTTCATTTTATTTCTCGTTTTGTATTTTCTTGTACGTGTATCTTTATCTTGTATATTTTTTTTTTTTTTGCATTTGTATCGTTTTTACGTCCTGTTTTTGTCACATGTTTTTCTTGTCTGTTTTTGCCCCTATGCGAGGCAATTTTATTTTAATTCTCTCGCAATGAAGAACTAGTTGACGAGTCGTGTCCTGTTTTATCCTTCGAAACACGCTTGAGTTAGCTAAAGAAAGCTGATGAACTGGGGATTTTTCCTGTGTGGTTTGTCCTGTACCTTGTTTTTCTGTTGTAAAAAATAAAGTTTTTCCCATTTTCGTTTCGTCTCTGTTCTTTTGTTGTAAAAATATGGCTTGTCCGTTTCGTTTTTCGTTGAGTTCTACGTCTAGTTGCAGTGTCCTGTACTCACGTATATATATTTATATATGCATGTATATATACATGTAGATGTAGGTACGTACATATATGTTTGTATGCATGCATATATTTTATTTATTACATTATTGTCTGACAGCGCATAAATTTTAGTTTTTAATCACAATATTTATTGATAGTAATTTAGTTATTATTTTTAAATATTTTATAATTATTAGATGTGTACTTAAATCTAAAATATGAATAACGAATATTTAGTTAAATAATTTGGTAATTAAATTTTTGGACTATAACTGAGTTATGGATATTTGTGAGTTTATTGTGTTTTTTTAAGCCATATTATATATTCATAAATATCTCTAATAGTTGACTTTGTTCTATTATAGCTATTTTCAATTGATAATTGTAGTAGTATTTTTCATTGATAAAATATATTCGTAGTTTTCATTGTTAAAGAATTTTCCATTTG
Source organism: Octopus sinensis (assembly GCF_006345805.1). NCBI lineage: Eukaryota > Metazoa > Mollusca > Cephalopoda > Octopoda > Octopodidae > Octopus > Octopus sinensis. Next base: position 78,517,563 of record NC_042997.1, read on the forward strand.
TTTATTATTAGTTTAGTTAATGACACGATTTTTGAAAAATAAGTAAACCTTTTTATTAAATATATTTTAATATTTTAATAATTTAGTCGTTAAAGTTTCTAGTTTGATAATAGAGTTTTTTATAAGAAAAATTATTATTTTATTTATTTCTTTAAAAATATTGTTTAAATATATTTGCTTATTTATTTAACTATTATCATTAACCTGAAGATTGACTATAACTATAATTCGAATTTTTAATTGAACTTAAATTATTGTAATTCGAATTAGGTTATGGCCATGAAACGTACGTAGTGGTTTTACTTATTATCTTATATTAAACATTTTAATAGTTTTTGATAGTTATATTTTTTTTAATTAAAAATTTAAAAATTTATTAATTTAAAATTTTAAAATATTTAAAAAATTAAAAATTTATAAATATAAATTTTTAAAATTTTAAATTAAATAATTCAAATTTTAAATTTCATATTTTATATATTTTGTATATCATATTAATTATGTTTATTTTTATGTTTTGGTTTATGTTTTTCATTGTTTGATTTGCCTAATAGTGGTTTTATCTCTAATTTAATTTATATATATATATATATATATATATATATATATATATATATATATATATAAAGGGTAAAGACCCCCTTCGGTCATGAATGACCATGGGATTGCACCTAGAAAGTTACCCTCCTAGACACAAGTCCGGGCAAGGTTGTTTATGGAAGACCAGCAGTCGCCCATGCATACCAGCCTCCCCTCTTCACGCCACCAGTGTTATCCGAGGGAATATGTATGTTTGTGTATGTTGATATATATATGCACATTTTAATAAAAATATGTATTGCAGTGTAATATTTATAACAGGTGTAATTCCTATGAATTAATTTATACTTTCTTCATTAATGTCAATATGTATTTTATTCAATGTAAGGTTTTTCCTCGGATTTTATAATTTTTATAAGCTTTTTTATATATATATACATATATTTTTGACCTTTTTGTTTATCGCTCGAAGATTGACCGTTTTTTTCTAAAGGGCCAATCAAACAAGTCCATTTCTTTTTAAAGGTGTAGCGTTTGTAAGAGTCTAGATTGAATTGATATATCAGTTCCATTCTAGCAAAAACTGTCTGATGAACGGCAACGAGAAACTCAGAGTAACAGATTTTGTTGAATTTTCTGCTGCTTAAAATAAAGTATATATATATATATATATATATATATATTGTGTGTGTTCTTATATGTATGCATTATGAGCATAACCACATCCCCACAACAGACATTCATGTAAACAGTTTTCTAGTTTTTCTACCACAGACCGTTTGATGACTATCTAGCTCTGATTCTTTTTTTTTGTAAGAAATGTACCTCATAGAATTTATTCTGATTATTCTTTTACGTGTTTCAGTCATGTAACTGCGGCCATGCTGGGGTACCGCCTTTAGTCGAACAAATCGACCCGAGGACTTATTCTTTGTAAGCCTGATACTTAATTATCAAGGAATTTATGAATGGCGGCTCAGTCCTTATGTATTTACTCAAAATAGAATGGAAATCCGCCAGTAGATAAGCCATCTTTTGACATGAAGAAGAGAAGTGTTCCAGTGGAACTGATAATAAAAATATAAACATCTTGTGTTGGTCCTCCGACATGTGACCTTCCATGAGTAACAAACCGGTTTTTGCAAGTGCATTACGACCAAAGAATGCGCAGATATGCGGGTGAGATTATTTCTGGTCACTCTATTAAGCAGAACAACTTCCTAGGGTTCTCTATTCGCTAGGCAATCCGAATTTTCTCGGACTGCAGGCTGTCATTCCTGGTTAGAGACCGACATTTCCTTCTGTTCATTGCAAACTGTTCCTAATTAATGCCGATAATTCAAAGACTAAAAATTATCTCTTTAGGTTTGTGCTGGGGTCTCTTACCGAATATTAATTCACCATAAGGCAACTACGTCGAAAACCTGACAACATCAAGTCGAATTATATAACCAACTCGCACCATATCTTTTTTATGAGGCAACCTTTCATACTGAGAGAACTCGCCCTTTCAGTTCAATATCATGCGCAAAATATTTTTGACTGACATTTAATATTAGTCTTAACCATCTTTCAAGTATTTTGATGTGTCGTTGATACACTGTAATTGTCTCTAACGATTTGAGAAGGGATTGATGAGGCAATCGTAGATCCAAAGCTTGGTGGAAATTTTCAAGTTACCTTCTCATCAGATTCGTTTCTCAAGTCTCCCAAACACGAGTGAAATATTTTCAATCTTCAAGCTGACTTCAGAATATAAGGGTCTATCGCTTGAGACATAGCTGCCAAGGCGCTAAAAAAATTCAACAATATCAAGACTGGTCTGTTGGACAAGTATACTTGGTGTCGTATACAATTCACTGGGAACACGTGTAAACCTGGGATGTTTAGGTTAATTACAAATCCAAAAGCAGAAGAGGCACTGGAAAAGTTCTTTCTCAGAGAGGGTCACAAGTTATAAAATTCCTCAATTTAGCATTGAAAAAGCTCGGATTAAACAGATAACCCACTGTGCGATAACGAACAATATTACTTAGATTACAGTCCGGAAATGCATGAGCCATTATGTCTACATGAATAAAGTTGCTGCAATCCCTGCTTAATACCGTTGCCCACAAGAACAGGTTACGACTGAGCACCATTTGAATTGAATTACACTTTCATACAAGTGTGTAATTCAACAAACATAAAAAACTTAGGTGAATACCCCAACCTTCCTAGGATTTTCCAAACTGCATTTCTCTTCACCATATCAAAAGCTTGAGTTAAGCCAACAAAAACTAGGTAAACGAGAAATCTGTTCACAAATCTTGAAAGAGTTTGACACTAAAATCGGATGGTTGAATAGATTGATAGATAGACAGACAGACAGACAGACAGAAGGCAGACAGGCAGGCAGGCAGACAGACAGACAGACAGACAGACAGACAGACAGACAGACAGATAGATAGATAGATAGATAGATAGATAGATAGATAGATAGATAGATAGATAGATAGATAGATAGACAGATAGATAGATAGACAGACAGATAGATAGATAGATAGATAGATAGATAGATAGATAGATAGATAGATAGATAGATAGATAGATAGATAGATAGATAGATAGATAGATAGATAGATAGATAAGGACAAGATCGTTAATTTAAATATCGATCCTATCAAGTGGCCATCATGGGAATAAAAACCTTCAAAGGTAATAATTATTATAAACATTATATTTTAGGGTATCTAAGAGATGCTGCCACGCTGGATACCCTAGATTATAATTTTAGATAGATAGATAGATAGATAGATAGATAGATAGATAGATAGATAGATAGATAGATAGATAGATAGATAGATAGATAGATAGATAGATAGATAGGTATCGTGAGTGTGTATTCATACAAATATGCGTCTGTGTGTTTCTGTTAGTGTGTAGTAACAAATATTCTAGGAAATGTTTATTCTACAACACACCCAGAAATGATATACTTCACATTTTTTATTGATGCCAGTATTTATACCTATTCACAAAATGCACAAACACACAAGCACATACAGAAGCACTCAACTATACGCACACGCAGGCCTACACGCACACACAGATACACACACACATGCTAGTGTGTGTGTGTGTGTGTGTGTAAATTTGTTTATGTATATATGCGTGTATATATGCGTTTGTTACATTAGTGTTGCCTTACATTTTCTGAACTGAAAACCAAATAATGGCAAATCCTCTTCCAATGATCAAAAGGAGATTTCAGAAAAATCGTAATGAAATTAGTAAAGGATATAGATGTGGGGGAGATGGAGAGATAAGAAATAAGAAATAGTATTGGGGAAGATAGGCAGAAAAATATTTAAACAATTTGAATTTGGCAAAGATAAGTAATGTACGAAATCACTAATATTTTGAGAAATCTTGGCAAAGGTCATTATTACAAGGATTTTTTAAAAGCATTTAATATTTCTCTTTTTCTTTTTCTTCGTTTTTATATGGCATCTTGGTGAATAACAGTGTTGTTAGCTTATAGGCTCAGAACAACTTGTTAGTCACGAGTTCACTTCTTTCCGACGGCGACGTGTATCAAGGGATTGCATGGTCAAACTCGTGCGAAATGATACACGTTCTTCATGTGTTCGTGTGTTTGTGTGTGCGTGCGTGCGTGCGTGCGTGCGTGTGCGTGTGTGTGTATGTAGGTGAAGGCGCGTGGCTTAGTGATTAGGGTCTCTGTCTTACGATCGTAAGGTCGTGAGTCGATACCTGGCGTCGCGTTGTATCCTTAAGCAAGACACTTTATTTCACGCTGCTCTTGTCCATTCAGCTAGCAAAAATGAGTAATAGCTGTAATTCAAAGGGTCACCCTTGTCACAATTTGTGTCACGCTGAATATCCCTGAGAAATACGTTTAGAGTACGGATGTTTGTGGAGTGCCCGGTCACTTACATGTTAATTTCACGAGCAGGTTGTTCTGTTAGTGTATGTATATGTATGCATATGAACGTATGTATATATATATATGTACATATATATATATATTATATATATATATATATATTATATATATATATATATATATATATTTAGTGAGGGAAGAAATGGAGCTGAACGAAGATTTTACAAAATTCCTTTTTATTATTTTCTACATATGTTTCAAAGGCTGCAAATTTCCTAATTCGGATTGAATAAGGAGACCATTTTGCAGCTTTCTCTTCAGGAAAATCCAGGAACTTAAATCTCCAAACAAATGCGCAGCAAGCTTTTCGACAAACGCTCTCTAGGAGCCCATGGTATGAATGGCACAAAACTGTCTCTCAATATGCGTTGACGTCAGGGTGGGTGAGAGCCGACGAAAAAGTCCGTTGAGATAATTCGAGGTCAAAATCCGGTTAACATTGGGGAGGGGAAGAATTACAGAAAACCAAAGAGTGTGAATATGTTCTGTATAACTAGTGTTAATATTCGAATTGTTTTAAGAATGAAAGCTATCGTATTTGGGTGTGAGAAACTACCTACATGTATGTGTGTGTGCGCCTATGTATGTGTGGCAGTATGTTTAGGAAGCAGCTAGGGAGAAATATATTGCAGCTATTGATGGTCAAGCAGCTGATAAAAACCTGTGTCTGTGTGTTCGTCTGTGACCAGTTTATAGAGAGATGAATTGTCAACAAGGGGAGTGTAATCCCTGATAGTGTTTCTAAATAAGTAGCAGATCATACGCTAAAAGGGGAGTAATTTCCCCTTTCAAATTTAATTCAAAATTTTTTCCAAATTTTTTTCAAAAATTTTTTTCTTTCTTAGGACATCAAGGTGTTAATTATCTTAGACTTCAATTGTATGCAAGAAATGTATGCCGTCTCCAGTGGGGACATCTAAAAGAGTTTTGCAAAATCGAGTTAACTAGTTGCCCTCGGGCGAACAAAATGTGAAAAAGTTCAGAGTTGCAAAGATTACAGATTCTTTTGCCTCTATCAAACGGTACAGACACCGATTAAATCGACCATTCCAGTCTAAAGGCTGAATTCGCGTTCTTCAAACGCCAGACTAATTTACTTAGTCCGGTCGCGTGTTGCTTTCCAAAATCGCGAAACGTTGTGAAGTGGTTCGATATTCTAACGGCCAATTTTGATGATGACGCTCCGATATACAAGTAGACATCTGATTCAGTATAAACTCTGCATTGGTAAATGGCATTTCTAATCTTGGAATTACTAGATAAGAACCTTATTCTATTGGGATTGGCTTCCGATATTAATACGGCGTTCTTATTACTATGATGATTGTAAGAACTACGGCTGTCTTCGACATTATACACCCCATTATCAATACTATTTAATGGAATATCACCTGTATATTCCCTGCCACTGAGATCGCTGTGATTGCTAATGTCCGTGATGCTACTGTTGTTAAAACCGCTGCTAAAATTGTTATTGGGACTCCCTACATTAATGACTTGGACAGTGCTCTCATCCCTATTACCATTACTAACGTTAATGCCGCCACCATTGCTCTTATCCTTATTCCTATTATTAACTCCATGGCTGGTATGGAGATTCCTAATTTCTGTGCCGGTTCTATTATCATTATTATTATTATTATTATTATTATTATTATTACTGCGCGTTATTCTGGCATTAGACGGAGCTGCGTCTCCGAACGTGGGTGAGAGGGTCTTATTTATATATATATATAAACAAGAAAAAAGCAACAAAAATGGATTAGTTTTTCAGTACAATTGTTTCATACGAAGACCAGCTTTATTAAAGGCTGCAAATATTGCAGCAAATACAAGTGACCCGTACTCATCAGCCGAAACACATATGAGTTCTCCAAACATCTTCTCTAATGTTGCACAGTCTTATAACAGCTCCTCATATCTCCAGAAATCAAACCTACATCATTATGAATGGATTTACATTTTCTGTGAAGCTATCAGATTTTTTAAAAAACTTTTTAAGACCTGTTATAAGACTGTGCAACATTAGAGAAGATGTTTGGAGAACTTATGTGTGTTTCGGCTAATGAGTACGAGTCACTTATATTTGCTGCAATACTTGCAGCCTTTAACAAAGCTGGTCTTCGTATGAAACAATTGTACTGAAAAATTAATCCATTTTTGTTGCTTTTTTCTTGTTTATAATCACCCCGCATTATCTTATGGTTAATACGATATAGATTTCTGGTGCATCTAAGTTAAGTACCGCATTCATGTGAATTCAACAGAACTCAATTGAATCTTAATTGCTTTTACTATATATATATATATATATATAGAGAGAGAGAGAGAGAGAGAGAGAGAGAGAGAGAGAGAGATTAGGCAAGAAGTTGTTAGTTTGTCATGGGCCAAAAAAAATTCAACTTTTTGCCTAATGCAAGCCTGTTGCAGTCTCATCTTTTACATTATTTCAGTATTACGTTCAAAAGTGAAACAATAACATCTCCATTCTAACATGGAATAATACTTTCAGTTTTAATACTTCCACTATTAATACTGTCTACATGTATATAACAGATACATAGTGAAACTATTAATACTGAAACTATTATATAATATATCTGAATATATATATATATATATCAACAATTGAGGGTAAAATTAATTAATTAATCAATTTCACCAAGTGTTCAGTATGTAAAGGACCATTTAAGGCGAATTCAAAATATTACATTATATAATTAGGGCTTAGTAAAATAAATTACTTTGCCACATACTGAACTTAGTAGAAATAGCAGCCAAAAAAATTTTTTTAGCTATTTCTACTACTTAAAGAAAATTTCTCTCAGATAATGTTTACTCCAGACAGCTCACGAAGGTTTGGAGGTAAATACAGAAAAATATCACAAGTACATAGATCGTTTAAGTACGTCAACGTTTCAAGATTAGCCAAATAAAATCAGCATTTCTTTCGTCAGCTCAAAATTTCTTAATTTGGATTTGGAAACACTAAAAAGAAGGAACTTTACCTATCAGCGAACTTGTCGCTTCAGATGAACCACTCCAACTAACAGTGTCAACAAACTCAAAATGCGCAGGCGTAAATTTCTGTACTCCGCTTCCACCCACGTGGTCTATCTAGCAAACATTATATATATATATATATATATATATATTATATATATATATAGGCGCAGGAATGGCTTTATAGTAAGTAGCTTGCTTATCAGCCACATGGTTCCGGGTTCAGTCCCACTGCATGGCACCTCGGGCAAGTCTCTACTACTATAGCCTCGTGCCGACCGAATCCTTGTGGCTGGATTTGGTAGAAAGCGGTCCGTTATATATATATATATATATATATATATATATATATATATATATATATATTATATATATATATATATATATATGGGAAGACAGCAAAAGAATGAAAGAGGCCCCGATATTATGTAAATAGAAGAATTTATCTGTAAATATGATATGTGACAATTATTCGGTAGCCATGATAAAACTCCGAGTTTCGGATGTCGGGGCCGAAACCCACGGCGGCATCTCTTCATTTTTTTCGATGGCCCGATAACGATGGCCCCGACATCTGAAACTCGGAGTTTTATCATGGCTACCGAATAATTGTCACATATTATATTTACATATATATATATATATATATATAAATTAATTAAGGGTAGAAATTGATATTAGTCAATTTAAACCAGTGGTCTAGCATATTAAAAAGAATCCGAAGATTAAAATATTATATATACCAATTAAGGACTGAACACGAAAAGTGGACAGTCAACATGCTAGATATAGACGTCAAATGGCGATTTGACGTCTATATCTAGCATGTTGACTGTCCACTTTTCGTGTTCAGTCCTTAATTGGTATATATATATATATATATATATATATATATATATATATATATATATATATATATATATATATGCGTGTTTGATTTTGTACCCCCCACCATCGCTTAACAACCGCTACTGGTGTCTTTATGTCCCCGTAACCTAGCGTTTCGGCAAAAAGTGAGCTATAGAATAAGTACTAGGCTTACAAAGAATTAGCTCTGGGGTCGATATGTTCGACTAAAGGCTGGTCCCATCAAATGATTGAAATAATATATATATATATATATATATAATGGGTAACTTAAATATGGCACCATGCTAGAGATAGTAGTCAAAACTTGACTCTAAAGCCACGTCAGGTATTCATACACCACCAGGAGAAAAGACAGAGACATATAATCTAGCAAAAAATTAATTTCTCCTGGTGCTCTATGAATACTTGATGTGGTTTAGAGTCAAGTTTTGACTGCTATCTGTAGCGTGGTGGTATCTTTTAGATACCCTTAATTATACTTTTTTTTTTACTTTACGCTTGCATATTTTGAGATACTCGTAAATTTATGCTAAGGAATACTGTCGCTGATGAGAGCAGTAGGTAATTGTTTTAAAAATTTAGGCTTGAAACACGATTGTGTACGCAGTTAACCAAAAATCGTTCATTCATTATTTTTCTTTTGCTCGCCTACAATATAGTGTGTTATTCTCGGAGATTTCTTGCAGTGCATGGTGAGTCGTAAAGCCGATCCCTTGTTATAATCACGTATATAATTATAAAATATTTTGTAAAATTTACCTACGAAGTCTTTAATTCCGCACTGACCACCTGGTAAAATTATTATTGATTTTACCCTTTTATTATAATTAATATTTGTATAAATATATATATTTATATATATATATATATATATATATATATATATATATATATATACACGTACATACATACACTCTCACACAAATGAACCCACACATACATTCCTACACACACACACGCACGTACAAGCACACACACACGCACGTACAAGCACACACGCACTAGGTTAAACAGTTGCCCGCCACCCACCCACACTCTACGCATACACACACGAACACACACATGCACACACACACACACACTACAAACAACACACACACATGATACATATAGCCCTTTGTTTTTTTGACCCGGCTTTGACCTGGCCTGATACAAACAGCTAGTAGTCATTGACAGCTAGCTTTGTCATTGCCTTTATTCACCAAAAATACACACACACACACACACACGCACGCACAAACACACTTGTCATCTTGCACACACACACACACACACACACACACACACACACACGCATTCCTTTTTTGGAACTCTCTGCCTTGTAAAACCATGTTTCGACCACCTTCACTTTCTGTTCTTTCAACATGTGATCTCTTGAGCACTACCATCTCAAATATTTTCTCCTCTGTCTTCCCTCCTTGGGATCTTTCCTTCTCCTTGTTTCCGACGAAGAGCTCCGCTCGAAACGTTAAACCCTCCTTCCCTTCTTTCCTGAGCGTCAATAATACTTTAATTGTTCCACGTCCTGCGTTGCTGTGTTTTTTTCTCATTTTTTTTCTTTTTTCTGTGTTTTCTTGTTTGGATTAACTTTATATATATATAATATATATATATATATATATATATATATATATAATATATATATATATATATATATATATATATATTATATATATATATAAGTGTTAAATATAGGTTGGTTAAAATTTTCGAAATATAGGCTTAAGCATTATTTTCGATGATGATATAACTAAAGCCAACACATTTGGGATATTATCCTTAACTTATATAATGATTCATATTTCTCATACCATAAACTCTCAACTAATCTAAAATTTATTACCTCTTTCAGTAATTATTACAAGGAATTTAATTAGAAATATTTCACTTAGACTCTATAGATTATCTGCTAGCGATGATATTTTCAACCATAAAGCTGAATTTTATAACTCTGCCTTACTTAAAGCAAACTATAAAGAAAAAATTACCTATATTAACCCTCTTGCCATTAATTCTACCTCTATTAATCAGGACATGAAAACACGTCATAGCAGTAATAATATAAATTTCATTTCGAATAACAACACTAAAGCGAAAAATGTAATTTTGCAGCGTAAATGGATAACCGTTCTTTAAGTCTCATTTTTCGTGATATAAGTAAATTTAGGACTTTTAAAGATAATTACCCTAGTTATATCCTAATAAAACTGTTCGGCTGATAATTCCATATGGTAAGCAGATCAAATCCAGCTTCTCTTATCAGATTCCTGAAGCTATAGAAAAGAATTTCCCCAAAAATTCAAGATACTAATCGAATATTAATTCACACCGAATTAGAATAGAGCTTTCTAGCGCCAAAAACCTTTCACAAATCATCTCGTCGCATAACGATAAGTTATTAAATACAAATCCACTTAATGAAAATAATAACATTGATATTATTTACACTAACCATTCTTTGAACAATAATAGCAACAACATTATTATTTCTGATATAAATTCGAATCGCATTCGTTTCCTTAGCAGTAATTCTAAGACTAGAAACTCTGTTTATCAATGTAAAATTACTTTCGGTTCTGATGTCTTTTTTACATAGGTAGTTCTTCATCTCAGTTGTCCAAAAGAATATCTAGCCATTACTCGACATTTAGACATATTAATATACGCAACAATACTGGGCTTAGTAAATTAATTTGGTCTCTAAAGGATGATAATAAACAATTTGATTTGGAATGGAATATTCTATCTAGATCCTTTCCATACGATAAAGGTAAATCTTTTTGTGCGCTCTGTAACGAAGAACAATATCTCATTCTGTTCTCGGAGAATTCTCTTGTAAACACGTTTAAAGAACGTGTTTATCGTGGCAAACATTGGCAAAAACATACCTTTAATTCCTATAAGTAATTTCTACCAATCTATAAAATTCAACCTTTAACTGTCTTCTTACATTTCATTTTCACTACATATATCTAATACCAAGCTTTTAAGCTTCATTCCCATTCATCTATCACACTATATTTCTCCACTCTTAATTTTCTGTTAATTTCTTTCTTTCTCCTTGTTCTCTTTCTCTAAATTACCTTTGACGTTTTTTAAAAAGAATAACGTACCAGTGTTCCTTTCATCATATATGTGGTAATCACATTAGGTTAAAATGGCTTATTGATGCGTTTTGTTTCTTTTTTTTCGTAACGAGATGTTTGCATTGTTTTACATCATTTTATTCCTTCCGGAATACTATCAATGTTTCTTCGAAACGTATGTCGGAAGTATAAAGATTTGAATAACACCTGCGTTTAACCCCATTTCTTTATTTATCTATGTTATACAAAAACATTTCACTTAACCCTAGAATGTCTACCTTTATAAGTAGACTGTAACATCCTTCGCACTTATGTGAATTTTTGCTACCTTGGTAACTGTTTATTTATTTTTCCTTGTTATTTATACACATTGAAAAAATACACATACATTTATATGTGTATGTGTATATATATATGGTGGTTGTCTACTCCTTATACAGAGTTTGACCACCTCCTATACATACACCTCAGCACCATCATGGTGTCTGATGTGGCTTTTTAAACCAGACAATTGTTTTACATCATTTTATTCCTTCTGGAATAATATCAATGTTTTCTTCGAAGCATATGTCGGTAGTATAAAGATTTGAATATCACCTGCGTTTAACTCCATATATTTATCTATCTATGTGATACAAAAACATTTTACCAAAACCTGGAATTTCTGCCTTTATAAGTAGGCTGTTACATCCTTGGTACTTGTGAGAATTTTCGCTTCCCTGGTAACTATTTATTTATTATTTCCTTGTTATTTGTAAACATTGAAAAAATACACATACATTTATATACACTTCAACCAGGCTTCCATATAACCTGCTCATAAAATAGTTACTACACATGGAGTTATTTGATATAAACGCATCTATTAAGAATATACCCATTACCCTAAGGAAGGTTTTCCTTAAGCAACTCATTAGTAAGACAAACTCCTTTATTAGTAAGACAAACTCCTTTATTAGTAAGACAAACTCCTTTATTATGACTTGCCTTCTTCGATAATAAAGACATTAAACACCCCTCTAACGATCTAACTTCTGAATTCAAAAAGTTGTTTAAATCTAAAACCAATCCTCCACCTAACCCAAGATTGAGTCAGTTTGAAGACGATCTCTGGTCTATCGTGAGAAATGTGAAATTCCACCGTTCACCCTTAAACATAAACATCTGAGGTATCTTCACAATATCACGAAAGAAATTCAAAGCATGAATTGGATACTGGTTCAATCGGATAAAACAGGAAACTTATACAGACTTACCAAGGATTATTATCTAGAATCGCTTAGAAAAGAAACACAAAAGAATTATAGGATTACCGGTAAAAGTGCAATCAAAAAATCCAACCTTGAGGCAAAGAAAATTATGGAGAAATATGACTTACAGATGAATACTGAACCCCTTGATCCCAAACAGCCTCGTTTTATTTTAAAAGATCACAAACAATTTTTTTTTAATAACCCAGCCTTACGACTTATTTGTCTTTCTAGCTCTGATATCGGTGTACTTAGCGAAAATATTCTAGATAAATATATTCCTACCTTAGTTTAAAAAATAAATAAAGCTTAATTTATGATCTAATTCGTTGCAAGTGGTCGACTGGTTTAATTCTATTAATAACAAGAAGTGAACTAAGTTTATCCAGTTTGACATTTCTAGTTTCTATTCCTCTAACAACCCAATTGTACTCAACAAGGCACTCTGGCTCGCACACAACAAAGCAGGTCTCACCAGCGATGAAATTAATGCCGTGTTAGCCGCCAGAAAATCTATTATTAAATTTGATAACAAGCTGTGGATCCGTAATGATATGCCCGACAGTTTTGATGTCACGATGGGCAGTTCTGATTCAGCAGAAATCGTTAATTTGGTCGGTATATATATCCTTTATGAGATGGCTGACCAATTCCCAAACATCAATGGAGGTCTATATCGTGATGATTGTCTACTCTACCTTCAAAATGTGTCTAACCAAAAATTACAAAGGGTTAAACGTTTTTGAAACATGGGCTTAAGCATTGTTTTTGATGATGATATAACTAAAGCCAACTTTTTGGATATTACCCTTAACTTACATACTGATTCATATTTCCCATACCATAAACCCTCAACTAATTTCAAATATATCAGCTCTTTCAGTAATCACTTGTTGTTGTCTGGTTACATTTTTTACAAACAAGGAGTCCTCACTGGATTCAGGATGTTGGCCTGCTTGCGGTTCAGCAATATTGTTCACATTTTTTTTTATTTTTTACTTGTTTCAGTCATTTGACTGCGGCCATGCTGGAGCACCGCCTTTTAGAGTGGTGAAAGAGTACAGCAGGGATCACCACCATCCCCTGCCGGAGCCTCGTGGAGCTTTTAGGTGTTTTCGCTCAATAAACACACACAACGCCCGGTCTGGGAATCGAAACCGCGATCCTCCGACCGCAAGTCCGCTGCCCTAACCACTGGGCCATTGCGCCTCCACATTAAGTGAAATTATTTTTTCTCATTGTGAGAAGTACAGTTTGGGGGCGTATCCTTCAACCAAAAGTTGTTCACTTTATTTATATATTAGTGTATGTTGTAAAAACATACACTAGTATGTTTTTACAACATCCCGCCTTGGTATTGAATGAGGCGTGAGTGATGGCGGAATATACGGGTACAAGCGATGTTGAGGAGGAATAGTGACAAGAGGTTGAAAAGCCTCAGTGTTACAATGTTTATTGTATAATGTTTAATGTTTATTGCATGTTATTGTGTTTAAGAGGCTTAACACCCCAATTCAAAAATTGTAAAACTGAAATAAGAGGTTCATTACCTCGTTTTGTCTTTTTCTGTGAAAAAAAAAGAAGAGAAAAGCAAATCGGCGGGCGCTTTTTATCTTCTCTCATTATTATCATTCTTTTCATCATTCACCTCATCAATGTCTTTATCCAGCCCGCATGCTACTCTGTATCATGCCTTTATGGCAAAATTTTTTTAATAAAGTAGCTTGCTTACCAACCACATGGTTCCGGTTTCCGTCCCACTGCGTGGCACCTTGGGCAAGTGTCTTCCACTATACCCTCGGGCCGACCAAAGCCTTTTGAAACTGAAAGAAGCCCGTCGTATATATATATGTGTGTGTGTGTGTGTGTGTGTGTGTGTGTGTGTGTGTGTGTGTGTGTGTGTTTGTCCCCCCAACATCGCTTGACAACCGATGCTGGTGTGTTTACGTCCCCGTAACTTAGTAGTTCGGCAAAAGAGACCGATAGAATAAGTACTAGGCTAACAAAGAATAAGTCCTGGGGTCGATTTGTTCGACTAAAGGCGGTGCTCCAGCATGGCCGCAGTCAAATTACTGAAACAAGGAAAGGAATAAAAGAGTATATATGTATATATATATACATATATATATATATATATTATATATATATATATATATATATATATATATATATATATATATATATATATATATATATATACACACACACACATATATATATATATAGTTGAAATTTATAGAAAAACAAAACAAGAATTTAATGGCATGAAAACATACGAAATCATTGCTCGGAATAATCTTGAAAAAGCATAAACTATTAGATGCATATTTCAATAGAAAAAAATAATATTTTATCTTAATGACCTACTAGTAAGTATACTACTTTTGGTGAGTATTATTACATGAAACTATTGTAAACGCGGTAACTATGCTCATAAAGAAACATTAAATTAGCAGCTGCAAGCGAGCAGTTTTAAATTAAGTATGGTGAGGTTAACAGAGTGTGGTGGTGGTAGTGGTAGTGGTGGTAATTGAAATTGACTTGCTGCAACTTTCCCCTGAATTGTAAAGCTGAGTAACGAGGTCAAGTTCCCATATAACTAATTGCATACAGTATACCTAGAGCATCTGCACCTTATTTTTCGTTGATGTTTTCTACGCTTTTTAGTAAGGAAGTTATTTTATTACAAGGTACTCTACATAGCGCTTCCATGCCTTAATAGTTGAAGCTTGCACAGAGGATGTAACATTTATAAATATTTCCGGAAGATGATCCGTTACAGTTTTCCTTGGTGATTTAACGCGTCAGTCGAGCTGTGTCTCCTATCAAACGTGAAGTCTGAGATCTGGAGTGCAGTCTGATATTCATAGTTTTCCATAGTTTTGTAACAAACTTAGAAATCAATAATTATTAAAGTTTTCAAATTAACTAATGAATTATTGGAAACTACATTACAAAGACATAAACAATTTTTAGTATTTAGATTCGCGTGAGTTCTAATGCCTTATACACTGGATTTACTTACCTATTAGCTTTCATCGTCGATAAGATCCATATTAAGTATGTACGCAGATGATTAACTGATTACACTACAAGTCTATTAACTTGTGTTAGTGCCATCATTACTAATTTCAAATTTTGGCACAAGGCTAGTAAGTTCGGAGAGGAGTAAGTCGATTATATCGACCCCAGTGTTCAGCTGGTTCTTATTTTATCGACTGCGAAAGGATGGAAAGCAAAGTCGACCTTGGTTGGATGTGAAATCAGGACGTAAAGACGGGCGAAATACCACTAAGCATTTTTTCCGGCGTGCTAACGCCTTCAGTGCCGTCATTATTATTCTTTTCTAAGGCGATGAGCTGGCAGAATCGTTAGCAAGCCGGACAAAATGCTTAGGGGTATTTCGCCGGTCGCTACATTCTGAATTCAAATTCCGCCGAGATCGACTTTGCTTTCCATCCTTTCGGGGTCGATAAATTAAGTACTAGTTGCGTACTGGGGTTGATCTCATCGACCGGCCCCCTCCCCCAAAACATCGGGCTCTGTGCCTAGAGTAGAAAAAATTATTATTCTTTTCTACTCTAGGCACAAGGCCCGAATTTTTTTGTGAGGGGGCAACTGGTACTTAATTTATCGATCTCAAAAGGAATTTGAACGACAGACGAAGTGTCGTCATTATTATTACCATAATTATTGTTTAGTTCTATTTCAGATTAAAGCAAATAAAGTATATAAAATTCCAGAAAAAGTTATATTGGCCTACAGTCCACAATCTTAGATAAACTACGCAACTATTAATTCTCTGTGGTCACTTAAGCCATAAAAATAACAACCAAATCACTCTCAAATCATTCCAAATTGTCTTTAAAATAAAGGAAAAGCATTAGTTACCGTAGACCCTGAATGCATTTCTATCGCAAAAAATAAAAGACTAGTTTGTCACATTTTAGAACACCTATAAGCATAGTGTTTACTCTTTAAGGGCTGATCTGGGGTGGAACAACAACAAGGAAGCCTTTGGAATCAAAGGACGAAGAAAAAGGATTATGCATACATAAATAAACTGTCCATTTTTTGTGATAGTGAGAGAAACGGTCAATGTTTTGAAAACTAACGTAGAGTCCTGTTATAACAAATGAAATATCATGAAATATAGAAAATATATCACCAGCAAATTATTTTCGTAAATTGATCAAATTAAGATCTTTTTGTCTGCGTGGAATTGCAAACTATAAAGTTTCTGCCTGTGGTGTTATATTTAGAGAATTTGCAAAATGAAATATCGATACAATTTTTAACGCTGTTTTATGTTTTATTTTTTTAAAGTCAGTTGCACTAGTTACATCTATGACGATTCTCCATGCTTTTCTGGTAAACGGCTAATCATTTTTGAAGAGACTGTAATAAAATTTAGTGTCTCGCGACATTTTTCCTCGGGCAGTGTTTCTATATATAATTTATAGTAATTCGATGTAAAGTAAATTCAACCTCCCTTTTTTCATTTTTTACACTCTTCTCTCTCTTTCTCTCTCTCTCTCTCTCTCTCTCTCTCTCTTTTTCTGTCTCTCTCTCTCAATCTAATTATCTTCCTGTCAGTCTGTCTGTCTATCTATATACCTATCTATCTCACTATTTATGTACCTATCTATCTATTTGTCTATATCCCTCTCACTCTCTTGTCTTGATCCATTGTAGTTTAAAAACAAAACATGGAATCTTAAAGTGTTTTGTTGAAATCAGAGCATTATTATGAATCGATGTTAAATACTATATATGTAGTGAGAAAAGAGATTCCAAAATTTTACTTCATGCGTAGATGTTAATGCTTAAAAAAATTAGTTTCCTTTGCTTACGTTGAAAATTATTTTAGATCAGATTAAAACTGTATTATGTCTACTGTTATCAGACTCAAAACATTGAGTTTTCTTTGCAGTTTGCTTATTACTAGTTCTATGCTAGCTCCGATAAGTACGTGACGGATTTCAAGAAAGAAGAAAACCGCTTCCACCACAATATTATTCTTCAACAAAACTGTCTGTGGTAAGTAAATGTGTTTTAAATAAAGAACATATAAATATGTTTTCTTCTAGTCAATTAATTAGTTACACTGAAGTAACGTGTATTATATAAACATTTCTTTATTGAGGCAGAATCAGTTGTTTATATCTTGTTCTTACATAAACGGTTTTGTACCTAAGAAGATAGCAATAGTAAATGTTAAAGTATATCAGAAAATAAGATGACTTCCTGTTGATTACTCTTTTCTTTCCCCCTCTGCCCTTCCTCAATTTCTTTGTACCTGAGTCAATCTATGTATTTATTTTTCTCTTTTGTTTGTGTGGAGGAATTTGAACTGTTGTCCCTTTATTTACCATTTGAGTTTATATATCTGAAAGTAGAAACTTTTGATTTTGGTGCATCATTTAGTTACTAATTGGCTGGTTTACCTTTTTATTTTATATTTGGAATTTATCAGCTCAGCATCAACACGATGTATCAAAAGCAGATACCTTAAAGTATTGGTTAGGCATTGCAGGATATTTACAGTAGTAAGTGTTCTATTCAGGCCTTTCTCGTCAATTTTCTATTTGTATTTGTACCCGAGTTTTAACCCACAAATTAATTCTTTGAATTAGTCAAAGAAATCAACACTTTTAAAAAGCAGGATGTATTCGATTTGGTTGATTGCTGCACATTATTAACAATATGGTACTGAATGTGGGTGAATCTAAAGTAAAATCATTCTGAGAGAATTGAGTTAGCAATCGTAGCGAAAAAATAGTACTCATAAGCCACTCATTAAAGACTAAACGTTTCTGTCAATTTGTTGCTTTCAAAACTTGCTTTGTATCCTTGAACAAGCAATAACAGAAAGTAATCTAGATTTCCGTATCTGAAAAATAAATAACAAACCCGCTTTACTATAAAGCTGAAGGTGATAGGAAATTATATACGGCCGTGAAACAAACTGAAGAAGAAAAGGACATATCATTTACTTGGCTTGAAGTTGGTCCTAGACAGCTAAATTAAACAGCATTGGGGGATAGGTGCTTCATTGAAACATACTTTCAGCTACACGTCTACATATACCCTGATACGCCGACTTTGCCTTTCATCCTTTCGGGGTCGATAAATAAAGTACCAGTTTCGCACTGGGGTCGATGTAATCGACTTAATCCCTTTGTCTGTCCGTGTTTGTCCCCTCTATGTTTAGCCCCTTGAGGGCAATAAAGAAATATATAAACATACTGTAATCGTTTTCTCATATCCCACCCTTAAGAAGATCGGGAAACAAAAGGTCATGGCAAACTTCCGAAAACAAAGCAACGCAACATCTTCGTAAAAACTAAAACATTGACCGGTTTCCATCCTACGAATACGATTTTGTTAAGGTTGGTTGTTACGTCAAGACATCAAGATTGTTGTTGAAAGACTGTTTTAGTATCAAAGTATTTATTACTTAGGATGATATTATCCGCTTGGCATTTTAAGTAAAAGAGTGCCGTATTAAAATCAGCATACAGATTAACACTAAGCCTAAAATTATATGCATGTATGAATGTGTATATTTATATTTGTATATGTGTGTATCTTTAGTGAAACATTTTTTCTTACGTATCTGATAAATATTTAGTGAATACATGGTTATAAATAACGGTAAATTTTCAATTTTTGTATATCTATCAACCTTTTCATATCCACGTAGCTAATTACCTGTTTATTTGTTTGTCTATCTATCTATCTATCTAACTATCTATCTGTACACAGACAGACAAACAGACAGACATACAGAGAGAGGGACAGACAGACAGACAGACAGATAGATAGATAGATAGATAGATAGATAGATAGATAGATAGATAGATAGATAGATAGATAGATAGATAGATAGATAGATAGATAGATAGATAGATAGATAGATAGATTCCCGTGATATTTTTATCATGCATATATTCTTTTACGTTATTTTATGTATTTATTTTCCGCTTACAGCTATGACAATAACGAACTCCTAAAGTTTGTAGCCGACAGAAAAAAATTATAATATAACCATAAATGCCTAACATTTTTTTTTTTTTTTTTTTTGTCAATTGAATTAACCAATCACGGCTGCGGCTCGAATATTAAAACAAATCATTTTGATATTTTATATTCCAATTCTTGAAACTTAAATGTTGAATTCAAAACATTTTTTTGAACATGCTTTTAATTTGTTACAATACACCTCCTTGTCGATATAATTATAATCACTGATTTTTATGAAATTAATAAATACTCCTTCAGTTTATAGTTCATTATAGCCATGTATTCTTTCTTTTTTTTAAATTCTTCCACAGTTTCTTGTAACATTTTCTAAGGTTTTTTTTTTCCTGTAAATCTCACGCAACTAACAAAATGCAATTCTTTAGTGCACGAACCATTGCCCTCTGGAACTCAATTACTTTCTGTTAATTGTTTTTCTAAAGAAATATAATAAGAGTACAAAATTCTTGGCATTGTCACCATAGCTATCAAAAATCAAACTCCCTTTTCCAGCATCATTCACTTTTTAGTCAATTGAAATTTTGCGAGTTCTTTCTCTTGCACCTGTTGAGAGCATTAAATGATTTTATTTTCGACATTAAATGATTTTATTTTCGTGACGGTTAAAATTTCAATTGATTCAAACTTATTTTCGGTTCTAGCATGATAATCTGCATTTAATTATCTTTTCCATGAAGTAGGTGCCATTGAGAAATGTTCCAGTGTCCATTTTAACACCACCAAAGAATTCATTTCAAGGACATGAAAACAAATAACAATATCTTCAGACGTTGAGAATAACAAAATAACGAAATACTATTACTTTGTTCTTGTATTTGGTTTGCAAGATTCTTGATTTGAATTAGTACCTTGAAACATCTTGTTGTGTCCTGGAAAGGTCATTATGCCAATGATAATAAACACACGCACTGGTTCAGTATCACTTCTTATTCTTAGTCAATAGGTTAAATATCTAACCAACTCACAAACTAATCAAATGTTGGTTAAACATTCAATCGGTTATTTGTCTGTTAAAGTCCTTTTGTTGCTATTCGTGACCTTATCAATGACATTTCCTAATGCAGATCTTGAAAGGCAGAGGACATGTCATTGTAAGAATGAGGTGAAATGACACAGTCGGTAATATGATAAAAATTGGTGGGAACACAAATCACCTCCAGTGCTTGAAGATGACCACATCTCACTCCTCTGGAACTTTACTGTTCAAACTGACAGGAAAATAGATGCAAATGGGTCAGACATTATATTAAAGGATTTCAGACAAGACTCACACCTCCTCATTGATATGATTGTCCCAATCAACATAAATGTATCTGTCAAGACCTACCAAAATCTGAGTAAGTATAAATATCTTGAAATAGAAATTGGCAAAATGTGGAACTTCAAGATTAAAACAATACCTGTTGTCATAGGTGCCCAAGGAATGATAGCAAAGGGGGCTGATTCCTACTTAGCTCAGATACCAGGAAATCAAGAAGTCATGATCCAACACAACAATGAAATAATTAACGGCGAGAATGAAGCTATAGCTGATCATGGTGAAGGTTTCCCGCCCGGGACGTCCGAAACCGCCAGCATCAGGGGCAGTGATCTGGCCTCCGACGGTCGATATGTTACAACAGATCACATACACGTGTGCGCAAAAACAGACATAAGTGGATGAAGGAAGAGTACGATACACTTATTGAATGTCATGAAAGATCAAAGCTAGAAAGAAGCTGCGGAGTAAGCTGACGTACCTTGACATTTTGGATGGAAAAGGACATGTGTCCAATGTCAGAAAATAAACTAATGAACCAAGTGAGAGTGATTAGGAGGAAGCGTTACTTAACTGGAGTAGAAATATCTTGGATTAGTGAGAGCGGGTGACGGTGTACAAGAGCAACTCCGTAAATCCTTAGATCCCCAAGTTCGGGCTATCTTCCTGGAACCGGATGTTAGTGTAATGGTCCTGGCAGAGAAGGCGGCACCTTTACACTGGTGGAAGTTTATACCCCAACAGAGGCTGGAAGGCTAGATTTCTTCAGACGTCTATAAAACATTCTTGGGAACATCTTGCACTTTAGTACTATGGGGTACTGGAATATTTTGAACGTACGGAAGGACTGTGTGGGTTTAGTAAATAGTAGAAGGGGGTGTAAAAGCCTCGGAAACCTGCACAGGACTTTCCAGCTTTCTGACAGGTACCGACTGGATTTCCCTGATGTGCCAGTGTGGACATGGAGCAACCACAGCGGACCATCCAGATCGTATTTAGATAGAGTATTTGTTAAGTCAGAGGATATGGATTTAAATTGGTCGGCTACACAGATCACAAATTTGTGATCTGCATAGTCAATTTAGATAGGACCCGTAGACAGGGCCCTGGTTACTGGAAGTTGAATGCATCCTTACCGGCTCGCAAAGACTACAAGGATCGGATTAGCGAACTAGTTGAGCGACAGTTGACGGGGGCTGTTGTCAACAATCGGTGGTGGATCGCTCTGAAGAGAGCGATTAACGTAGAATCGATAGCGTTTAGCAAATATTTAACAATAGATAAGAGGGAGAACTAATTAGCAAACTAGAAGAGGCTATTAGTAAAGGCATCACGACCGACGTATCTGCGGCGAAAATGGACCTTGACCATTTATTTGAGCTGAAACACGAAAGGAACGTTGTCAGAGCTAAGGCCCGTGAGCTAAAACACAAAGGAACTAAAGCCGTCCGATGGGCTCGAATGGTAGAAACGCGACGTGGAAACGGATCGGGACGGACACATGCTACTCGGTTCTGAGCAGATATGTGCGGCTTTCCAGCAGCACTTTGCGCGGCTGTTTGGGGAGGGTGATGGGTCGACGACGATAGCAAACTTTACTTCGTACCTAGACCGCCTACCACGGCTCTCGGCGACGGACGCGAGATTCTGCGAAAAGCCGATTGCAGCCTTTGAAATACGGGAGGCGATGAGCGATTGCACAAGTCGCAAATCGCTCAGTTTGGATGGTCAGCTCTACGAATTTTATGTTTTCATGCCAGATTTGTTTGGCAGCCTCTTGGCAGTTGTCTACAGTAACTGACATCAGAACGGGAGATTTCCTAGTACTGTTGACCGGAGTGTAGTAACACTGCTAAGAAAGAACGCCGACAGTGGGGACATGCTAAGGAATTTTCGGCCCATAACTCTGCTAAACACAGAGTTTAAGATTTTGGCCAAGGCGTTAGCGAAAAAGTTGACGCTTGTCGTTGATAGTCTTGTCGAGGAGGCACAAACGTGCGCAATCCCGAGTAGGTCTATCCACAACAACCTCCACCTTATGCGACACATCGTAAAGAGGACTGGGGCTAAAAGTGCCTTCGGTGGGGCAATGATCAATTTATATCAGTCGAGTTTTCGATAGGGTAGACCATCGCTAATTGGAACCAGTCCTTCGGATCCGTTTTCAGAGGCTGAATTACTGCAATACATAGTGGCACTCGCTTGGTGGTCAAAGTAAATGGCCACCTATCGGAACCGTTTAGTATCGTACGTTCGGTCCGTCAGGGCTGCCCACTGTCACCTCTTCTATATGTTATGACTCTCGAGCCTCTGCTGCGGAAGTTGGAACAGTTAAGAGGCCTCCCTTTCGAAATTGGACTCGGGAGGGCAGTGTCTGCATACACGGATGATGTCACCGTCATGGTGTCGGATGCTTCCGAGGTGGAGACGGTCGGCTCCATTGTAAAGGAATATGAATCGGTTGCAGGGGCTAAAATCAATGCCGACAAATTGGCGGGATTGCGACTGGGCACCTGGAGAAGCAGATCGATGCTGTCGGACGCTGGACTGACAGACCAATTAAACTGCTCAGCGTCTGGTTTGGTCCCGACCTCCAGATTGATAAGAATTGTGAAGAGGTAATGAACAAGTTGACCTCTCTTGCCCAGAAATAGGCAGAGAGGAAGTTGTCTCTGAAAGGTCGGGCAGAGGTGGCGAATGCCTACATCACCTCTGTCAATATTTATCGTCTGACCGTTGTGCCTTGCTCTAGTTACTGCTTGATCAGACTGGAGCGTATCCTGTTTGTTTTATTGTAGAAGAGATGCGTTCCAATGGCCAGGCGGTCAAGCTGCTGATAACTTCCTTTGCGTGGGAGCTTAGGCCTGCCATAGATTTTAATGTGCAGACACGCACTCAGGTTGCGCTACCTGCAGCGATTTGTAGAAGTTGAACGTGTGTGGGCTCCATTTGTAACACGCCTTTCCGTAGCTCGTCTCCCTGACGGAGCTGTAGTCCTGGTTAAAGGATAGGCTAATACTGGGCGCCTGGCACTTAGAATGTCGTCGAGCGTTCACTGTACTCTACAAGTCGAGCAATAGGATCGGTGGATGTTCCACTTTAGGTATTTACAGAGGATTAGTAGCGGAGAAGTGCGACGACGTCCTCAGAGAGACAATAGGCGTTGAAGAAGATGAACTGGCTAGTCTATTCCAGAGGACTTTCCGGCTGGGAACTATCATGGATAATTTCCAGATGTTTTTGGCGTGGTAGTGCTACGGGGGCGGGGCGCTATCGGTTCGAGATTAACTCTACAGGCACGGATCTGCTATCAGACAGGCTTGTCCGAGGTGCTCGCAGAGCGACGAAACCGTTTTGCATGCATTCGTTCAGTGTCCGGGCATTGCTGACTTGTGGAGTTATGTCGAACAGCTGCTGTCGCGTATAGGACAGACCTGCTTGTCGTCTGAGTCCATAATGATGATTGCCCCGCCACTATTCTTTAATCGGGCTGGCAAGACAGTTTTCCTTTTTCTGGTGATTGTGGGAAATAGGTTATCTGGTGGACGAGGCTGAAAGGAATGAGTACAGAAACATTCCTCCTTCATAAAGCCCTCATTGACGTTTTCAAGTTTCACTTGAGAAGAAAAGTCAGTGTGGAGAGGGAAGTGCTCTCCTCGAGTGAATGTATGGAATGGTGGGTGAAAGTTGCGAAAATGGCAAGAGTGGATTTCCTTGAGTATCCCTAGAGCTCATCCTGAATCAGAAGGATCCCATCCCTTTCACTTTTTTCCTCCCTCTTTTTCTAGTGTTATATACTATGTATACTTCCCTTCTTCTAATATATACCGTGTATACTTTTTATTTTATCATTCCATTATGTGTAAACTCCCAACAATTTATGTTTGTCTTTGTATTGTCCCCCATCATCCTTCGCCTTGGTGGCAAATAAAAGAAATCATTATTATTATTATTATTATTATTATGAAAGGGATTTTGAATAGAATAAAGCACGATGTACCTGTATGAAATATCCACGTTTCTATTCCCCTCTATAATTTCGGTGTCTCCTGAAAATAGTATTGATTTAGTTTCTAATGACACAACGCCACACATTAATAAAGTTGTAGCATAGTTGTTGCGCGAAGGCGCAAGGCTCAGTGGTTAGAGCGTCGAGCTTACGATCGTGAGGTTGTGAGTTCGAATCCCGGACCAGGATGCGTGTTGTGTTCTTGAGCAAGACACTTTATTTCACGTTGCTCCAGTTCACTCAGCTGTAGAAATGAGTTGCGACGTCACAGGTGCCAAGCTGTATCGGCCTTTGCCTTTCCCTTGAATAACACTGGTGGTGTGGAGAGGGGAGGCCGGTTTGCGTGGTCTTCCATAAACAACCTTGCCCGGATTTGTGCCTTGGAGGGTAACTTTCTAGGTGCAATCCCATAGTTAATCATGAACGAAGGGGGTCTCAGCAGCATAGTTGTATGAATTAATCCCATTATTTTATCGACTTTTAAGGTGGACGTGAAAAACAAAGACGATACCGTTGGTGTTTACTCAGAAAGTAGATACTAAATATCGCTATGCACATATCACTGCTTCTACGCCAACGCTTGTTTTAATGATGATGATGATGATGATGATAAGGAGGATGAGGAGGAGGAGGAGGGGGGGAGGAGGAGAGGGAGAGTGTGAAACAGAGAGGTGGAAAGAGAAAGCTAAATAGTTGGTAATTGGTCTACACTGTTATAATTATTAATATCATTATGAATTACGCTTTTGCGTGAAAGGTGTGTTCTTCAGTTATTAGTTTAAGCAACGTGGCGTAATCCAGCCATACTTAAATGCTAGGTTACATTAATTCAGAATAAACTTATTGCTTAAGATTTGTATCGATAATCTTAGTTTAGTTCCTGATAAAGTTGTTAGTTTTAACAGATTTGTTTCCGCAGATAGAATTTCAAGAAATAAGTTAAATAAGTTGTTTTTTTTCATTTTAATTCAATTTGGCATGAAGTTAATTGGTGAACAAAAAATAAAAATATTAAAACCTAAATATAAATGTTAAAAGAAATTGTCCAAAATATATTTTAAAAGAAAGTCGGCCATTACTCTTGAGCAATCCCAAATGGAAACCATCCTCTTAAGACACATGTTTCTCAAAATGACCATAAAACAAACAAAATCGATTATAATATGGTTAATTCCTTGTGTAATTTCTTTTCTGTATTGCTGACAGCTGATTGTCTCACTATTCAGTTGTTTGTAAAATTGTTGAATGATTGAAGAAGTAGAAATGTCCCCCACAGGATGTTAGTCTTCAGCGTGAAACAATCTTCTATCTTTTGTTTCCGTTGCTGTCTGACAGTTCCACAAATTCTCTTGTGCGATTGTTAGTTAGAATACACAACTTCACAATGTGAACTGGAAGTCAACCGAGGATAAATACATGTTTTCACCTGTTCTTATTCTTGTGGCAAGAAAACAAAATTTCGTCAAATTCTACCAGTCGTGTAAATTTTTATTGCGTGCAATAGTGGTGTTTGTACAGACGAAAGAACAGAGAAAGATTAGTTCAAATTATGTGACAGTTAAATATACATTTTATTACGCTACCAATAAATGTGTGACGGAAGTTACTTATTAAAGCCCTGAACTCAGTGTCTTTTCTCAATAGAGCCACAACAGACTGGCCTACACAACTGGTTATGTGCTATCAAGTACAGGTGTATGCAAGTCTGGAAAGCTGCAATAAAGTCGGTACTATAAGCCGGCCATTCCTAGCAATTTATCCCTCGAACAGTCAGATGTAATGTCCCAATTTCAGGAACTGGAATCAGAAAGATTTTAGCACAAAATTCTTCCACCGTCACTTACGACAGACTATCGACAGCCTCTTAAAATATCTTCAGAATGGTTTTAAGTAAAATATTTATTACATGCCAAATAATCCTAACAACCTTAACAGACACAAGATCACAAATTTCGAGATTCTATGGAATTATCCTTCTTTTAGTTTAGATGTAAGCACTAAATGACGCGGATCCGTCAACAAAGTATTTCTGAAAAACAGCATACATTCGACTGGAATCAGATTCCCATGCACTTTGCAGACCATCAAAGACCTTATCGTGCTTTGGTCGGGGTGCCTCTACCACCCAGTCACACTGAATGGACTTGATACTCTCTGCAATTTAATATAATGGTGTAAACTCGAACAACACAGCATATTTAGCGTCAAAGAAATTAGCCAGTGCTACTCTCGTCACTTCCCCTTCAACTGCGAAGTTCTTTCTACCAACTTCTTTTGCTAATAACTACTCTTCAGTCTAATATTCTCTTCTGCTACTTTCTTACTATACTCTATTGAGTCTACAAGTTTTCTTTTTCAAATCCAACCAATATCTATTATTTACAATCGCCCACCCCCTAACAATTTCAACATGATTAGCATTCTCTCTAGAGAATGCTAATCACGTTGGCCAGCACACGTATGAGCTATGTAGTCAACCACTCAGAAATATGGACAACTTGCATAGTCCCAATCAGTGCCCCTCTGTAACGCCAAAGGTTTCCTTGGGGTGAGCACCTTGACGTAATAGATTTACTGTAACCTTTCGTTCCATCTGGACTTATTCGTCCTCTGTTGTTTCTTCTTCCTCTACTGTCCGTGCTAGTTTCTTACACTATTACTTCTCGCCGTAAGACGTTGAGATGGAATTGCAGCTCCAAGATTCTGACATTCACTGTGCTGGATGAACTGACCTCTCTTTTTTCTCGATTCTGTATTTCTTCGGTCCTTCTGCAGGTGATATTGAGAATGAGGTGATTCCAATTGCTTTCACTCTGGTTATCCTCGGAGTTTCGCCCGGTGATGCAACGGCAGCAGCAGCAGCTATAACAGCAACCATAGTCTATTTATCCCCATCCTCCTCCACTGTTTTTTCTTTTTGATCCTTGAGCAAAAGATCCAGTTGTATCGAGTTCCCACGCGCCTAGTTTTTGTTCTGCATAACCCATTTGATCTACCTTCCCTTTGTTCTTACTATGTAATATAATTCCCGAATTGCCTTCCCAAAATTCATTAAACGGCAGCTTGTTCTGCCGTCCAATGAATTTTATGAAAGGTGGGTGATAAATGAATTCATACTCTCTTTATATTATTTTCTCTTACCTTGTGAGCAGTAGCAATTGCCGTTAGGCTTTTGTTTTCCTTCTCAAACTAAGTGAGAGATTTCACTTAGATGAGATTTTTCACGGACATTACCCTATAATTTATTTACATATACATTATTATTGAGAGGTTCGATGTTTAAACCTAATGCTTAAAATAACTCACAAATCAATAACTATTGTTATTCAACATATTCTGGTTACCAATGCGATTTTTACCTCTCAGTTTGAATGACATTATTTCGTTTTGTCTATTAAGACTATACATAACTAATCTGACAATACTGAGTCACATATAGGTAGAGCACGGCAGTGTAAACTGCTAGCTTGACATCATATTTAAACAAAGAATGACTTGTTGGCTCATAGTTCTGATTTCAATTCCTCCAGCAGGGTGAGTTATCTTTAGTAAATTTGGATCCTGAAATTTTTATTAGTGTTGAAAGTACCAGTTTGTACTGGCAATGCAAAGATAGTGACTTTTTGTTTGTTTTTTTCATATTTTAGTTGGAGACAGGGATTGCCGCTCATAACTTTTGCAGTCCTTCCGATACAACTGATAACACTGGTCAACAGCCAATTTTCATCAGGGATATTATATGGTGTTTTATATGTAGTTTTGTCCGCCGATATCAAAAATGTAATCGATTTCCTTCTATCAGGCACAGTTTTTCTGATGAGATAAGAGAGGTAAGAGGAAGAGAGCAATGCCGTCTACAATGCCTGTGATATGGAGAGA
This sequence comes from Octopus sinensis, assembly GCF_006345805.1. Lineage (NCBI taxonomy): Eukaryota > Metazoa > Mollusca > Cephalopoda > Octopoda > Octopodidae > Octopus > Octopus sinensis. The sequence continues at coordinate 78,546,448 of NC_042997.1, forward strand.
GCCAAAGGATCATTTGATGGACTGTTATTACTGCAACGTTAATGTATGTGGGTTTACTATAAAGACAAAGCATAAGATTGTATTACTGCAACGTTAATGTATGTGGGTTTACTGTAAAGACCAAGCATAAGATTGTGTATCCCATAGAAAGTCCAAAGATTTTAAGTTGTTATTTGAGTGTATTCTAACTTATTTGTACACAATAATTTTAATTTTGTGCAATAAAAAGCCATGAAATTATCGTATCTTGTATTCAATATACTTTATAGAGACACGCTTTACGTATCCTATAAGTTAAAACTGCAGGTATCATTAACATAAAATTGTGACCTGATAGAGGAAATCAGACTTCAGATTCGTAATCAGCATCAAAACTTAGCCCAGAAAAGTCAATCAGCAACTCTGATGATTAAAAAAAGTTTCATTTTGTTGACCAGTGTAATCAGTTTGAACTTGCATGTGTTGATGACAGTCCTTTAAACGTAAGCATCGGAGTAGTTTTAATGATTTACTGTTCTGAAAAAGAATAATTATACAGAATTTGTATTGTGGTTTGAAGTATAAGGTACAGTACGAGTACTGTGAGGTACAGAAGTATCGGCTGAGTTTTCGTGGAGCCGTGCGCATACAGCTTGTTCGGGGTATTAAAAATCTGTTATAGGAATGGCGAAGTAATAACTAATCGATATGACTCTAAGTTAATTCGTTCTTTACCAGACTGTTTTTAATGAGCAATTAAAAAATTGTGTTACCAAATCTTTGTTCTAACTCTTTCTTCACTGTTTTAACGTCATAACGGCCATCGGGCATTATGAGGCATGGGTAACGAAATATGTTCCCGTGAGTTGTGTAATAACAGCGGAACCCCTCGGCTGAATGAGACTTAATAAATAAGAAAGTCGTTAATATATTGAAAGAAGTGCATACAAATAATGACCCCAACGACAATATGAGTTTTCGAAGACAATTCTTCCCATAAATACCAAAATAAAATTTTGGATTTATGGAGGGTCAAAGTTAGGACTAATATAGGACAGGGAAACCGAACGAAAACAAACATGGCGGATCGTTAGACCTGAACGTGGAGGAAAATAGTTAACACTGAGAGAAATATTTTCTTTAAGACAAGAAAAGATAGAAGAGAGAGATATGAGACGTCCGTGCAGGAAAGAAAGTTGGTCACGTGAGGAAAAGAAAGATAGACGACGGCCATGTGTGAGCAACGAGAGAGAGAGAGAGAAAGAAAGAGAGAGGGGAGAGAGAGAGACAGATAGAAAACGGTGAAAGGGAGAAAAGGGAATTAGAGAGGATAGGGGAGAAAACAATATAGAGTCGCATCAAAAAAGGTTAAAATAAACTTACTTGGAAATGTATGCATGGCGTCCAATTAAATAACAATATATATGGGTAGAGGGCGTCACCAACAGTAAACAACATGAAATACAAAAACAAATACGCAAATAAGGAGAGAGAAAAGGACAATACAAAGAATGACCCTTCATCAGTTGTCAGCTGTCTATCTACTCCCCATGTCGAGCAATCAATGACAATATGAGTCTCCAAAGGCAGCTGCTCCCATAAATACCAAAATAAAATTTGGATTTATGGAGGGTCAAAGTTAGGAACAAAAACAGTACAGTGGAGGCATACAGCGAAACCGAACGAAAACTAACATGGAGGATCGTTAGACCTGAACGAGGGGAAATAGTGAACGCTGACAGAAATATTTTCTTTGAAAAGAGAAAAGATAGAAGAGAGAGATATGAGACGTCCAATCTTTAGAATGTTCGTGTAGGAAAGATGGTCATGTGAGGAAAAGAAATATAGACGATGGTCACGTGTGAGCAACGAAAGAGAGAAGAAAAATAGCGAGAGAGAGAAAGAAAGCGAGAGGGAGAGAAAGCGAGAGGGGGGATCTATATGTATGTATGTATGTATGTATGTATGTATGTATGTATGTATGTATGTATGTATGTATGTATGTATGTGTATGTTCTTTAATGTATAGCAATTGATTCTATGTTATTTTTTTTTCAGATCGGTTTATTTTGTTTGAAATTTAGAAACTGTACAAACATGGTCTGATCTCTTTAAAAATATACTCTAGAGTAATGTAGCGGTATTCCACATCAGTGGGTTTGTGAACCGTCACAACTGCCACTACTGAGGAGGAGGAGATCCTCGTATTACCTCTGAAGAAATGCAGAATCGGCCCAAGGTAACTGTATGGTGTGACTTCGGACAGGATTGAGGGTCCTTTCATCCATTGCAATACCATGAATGCTGAAAGCTACCTCACCATGCAGCAAGATGAAATCTGGCCAGTTATCAGTACTTGGGAGAATATTGAAGATTTGCTTTTTATGCAAGATGGCGCTCCTCCACATTTTGCTATTGTTGTTCCTGAATGGTTGAATGCCCACTTCCCTGGAGGATGGATGGGTCATCGAGGTCCGCATGATTAGCCGTATGATAAAGCCCTAATTTAACATCCTGCGACTTTTTTCTTTGGGGTTGGTTAAAGGAACAAGTCTACTCTACCAAACCAACGCTTTAAGAGAATTTGAAGGGTGAATAGGAGTGGCATTGCTGGTGAGTGGGCTCGTGAAGAAGAGTGTGGTGGAGTGGTGGGAAGTGTCTTCAAGATTAATATGGGTTAAGATGACATGGGGAGGTAAGATGTGGGTGTTTTTAGTGCATGTGGTACAGGGAGTGAAAGGAGTGAGAAAGAAGTAGAAGAGTTCTGGAGGAAACTGACAGTGTGTGGATAGGGTGGGGAAAAGTGGTTATGTGGCGGTGTTGGGTGATTTGAATGCGTGAGTGAGAAATGAGGAAGTAGAGAATGTAGTAAGAGTGACATGGAGGAGAGAGGTTGTGAAGGTGAGTGAACTGGATAGGAGAGAGAAGGGGCAGGAGTATGTAGAGAAACTGAGAGGTGAATATGAACAGGTTAAGAAACGGGAGATAAATGTGAAGAAAGAGCAGGATGCTATTAGAGAGGCAGTATTGAGATGTGCCTCTGAGGTATGTGGTACACGTGTGGCTGGAATGGGTGTGATAAAAGGTAGTGAGTAGTGGAATGAGCAGGTAAGGGAATGGAGAGGCTTATGATCACTACAGAGAACTGAAGGGAAGACAGTGGTGAGAGTGGCGAAATGGGAGGTGAGTGAAAGGTTCGGGAAAAAGTTGAGTGAAAATTTTGAAAGAAATAAAAAGATGTTTTGGAAAGAGGTACAGAGGGTAAGAAAGGTGGTTGGAGGAAGGGAAGAAAGGGTGAATGAAAATGTGAGTGTGGAATGGAAATTTTAGAGGTTGGTAAACTGAATGGGAGAATTCTGATTGTTAGGGTGACGAAGCAGGCAGAGAGTGTACTAGGGGAGGGGCAGTGTGGTTTAGGAGTGGAAGGGACTGTGCAGATCAAATATATGTAATAAGCAGATGTGTGAGAAGTTTTGGGCAAATGGGAGGGAGATGTATTTGGCCTTTATGGACCTAAAGAAGGTATATGACCGTGAGGATAGGATTGCAATGTGGCAGGTGTTACGTTGTATGGAGTAGATGGTAGATTGTTGAGAGCTGTTCAGAGATTTTATATAGAAAGTAGGGCGGGCGTTAGGGTGGGTGGTGAAGTAAGTGAGTGGTTTAATATGAAGGTGGGTTAGGACACGTTTGTGTGATATCTCCGTGGCTGTTTAACTTATATATGGGTGGTGTGGTGAGAGAGGTAAATGCTAGAACCTTTGGAAGGGGAGCCCAAATGATGGGAGAAAATGAAGAGAAAGGCAGGTGAATCAGTTGTTTGCTGAAGATATAGCACTGATGGTGGATTTGGAAGAGCAACTGAAGAGACTGGTGGTAGAGTTTGGAAGAGTGCGTGAGAGGAGGAAACTGAAAGTGAATATATCTAAAAGACAGGATGAGGAATGAGGAGGTGCAAAGGCGAGCAGGAATGAGAGAAAAACTAACAACCAAAATGGATAGACGAATGTTGAAATGGTTTGGACACATGGACAGCATGGATGAGGAGCGGATGGTAAGGAGGATGATGAAGTGGTAGGCAGCAGAACCAGGGGCAGACCTCGGTTTGTGTGAATGGATGGAGTGAAGAAAACTTTGGTGGTTAGAGGTGCTGGTGTGAGAGAGACAAGAGAGTTTATAAATGATAGGAAAACTTGGAGAGTGTTTGTAGACGGATGAGTGAATTTGAAGTTGCTCAAAGGGGTACGGAACCAGCATGATGCGGTGGGGGTAAACCAGCATATGCTGTCGAGCCTCACTGCTGATACTGGGGGCTGCGTTCTATACCTTGATCCGAGCATAGAACGAGGCTCGCCTCTTTGAGCTGGGAAATGAATGAAATGCTTGGTGCGTGTCTTGTTGTAGTTTACCTCTCCTAAAAAAATGGAGAATAGGCCTGGGAAATTATATTATATAAATTTCTCGAAAACACGCAGAAGCATTTGTTATGATAGTGGAAACTTTTGCACTTAGTTTAAAATTGGATCTTATGCTTGAAAAATTTATCATAAAATAAAACTAGTAAACCCGGGTTTTCGTAAAGTGGGTCCTCGTAAAGTGAGGTATTATTGTATGTGTGTGTGTATTTATATATATATATATATATTATATATATATATATATATATATATATATATATTATATATATATATATATATATATATATATATATATATATATATACATACATACATACATACATATATATTGTACACTTTATTTTAGATGGCCTCTAAAGATTTTCTAGCTTCTTTTGAGAACAAATAAATTAATGACAGGCTATTGATATGAGTATTAAAATATTATGTCTGTACTAACACCATTAGAACTTAAAGCAATGGGTACCGAAATAATAGCTTGCTATTAAAACAATAACTATATTTATCGTATAAAAAATATTACTAGAGCTTTAATTTTAACACCCGCATTACTCAAGCATTTTATTGCAACTAACATAACATTTATAATTTAGATTTTATCAGATATGGCTAGATTCCAAATTGAAACCATACTCAGATATGCTAGCCATATTAGAGTGTTGCCATGATTTTAAGTATTTTTCCTAACACTTTTCCATATGGCATAAATTACGTCATACGGAAAATGCCCTTGCGGTACACGTGCTGTTTTGCAGAGTGGACTGACATACAGAAAATATTTTATTAGTTTTCCACTTCGATTAATTTCCAAGCTGAGAATGTATACCTACATATATGCATGCTTATATATATATATATATATATTTATACCTACGTACATACATACATACATACATACATACATACATACATACATACATACATACATACATACATACATACATACATACATACATACATAAATACATGCATGCATACATGTATATGTATAGGTGTATCTTGTCTTAATATATAAAATCCGTTCTGTCTGTCTGTGCGCTTATAACTCGAGTATTGTTCATCCGATCGCACTGAAATTTTAAACGTGGATACATGAGAGAGCGGGGTGTTCTGTAATCTAAAAAGATTTTCAAAATTATTACTTTCAAAGTGAGAATCGCTATTTCTGCAATCTTTATGTTCTGTTTGTTCCGCCATTAAAACAACCAATTGCTCAGACAGCTGGCACATACCATTTCGCTAGCAACAAGGGGAGTAAAGGTTGACAGTCAGCCAAAACAGTCGCTATGCTGTCTCTCTTCTTTCCTCTCTCTCTCTCTCTTCTTTCCTCTCTCTCTCTCTCTCTCTCTCTCTCTCTCTCTCTCTCTCTCTCTCTCTCTGGGGTTAATAATCTTAATATTTAGTTACAGTTTCTCATTAAACTACATAATAGGCAGAATTTTCGGATTAAGACAGTAGGGTGTTTTGAGGGAGATTTGGCTGCTATTTCTACCAAGTCTAGCTACCATGTAGAGGTCTTTCTCATTAGCTTATACATACATACATATAGATAGATAGATAGATAGATAGATAGATAGATAGATAGATAGATAGATAGATAGATAGATAGATAGATAGATAGATAGATAGAGAGATAGATAGATAGATAGATAGATAGATAGATAGATAGATAGATAGATAGATAGATAGATAGATAGATAGATAGATAGATAGATATAATATAATATAAATAAAATACTTTAAGTAACAGTCGTCAAATACAAAAGCCAAAGTCCATGCAGTGTCATGGGCCAAAAAAATTTCCAGCTTCTTGCCTAATGCGAGCCCAGTGCAATCTGTTACACTATTTCAGTATTACGTCTGTATTGTTATGTGAGCTACTGTCCTATATAATATAAATTCCTTATGCTTTCCAAAACCGAATTACAGATTTTGACGTATGGGCTATCAAAAAATTCAGTACTATTTTGGCTACAAATTAATCTTAATTTCCATTCACATATTTGCATTTCAAAAATTTAACATCATCTTTTCCATAAATCAACTATCGTAAGAACTTTATACGATGACGTCACATTTTCTATATGTATGTGTACCTTAAAAGACACAAATCATCATGACACACAACTTCACTCACTCACTCTATCTCTCTTTCTCACCCTCTTTCTCTCTCATATACATATGCGCAAGCACGTACGCACACACACACGCCCCACACACACACACACACGTCTATTTCATATAGATGTACATACATCTTTCCCTTTCTTTCTCTGTTCTTTTTGTTTTCTCTTCTTTCAATTTCAGCAAATACATGTTGCAGCACTTAATGCTGGATCATTAAATCAATGTTTTAATGATTAGACAGAGGTCCAATAGAATAGGTCTCAGAAAAGACTACGTACAAATTCGTTCTTCACAACTCCTGAAGCTGTTTTCAGATATGATCCATGTATTCTTATAAAAATAATAACTCTGTTATTAGGGTCTGAAATACTCCAAACGGACGCATAGCATGTTGCTTAGTCGAATTAGCCCATCATTTATTCCACAAATGTTTTGTTGTCAATGCTGCACTTTCCCATATCACCTGTTTCAACAATAACAATATTATATACAAACTATGCCATTTTAATCCCGAGCAACTCCGGGTGTCTCTGCTAGTGTATATATATATATATATATATATATATATATATATATATATATATGTGTGTGTGTGTGTGTGTGTGTGTGTGTGTGTGTGTACGTATGTATGTATCTCTGCTAGTATATATATATATATATGAATACACTCACATACCCACGTACATATACGTACGTATTGATGTATTGCGTATGAGTGTCCGATGATCATCATCATTTGTGTATCCGGCGATGACAATACATCTTTACATCTTTCATCGGCAAATTCCGTTGCATTCGAACAAGTTCAAGTATTACACTGCGTACATACATCTTTTCTTACTCTTCTGGGAATGCTGAATGTGTTTCTATATCTTCAATATTCATCTAGTTGTGAAACCGCCAAACGAATGTAGCGATGTTTCCCACTCTTAAGAGCTGATGTTACTACAAACTAATCTTCATCTGGTCTTGAACAACGTGTTTGGCATTGGCTGTGATATAGCTAGCTGAGGTGGATCCAGTGGGAAAGTCATGAATCAGATTTAACTACTACGAGACAGACATTTCAATTGAAGCGTCTTCAATGCTGATGTTGGTTTGTTAGGATTTCTACGAGCGTAACACTTTCTCAACAGATTACTGAAAATATCTTCTGGAGTTACAGGATGTTAAAGACCTCCAGATTCTTAATGTGTCGACTTTATCCGGTTTCTATCTCACTTCATATGGAAGTATGGAAACAATGCTCGGCAGACGAGAACCTTGGTATAGAGGCTGAGATGGTTGTTTATAAAGACTCTTTTCCTTTGTAAAGGATATAGAGACCTGCAATAAGGTGGTTTAGAATATCTTCGTTCAGTGTATAGTCGTTGTAAATTACGTTACCTCGTTATCTGAATTGGATGAGTGCGGCTAGCTCTTGTTATTGTAAGTAGAGAGTTAACTGAAGAGAGAGCGGTGAAGTTTACAATGTTAAACGTCAAATCTTTTTACTTGTAAGCTGTAACAGCTGTCGAAATAATGGTTTGAAGACTTCCGAAGTGTGAGCTATAAGGATGCACTCATCAGCATACTGTATTTCCATGATCTGTTCAGATTTTAGCTGGGTACTGGCCTGCAACCTTCTCGTGTTGAATAAGTTCCCATTGACTTTGAAGTTAATAGCGACTTCCGCCTTCATTATTTTGCATAAAAGCATGGTAATACAGATGTCGAAAATATTCTTTTCTACTCTAGGCACAAGGCTCGAAATTTTGGGGGAAGGGGCCAGTCGATTAGATCGGCCCCACTTGCGCAACTTGTACTTAATTTAACGACCCCGAATAGATGAAAGGCAAAGTTGGCCACGGCGGAATTTGAACTTAGAACGTAAAGGCAGACGAAATACCGCTAAGCACTTCGCCCGGCGTGCTAACATCTCTGCCATCTCACCACCTTAGATGTCGAAAATATTAAACAGTACAAGCGCCAGTAGGCACTCTTCTTAAACTTCGAGTTTTATACTAACGGACTGAAGTTTCTGCCCTCCAACAGCAACACAGACCAGCAAATCTGTATGATATGATGGTCATATATGGTAGAAGATAAGCAACCAAAATTTCTGTGAAAACCCTATAGATCTTCCGGTTAATAGTACTAAAATCCTTCCATAATTGCAATGAGCAGGTCGTCATGTTGCTTTCTAGATTTCGTCTGAAGCTATTTATTGTATGATGGAAATCACGTCGAACATGTATCAATCCCTGTGTAAGCTGCACAATTCTCGTGTAGTTTTCCGATATTGGCTGAATCAATCTTTTCAGCACAACCTTACTCAGGACTTACTTTGCAGAGGACAGAGTTTTAAACCCATTTTCAAATCCAATGCAACATAAGTCCATCTACTAGAACAAGGAAAACAAAGCAACAAATAGATTTTTCTTCTTTATTTTAGCAGTAAATGATATAATTCTTCTAGCGAGAAGTATATATGCCAATGATGTATATATAGTTCTGGTTCCACACTTCCGTGATGTATTGATGAAGAGTGCTTGCTCAACAATTACTACACTTCTTCGAGAATTCTGATGAAATATTGTCCGGCCCAGAAGATTTAAGATTTTCACGAAAATATTAACTTTAGCAAAAGTTGGTGGCTCGTCAAATGATTTAGAAGCTGATAGAAATTTTCAATATTTCTGACTAATCATGGTACAGTTCTCGAGGCCATGGGTGTGTTTATTATGTCCTAGAAATTGTGCGTATCATGCTTTTGTGCATGCATCTAGATTCCTTGAGGTTTTGTAATCTGCTCCATCATTCATTCTTCAATGTACGAATTATAGATTAAGCTTCTCTGCTTATTTAGCTATTCAATTACAAGCATACTGAAACACCGGCGCCTCAGAGAATTCTACGTCATTGAATTGTATGTAAGGTCAACATAAATCCTTTAAATGTGGGGGTGTTGTTCTCCGAAGCCGAAATCTAACAGCGAAAAGCATATTCGTGTCTGCTGGAATGTATTAGCAAAAATTCAGTACTACGTTTATTAACAGTACCTTATTGATAATCTGATTTAATAGTATAAATAGAAAACAACAATACTATTAACACAGCTTGGCACTATAAATTAGTGTAGATCACTGATCATGTGATTAATATTATAAAGCATGCAAGAACCGCGATAGCGTCTTTTAAAAATGTTGTGGATTAAGAAAAAATGGTGTTGCTTCTGTCAATGTTTATATAATCTAAAAAGATTTGGCAGAAGTTTGTGTAATTATTGGATTATATATTTTTACATTTAATCCATAAATGATTCCAGGACTTAAAGTAAGATTTATACACCTTACTGCATTGTTGAAAGAAGTAGATTTACACATTAGTGTGAGCAGTAGCCTTAAATAGTCATTTTTACATATTACCTTAGATTTAGACTGTAGGAAATACCAATCTAATTTAAAGACAAATAAGATATCCCTATGCATAAATATGAATTCTGATCCCCGACTGGCCATATTGTGAAAAATATTTATATTTGTTTGTCCACCATATTAGGAACATCCATTCGACAGCCTCTTAAAATATCTTCAGAGTGGTTTTAAGTAAAATATTTATTACATGCCAAATAATCCTAACAACCTTAACAGACACAAGATCACAAATTTCGAGATTCTATGGAATTATCCTTCTTTTAATTTAGATGTAAGCACTAGCACACCCAATTATAACTATATATACAGACTAGTTTTTAGCTGAACTTATATTGAAATCAATTAAAATTATATTACATGTAATTGCGTCAAGGCAGTAAAATGACATTGAAATGGCAATTGCTTAGCTATTTCCATTATATACCATGTAAACAATGATTCACATGTTAAATTGTATAACGATCTTATGATAAATCTATTCACTGTCGTATGTGTGCTTGTGTCGTGTGTGTGAGAGAGGGTAGGTGTGTGTGTGGGTATGTGTGTTTGTACATCGGTAAGTGTATATGTGTATGTATATGTATATATAAGAGAAAGGAAGAATGGCCAGAGCATAGAGGACGTATGAATGTCAGTGCCTGTGGGTGTGCGAGCAAGCGCGCGCGTGTGTGTGCATATATGGTGGGTATGTGTGTGTGTGTGTGTGTGTGTGCATATATGGCCCGTATGTGTGTCTGCAAGCCAGTATGTATATTTATACGCCTAAGGGATAGAATAGTGGTTGAATAGACACAATAGTGTATATCTGTGCATTAGCGTATAATAAGGGATATGTGTGAATATATGAGGAAGGGGACTGAAGTAAAATATGTGAAATTTGTGTATGAGGAAACTGTGTATTGTGGAAAGTGAGTTAGTGTGTTGAAGGTGCGTGTGTAAGTGGGATAGGCTGATGAGGGGTGACATGCAGGGGCTGGGATAACGGGGGTGTTGTCGGTAGAGCTGCAGAGATAAGGGGAAAGTGGGCAACGGAAATAGTGTAATTCTAGAGAAGGCGAAGATTCGAGTCCGGTATTATCTGTTAAATTTTACTACACAATCTTATTCTAACCGTCTCTACTCTTTCTCTTTTTACTTCACTCACTCATGACATACAGACATACACACGCGCACACACAAAGATGTGGGTGGGGTGTAAAGAGAAAAGAAAGCGGAAGAAGGAACAAAATAAGAGCGGTTGTTTATAAGATATTTAGTCATACCATCTCATGTGCGTTTCATTGACAAAAAATTATTATCAGTCACATAATGTAAATTATATAGTCAAAGGGCATTGTCAAATCCTCAGAGATACGTTTCTCGCATTTATAATTTTATTAGATTAGTGTCATCGCTGGGTAAGCAAAGCAAACACCAGTGTCTGCTTAGCGAGTGATGGCAATTCTCACTAATTCAGCAAAATCAAGAATGAAAGATTCATTACTCTGAAGATTTGACCATGCGATTTGACCAATATAATTTACATTATATAACTTCGCTAATGAAATGCGCATAAGATGGAGCGACTAAATGTCTTATAAACAGTTTTCCTGTTTTGTTTTTCATATGTACTATCTGGCATACCTGACCAAATGACCAAATTTCTATCCCCCATACATATATATATATATGTGTGTATGTGGGTGAGAGATAGATAGAGAGAGAAAGATAGAGAGAGTATATATATATATATATATATATATTATATATATATATATATATATATATATATGTGTGTGTGGTGTGGTGTGTGTGTGTGTGTGTATATGTATGTATGTATATATATATATATAAGTATGTATATATATATATATATATATATAATATATATATATATAATATATAAGTATGTATATATATATATATATATATATATATCGCCATGTTGATTCGTTAGCTACTGCACGCATTTTTTTTCTCTCTGTGTATCTTTCTGTTGAAGAGCGTAGGCTCGAAACGTTAAAGACTTGTTTTATTTATATTTCCTGAGCGCCATACTAATACAATTGTTCGTTTGTTTTCCACCTGCCTTCGTCTTTTGTCTATTTTCATAAAGCTTCCCGTTATATATATATATATATATATAATATATATATATATATATATATATATATATATTATATATATACAAGGAGTACTCAAAAGAAACCGGAATTTTGCAATGTTATGTTATTCACTTAGATTTACTTGTTCACACGTTTATCGCCTTCAAAGTATTCTCCATTTGAAGCGATCCATCAGTCCAGACGCCTTTTTTACACTATTCAAAACAGCCCCGGAACTCTTACGAAGTGATGCCTTTTAACGCCTCCGTCGTTTTTTTTATTCACCTATTCCACATCTGCAAAACGTTTGCCTTTAAGGACTTCTTTCATTCGGGGAAACAAAAAACTTCACAGGGAGCAAGATCGAGTGAATAGAGAGGGTAGGTAAGTCATTTTTAGTCAAAAACTGTCTCACACTTCAGGCGGTGTGCGCAGGCGCATTGTCGTGCTGAAACAACCACTCTCCACTTTGCCACAGGTCGGGGTGTATTCGTCTCAGCTCGTCTCGCAAATGTTACAGAACTGCCAAGTAAAATGTCTGGTTAACTGTTTGACCAGGAGGAACAAATTTTGTGTGGACAATTCATTTCGCATCGATGAAACAAATCCGCATCGTCTTGACATTGGACTTCCGTTGACGCACTTGGTGGGGTGAGGGGCGTGTTGATATTGAATGCTTACATTGACTTGATTGCTGCTTCGTTTCCAGGTCGTAGCCGTAGCACTACCTTTCGTCACCAATGATGACCTTCAAAAAAAGGTCCAGATCAACTTCCAACTGTTCTTTCAGTTCCCGACACGCATTCAGTCGCGGCTGCTTTTGATTTTCCTTGAGCAAGCGTGGCACAAATTTTGATGCAACGCTTTTCATTCGCAATTCCTCGCTCAAAATTCGTTGGCAGGAGCTCCAGGACACACCAGTGATATCAACAAACTGGCCAATTGTTCAGATCAGTTTATGAATTTTCATGAGATATTCATTCGTTCGAAAGGTCGACGGTCGCCCTGAACGAGGTTCGTCTTCAAGCGACAAGTGACCATTCCTAAAGCGTGAAAACCACTCGTAAACTTGTGTTTTGTTCATGGCAGCGTCTTGTAAGCTGTTTGAAGCACGACAACTGCTTCGGCCGCTATTTTCCTCAGCAGAAAATAGGATTTCACGGAAGCACGCTGTTCCTTCGTTTCAGCCATTGCAAAAATCGATGAACAGGAGAGAAGCACTGCAAAACAAAGACGCACCAAATGGCAGACGGACTGCAATAGACACCGACCGGCAGATTAATGCCTGGGGGTTGCATTAAGTGGCTTTTAGAGGCGGAAGCCTGAACTACAACAGGCTTGTCCCACAGAGAACGTTTCCGGTTACTTTTGGGTACCCTCTCGTATATATAGTTAATGACAGAAACAGCATTTATATCAAAAGGTAAAATTTAGCCCCAATTAAAAGTAGATGTTCTGTTAAAACACCGAATACTGCATTATTTACCATGAGAGATAATAGCAGACGATTACCTCCCGCTAGCGTTATAAACACGAGTACTTATATGCACCAAAAGTCCTTATAAACGATTTGTCATGATAAATAGCGCAGTATTCTGTGTTCTGGCATACAGTCCACTTTTAAATGGATATACATGTGTGCGTGTGTGTGTGTAGATATATATATATATATATATATATATATATATATGTGTGTGTGTGTGTGTGTGTGTGTGTGTGTGTCAGGTCACTTGAGTGTTACTGGTACCATGTAGTCCAGTACAACCAGTACATGGTCGGGTCGTCGGCGACTAAACTGGCAACCCCACCAGGCTTGCTTGGTGAGGCGGGTGTTTGTTGGACACCCTGCCGAACAAAAAATAAGACCTGTCAAAGGGCAGAAGAACTACAGCGTATTCAACGGCCATCCAACGCTCTGCTGCCTTGTAGATAGACTTTTTAGTCAAAGGCTCCGGGTGGGGTCTCCTAAGCTAACCCCTTACTCCGGCCTAGGCAACCGGATAGTATACGCCTACTGAAAACCATGGATCCTTTTCTCTCTTTCGCCATGGTTTGGAAGGCATGGGCAGGAGGGGCTCGTCAGCCATGGTTGGCAACCCTCCTAGGAGAGGATAACTCCGACTTCAAACCTACGGCCCGAGGATCACGCTGTCACTGTCCCAGCTTGCTAGGCCATGGCAGATGAACCTCGTGCTTAAAGGGTGGGGCCAGTTTGCGCGCACTGCTCTTCACCTTAAAAAACTCCCTAGCGCAGAAAAGTAAGCAGGAGTTGAAAGTTGCCTGCTGGAATATCAGGACCATGCTTGACAAGGCTGACAGCAGCCGCCCGGAACGTCGTTCGGCTCTCATAGCCCATGAGCTCTCCCGTCTCAACATTGACATAGCAGCTCTCAGCGAGGTCCGCTTCGCTGACGTGGGCAGCCTCAAAAAACACGGCGCTGGCTACACCCTCTTCTGGTCCGGAAAACCATCATCTGAAAATCGTGTGTCAGGTATAGGACTCATGGTGAGGAATTCCATCACCTCCAAACTGGAAACGTTACCCACGGGCCACTCCGAATCGCATCATATCCATGCGCCTACCACTAGAGAGCAAACAACATCTCACTCTCTTCAGTGTTTATGCTCCAACTCTACTGGCAGATCCCGCAGACAAAGACAGCTTCTATTCTGATCTGCGCAGACTCCTGAACAACACCCCTGCAAACGACAAGGTCCTGATCCTTGGCGACTTCAACGCAAGAGTTGGGAAGGACTCTGAGGCTTGGAAAGAATTCCTTGGAAGACACGGCATTGGTGGCTGTAATGACAACGGGCTCCTCCTGCTCGAGTTCTGCACAGAGCACCAACTTGCTATTACCAACACAATCTTCCAACAGAAAGATCGTCTGAAAACAACTTGGATGCATCCCCGGTCCAAACATTGGCATCTACTTGACTATGTGCTTGTGCGCCAGCGGGACCTGAAAGATGTCCTACACACAAGAGTGATGCCCAGAGCAGAGTTCCACACCGACCATCGCCTTGTCGGCTGCAAGCTCAAACTGCAGTTCAAACCCAAACCCAAGAAGAAAAGTAACCCCATAAAGAAACTCAATGTCGACAGCTTGTGCCGGTAGGAAGTGAAAATCAAGTTCCAAGTAAACCTGCAGCAAAGACTAGACGAATCCCCCTGCACTGATGACACCACCATAGACACCTTGTAGGAGAACCTGAATCAGCCATCCTTAAGACATCTATGGAAGTTCTTGGGCACACAAAGAAACAAAACGAGGACTGGTTCGATGAAAATGACAAGGAGATCCAGGAATTAGTAGCAAGGAAGAGGGCAGCTCATCAGGCCCCCCTCGCACAACCAGCCTGTCTTGTGAAGAAAACAGCCTTTCGTCGCGCATGCAGCATCCTACAGCGAAAACTGAGAGAAATGCAGGTGGGACCACCTGGCGCGGAGAACCCAGCTGTGCGCTGACCTCGGAGACTATGGAGACTTCTATGAGGCTCTGAAAGCAGTGTATGGCCCCACCCACCTGGTCCAGAGTCCCCTACGCAGTTTAGATGGACAGGACCTCCTCACCAATAACACCCCCATCCTCGCTCGCTGGTTCGAGCACTTCCAAAGCCTCTTCAGTGCTAACCGTACCGTACAGGGCGCTGCCATCCTTCGCATTCCTCAACTTCCACTCAAAGAGGAGCTCAACAAACCACCCACCCTCGAAGAAACGATTGAAGCCATAGGACAACTCAAGAGTCGCAAAGCAGCAGGAGTTGACGGCATCCCACCAGAAATCTGGAAGAATGGAGGTCCAATGCTCCATGACAAGCTTCATGATTTTCTTGTCTGCTGCTGGGACAAGAGCAAGCTACCACAGGATCTTCGCGACGTCGTCATCATAACCCTGTACAATAACAAGGGTGAAAAGTCTGACTGCTCCAACTACCGGGGAATCACCCTGCTCTCCATCGCTGGCAAAGTACTTGCCAGGATCCTGCTCAATAGGCTACTACCAACCATCGCTGAAGAAAACCTCCCCGAGAGCCAGTGTGGCTTCAGAGCCAACAGAGGCACAAGGGATATGGTGTTCGTCCTCCGCCAACTCCAGGAGAAGTGCCGAGAACAAAACAGGGGACTCTATGCTACTTTCGTCGACCTTACAAAAGCATTTGACACAGTGAGCAGGACAGGACTATGGCTCATCCTGGAACGACTTGGCTGTCCCACCAAGTTTCTACAGATGGTGATCCAGCTGCATGAGAATCAGCGTGGTCAGATCAGACTCAATGCTGACCTGCAGGAGCCCTTCCCCATTTCCAACGGCGTGAAGCAGGGTTGCGTCCTGGCACCGACTCCCTTCAACATCTTCTTCAGCATGATGATCAAGCATGCAACTGAAGATATGGGGGATGAGGATGAGGTGCATGTTAGGTATTGTCTGGATGGCAGTCCCTTCAATCGACGGCGCCTCCAAGCCCACACCAAGACCCAGGAGAGGTTGATTCGAGACCTTCTCTTCGCAGACGACGCTGTCCTTGTCGCCCACACAGAGCGAGCTCTGCAGCGCATCACGTCCTGCTTTGCAGATGCCTCGCAGCTCTTTGGCCTGGAGGTCAGCCTCAAGAAGACGGAGGTGCTTCACCAACCTACACCCCAAAAGAATACCGCCCACCCCACATCACTATCTACAGTACCGAACTGAAATTAACACAGCAGTTTACATACCTGGGCTGCATCATCTCATCCGATGCAAGGATCGACAAGGAAATTAACAATAGACTTTCTAAGGCAAATAGCTCCTTTGGCAGATTGTACAAACGTGTTTGGCACAATGGTGGCCTGAAGAACAAAACAAAGATCAGTGTCTACAGGGCAGTGGTTCTCACCACTCTTCTCTACGGCTCAGAGACCTGGATCACTTACCGCAGTCACATCTGTCTCCTTGAGCGCTTCCACCAGCGATGTTTCCGCACCATCCTCAACATTCACTGAACTGACTTCCTCACAAACATTGAAGTCTTGGAGCGGGCCGAGATCCCCAGCATTGAAACCACGCTACTGAAGTACCACCTCCGATGGGCAGGGCATGTCTCCAGAATGGAGAACAATCGCCTTCCAAAGATTGCCCTGTTTGGCGAACTCTCCACCGACCACCGAGTGAGAGGAGCTCCGAGGAAGCACTACAAAAACTGCCTCAAGAAGTCTCTAACAGCATGTCAAATTAACCACCAATACTGATCAGACCTGGCTGCGGACCTTGATGTCTGGCGCCACACAATCTTCAATGCAGTCAGCAAGTTTGAGGAACAAAGAAGATACACACTTAAAGACAAGAGACGCAGGAGGAAGGCGCGAGCCGCCTCTGACACCACATCGGATGTTACCTTCGTCTGTAAACACTGCTCACAGACCTGCTTTTCCCATATTGGACTTGTCAGTCATGAGCGTGAATGCACGCGACGTGGACAGCCTTCCTGATCTTCGTTCGCGAAGCCAAGCCATGCCATATATGTATATGCATGTATATGTTTTTATATATATATATATATATGTGTGTGTGTGTGTGTATGTGTATATATATATATATATATATATATATGTGTGTGTGTGTGTGTGTGTGGTGTGTGTGTGTGTGTGTGTGTTTTGTTATATTTCGGAATGCTCATTTTGCCAGTTTAGCCAATAAACGTACTATATATATGTGCATATATGTATGTATATATATATATACATAAAACGGAATCAGAACGTAACGGACGACAATAAAAACATACGGACATTTAGACGATACAAAGACGGACAGGAAAAACCAGGACAGATCGTTCATGGCCCTCTATTCATCAGTCAAGTTTCCAATTATCATTACAGTTTCGGCCAGTTACACTTGAGACTGTTCAAAATTGGTAGGCCCCCGTTTCATATTTTATTTTCATGGAATCATCAGCATAAAAAAATCCCTCGTTTCTATGTCTTGAATGCAATAGAAATGATAACTCGAAAGTTCGACAATTGGATCCGTCTTGGTTCTTGAAATAAATTAATGTGTACTTTTGTTTATTTCACTTCAAATATTTTATTGCTTCTAATAAAACAGCAAAAATCAAAATCAGTCCATTAATCAGGTCCTTGTCATAAACACATTTTATGCAAAAAGATTTAATAAAATTTTGCTTTGAAATATTCCAAAACAATTTATTCATATCAGTTTTCGAATACTGGCAATGACCTGGTATTTCCCACGGGTAAATAAAAAGAAATGCTTAAAGTACGAACTGCTAGTTATTTCTCCTCAG